>NW_026057579.1:20028241-20328241 GCF_023721935.1 Panthera uncia | reverse complement strand
ACAGACATTCTGCCACCCCTCAGTTCTGCCCTATGACAAATGTCATTCCCCCTCCCCCCCACACACACACAACACCGGACTAAAAGCTCTGTGAGGACAGAGACCATGACTGTTATGTTCTCCACTGCAGGACCCAGGAGGCCAGTGGCCACCAACACTGGCTTTAAGAGCTCAGGGCCTAAGTGGGAGACACCCCCTCCACCCCCAGGGAAAGCAGGGAAAGGGTTTGAGCCGGTTCTGCCCACCGACCCCAATGACTCACACACACACACACACTTTCATGAGTACAAGCCTCGGCACCCGGTAGGAGCCTGCTTGGCACCCGCTGGATAAGTATTTGAATGGATCCCACCTATTCCCGATCCAGAAGGCTGTGCCAGCAAATATACCCCCTACCCCCTACCCCCCACCATTCGCTGCCCCCATGCCTGAACCCTGCTTCCTGCCCAGCACAGATTCTCCTGGCTGGGTGGACTTGGTCCAGGAGAAGGCTGCCCAGACTCCTACCTGCATTCCTGAGCCCTGGCCCCACACTCCTTGCCCCGCTCAGGCCCCCAATCCACTGAGCAGGGAGCCACAGATTTGTCCCAGAACCCCCAGGAAAGTCGGGGTGGTGTCTCTGAGGAGGCAACATCTGAGCTGGGCCTTGAAGCACGAAGAGGAATGCGTTCCCACCAGATACAAAGGAGAAAAGAGGATGTAGGTGTATATGGGAGCCAGCGAGCCGCTGCAGGGAGGGCTGAGGGCCTGGCCGGGCTGCAGTAGAGGCAGCCAGCTTGGGAAATACTAGAGGTGGTCACACTCATAATGGCCACCTCATGCCTCGATGGGCCTCTGTGCCCCGCTGTGCCCCCTGCACGTGCGGCTTCTCACATAGCTGTGTGTGGGGTGCGTCTTCTCTCCCAGACTCTGAGGTCCTCAAGAGAGGACCTCGGGTTTCGTCTCTGTGCCCAGAGTGCCCGGCACAACCTAGGGCACAATGCTCAACGAATGTTTGTTGACCTGCGAAAAGGGGGGGGGTATTTGTAATTGTGGCAATCACCCAACTGTAGACATAGGTCAGAACTCCATGGGTTGTAGATGAGTTGGTGGACGTTATTGCTTGTGAATTACAGCCCAGCGTTGGGTACGAAGCAGAGCAGACGGCACATCTGTCTTTGCAGGTCACCAGACACTTTCACTTCACTCATCCTGTGTCGCCCCAGCAGCAGCCCCATTTCACAGAGGGAGAAACTGAGGTGTCAGTGGCTTGCCCATGTCCCACAGTGGCCAACCTGGGCCCCACCCTCAGAGCTTGGTGCTCACAGGATATGAGTCTGACGGACATTTTTAGAGGATGTGGTCCAGTAGAGGTTATAGAAATTCAACGTGCAGAGGTCATGGCTCCTTCTGCGGGTGCCAGTGGCCCCCTTCTAAAATCTGGGGGGCGGGGAGGGGGCGCCTGGGTGGCTCAGTCAGTCAAGCATCCGACTCTTGATTTCGCCTCAGGTCATGATCTCACAGTTTGTGAATTCGAGCCCCGCAACGGGCTCTATGCTGACAGCTCAGAGCCTGGGCCTGCTTCGGATTCTGTGTCTCCCTCTCTCTCTGCCCTTCCCCTGCTCATGCTCTGTCTCTCTCTCTCTGTCAAAAATAAACATTAAAGATATTTAAAAGAAAGGAAGGAAGAAAGAAAGAAAAGAAAGTGATGCTCTTCAAAGCACCCCCCTGTAGGGGCGCCTGGGTGGCTCCGTCGGTTAAGCGGCCGACTTCGGCTCAGGTCATGATCTCACGGTCCGTGAGTTCGAGCCCCGCGTCGGGCTCTGTGCTGACAGCTCAGGGCCTGGAGCCTGTTTCAGATTCTGTGTCTTCCTCTCTCTGACCCTCCCCCGTTCATGCTTTGTCTCTCTCTGTCTCAAAAATCAATAAACGTTAAAAAAAATTTGTTTTTAAATAAAAAAACAAGACAGAATACTTGGGACATATTTATACAAAACAAGATGTATTAAACAAGAGACACATATGCTAAAAAATTATCCATTGTTTACCTAAAATTCAAATTAAACCGGGCTTAATGCATCATGTCCTGCATTTTATCTGGCAATCTCGAATGCATAAAAAATTAAGCTAATAAAATGTAAAACTAAAATGATAAAACAAAGCGATAAAATAAAATATAAAAAATAAAGTAAAATAAGATAAAATTTAAAGCTGATACGAAATAAAACATAAAATTTAGAGAAGGAAAATAAAATAAACTAGATATAATATAAACATTACAAAATAAAGGTAAAAAAATAAAATGTAATATAAATTTGTTTAAAACTTTTTTTACGTTTATTTTTGAGAGTGAGAGAAAGACAGAGCGTGAGCAGGGGAGGGACAGAGAGAGAGAGAGGGAGACACAGAATCCCAAGCAGGCTCCAAGCTGTGAGCTGTCAGCACAGAGCTCGACATGGAACTTGAACTCACGGACTGAGAGATCATGACCTGAGCTGAAGTCAGATGCCTAACTGACTGAGCCACCCAGGTGCCCCTAAATCTGTTTGTTTAATAGGCAGGTGGAGGCCTGTGTGATCCCTGGTGCCTTAACCGTCCAGCAGGTTGATGGTGGCCCAGTGCCACCCTGCCTGGCCCTTCAAGCCCCCACCTGTGTCTCCACACAGCTCACCCAGCTCTCCTGGGTGCCTCCCGGGAAAATAGGGACCTCTCGCTCAGAGTCCTCCCTACCAGGTGGCTGAAGGATGCAGCATTTTCTCCACTGGTTTTTAATTTTTTTTAATGTTTATTTAATTTTGAGACAGAGAAAGAGAAAGACATAGCATCAGCAGAGGAGGGGCAGAGAGAAAGGGAGATACGGAATCCAAAGCAGGCTCCAGGCTCTGAGCCGTCAGCACAGAGCCCAATGCAGGGCTTGAACCCCTGAACCATAAAAGCATGACCTGACCCAAAGTCATACACTCAATCGACGGAACAACCCAGGCGCCCCTCTCCACCATTTTTTAACCGAACCCGGTGTGTTCTAGAAAAGGCTGTCTGCAGCTCTGGAAGGAGCCCCCAGAGAGTGAGCAAATACTGCTCTGTTTTCAGGAAGGTTGCACCCCGCCTCCTGGCCTCTGCTGTCTTGTCTTGCTTGGGAGAAGGTCAGGTTGTGGAGGGCACCTGTGTCTGTAAGTTCCCAGGACACCTGCCAAGGCCCCCATGGGAGGGTAACGCCAGTGACGGTTCCCCCAGCTGAACTTTGCCGCCCCCATTCTGCGACCCCAATGCCAGGTGACATTGTGCAGCTGGAAACAGGCTGGGGGACCCTGGTCTTTTTTTCCAACAAATCTGAACGCTGAAAGGCACAGCAGAGGATTTTTGTTCGCTTGGGAAAAAGCCAATCTGTACCTTAGAAAGGAAGAGCAATAATAAAGTTATCATAATATGAAATTAATCCTACCTAATACAGCCATAAAGCTCCAAAACCTTACACCCAGAGGCCCCACTCCTTGGGCGTTGATCCTATTGAAATAATTATGTGCATAATAATGTTCATTTGGCATTGTTGACAGTGTTTGAAATTTGGAAACAGTTGAAAACCTAGGAAGGGAGAAGTATTCATTCAGTAAAGATTGACAGCCACGAGATGTAATGCTGGGCCGTCTTTCCATGATTATTTCCAGTGCTGTAGAAACATGGGGAAACGTTCACAACATCATGTCCATGAAAAGCGGTTGACACGAAATGGTCCCTACTCACGGATCACAGATCCTTCAAAATTCCTTTTTTTTTTTTTAATTGACCTTTTACGCAGTTAATTGTGGATTCACATGCAGTTGTAAGAGATAATACAGAGGGGCACCTGGGTGGCTCAGTCGGTTAAGCGTCCAGCTTCGGCTCAGGTCATGTTCTCAGAGTTCATGAGCTTGAGCCCCGTGTCGGGCTCTGAGCTGTCAGATTAAAAAACTAATTAAAAATTAATTTTAAAAATTAAAAAAAAAAAAAGAATACAGAGAGAGACAGTTTTACACAGTTTCCCTCATGGTAACATCTTGCAAAACGAGCGTGTTGACAGTGATAGAGACTCCACTGACCTCGTTCAGATTTCTCCAGTTTTACTTACAGTCATGTGTGCGTGTGTGTTCAGTTCTATACAATTTTATCACACAGGGATGGTTTTTTATGTTATTTTTATTTTTTTTTAATGTTTATTTTTGAGAGAGAGGGAGCACGAACGAGGGAGGGGCAGAGAGAGAGAATTTTTTTTTTAATTTTTCTTAACGTTTATTTATTTTTGAGACAGAGAGAGACAGAGCATGAATGTGGGGAGGGTCAGAGAGAGAGGGAGACACAGAATCTGAAACAGGCTCCAGGCTCTGAGCTGTCAGCACAGAGCCCGACGCAGGGCTCGAACTCATGGACCGTGAGATCATGACCTGAGCCGAAGTCGGCCGCTTAACCGACTGAGCCACCCAGGCGCCCCAGACAGAATTTGAAGCAGGCTCCAGGCTCCTAGCCGTCAGCACAGAGCCTGATGCAGGGCCCAAACTCCCGAACCGCGGCATCATGACCTGAGCGCAAGTCGGACGCTTAACCAACTGAGCCACTCAGGTGCCCCAGGGATGTTTTGTTTTTTTTGTTTTTTTAAAGAACACTTGAATATGTAGAAACGTGTTAAGGTGGTGGGATTTGGAGAGGTTTTCCTTAACGTTTCTCTTTAATGTGGCCGCGTTATGTTATCCATGAACAGAGAAGGAGAGGTTGGACAGGACAAGGCAGGTGACGAGCAGAGGGAGGCCTGGCCAGTACTCAGGAGGCTGAGTACTGAGAGGTCATCATCCAGGCCCTGAGCACAGTCAACTCACCATCCTTGCCAGAGGAGCCCGGGGTGGGGGGGCCGGGTGTCTCCCACGGCCTCCTTACCACTCACAGCCCACCACTGCCAAAAAGGGAAATCTCCCCACCAAGCGGGAGATATGACATGAGGCTTCCCAAATGTCTGCAGCCAAAGAGGCCTGGACTCTGGAATTGGACGGGCAGGCTCAAGACCGGCTCCCACGGGGCAGCCGGACGCAAACAGGATCTGATAGCAAAGGAGCCAATAAAGCAATGCCCACGGGACCTCCTCTGGCTGCTCCTGAGAAAGTCGTCTGACTGAGGCTTTCCCTCCAGCGGGATCCCCCAAGGTCAGGGGCAGGGGAAGGGAGGTGCCTCCCCAGACTTCGCAGAGCCTCCTTCCCAGGGGACCCCCTTCCAGATGTACCCTGCGCCGCTGTGCAAAAGGGCTCCGGTTCCCACACTGCCCTCTCCACAGGGAAGAGAAACTGTGAGCTGTTTCTGAAGGGGTTTTCACTTGAGACGTTTTGTAATTTTTTTTTAATGCGTATTTATTTTTCAGAGAGGGAGAAAGAGAGAGAGTGAGTGGGTGAGGGGCAGAGAGAGAGGGAGACAGAGGATCCAAAGCAGGGCTTGGACTCACGAACCACAAGATCATGAGCTGAGCTGAAGTCAGACATTTCACCCACGGAGCCACTCAGGTGCCCCAAGACGATGCTTTGTATTTTAACGCTGCCTTGTGAAATGCCTTGTGACAGCTCGGAGATCACAGTTGCCCAGAAGATCCTTGACTTGGTGGTTAGCCTTGCTGTCTGCTTATCCCAGGACGCCCCTTGCCTTCTCTTGTGAACCCTACCCTGCTCCCTTAAGGCGGGGGATGGCAAATATTTCCTGAGAAGGGCCAGACAGTAAATTAAGGTTTGTGTAGCATCTCTGTCACAGCTAGCATGGTGGTGATCCCACTAAATTTTATTTATCGGGGCACCTGGGTGGCTCAGTTGGTTAAGCATCCGACCAGATCAGGTCATGATCTCACTGTTCGTGGGTTCAAGCCCTACATCGGGCTCTCCGCTGTCAGCGCAGACCCTGCTTTGGATCTTCTGTCCCCCTCTCTCGCTGCCCCTCCCCTGCGTGCATGCATTCTCTCTCTCAAAAATAAACATTAAAAAAATAAATAGGTTTTAGTTATCAATATTTGTTGTGGATTAAATTTCGTCCCCCAGAAAGATTGTTTGAAGTGCTAACCCTCAGTACCTGTGAGTGTAAGCTGAGTTGGAAATGAGATCTTTGCAGATGATCAAGGCAAGACGAGGTCCTCAGGGTGTCCCCTAATCCAATATGACTGGTGTCCTTCTGAGAAGTGGGAAATGTGGACACAGACACACAGAGAGAGAACACCATATGAAGACACAGACACGGAGGGAAGGCAGCCATGTGGGGACGAAGGCACAAGCCAAGGAAATCCTGGGGACACCAGAAGTAGGAAGAGGCAAGGGAGGATCCTCCCTTGAGGCATCAGGGGGAGCACAGCGCTGCCAGTGCCTTGGCCTTGGCCTTCCAAACGTCCAGAACTGTGAGGCAAGAAACTGTAGTTCTAAGCCACCCAGTTTGTGGCCTCTCTTACAGCAGCCCCAGGAAACTAATGCAACACTGGATTGGAATTTTGTATAGTGTTCACCCGAACCACATAGATCTTGGTATCGTTTGTCAACCACACCAAGCAGCCTTGGGATTCAGCACATACACGTAGGCTGCTGAGAGCCTCTCCTCCAGTGAGCGCACCTCCCCACCACCCGTTCCTCTGAGAGAGCTGGCCGCACCCTTCGCTGAGAAAAGATGGGCTTCAGCCCCCTATGAGCCATTCCCATCAGAGCTCACTGGCCTGGGGTGACCCCGCCCCATCCAAGTGGGCAGCCAGAACCTACCCGAGAAAGCTGGTGTGGAGGGAGAGACCGGACTCAGCCAGGTCTGGTGCCTAGACTGGGAGGCTGGAAAAGCGGGGCCACGGGGCCTTTAAAAGGGCCTTGAGAGGCAAGTATAAATGGGCATCCAGAGGCAAGGGAAGGGACAGATAAGCTAGAAGGCAGCAGGCAGAGTGCACATGGCCCCGGAGAAGAAGAAATGCCTGAGAAAGCTGCTGCCTGGCGTCCTTCCTCGCCGAGACAACGGCTCTGCTTCCTGCGGCTGGGTGCCTGAATGCTCTGACCATTTAGTCCAAGTCCCCCTGATGTAGATAGCTTAGGTGGGCTTCTGGGCCTTGTTGCTGCCCTGGGACAAGTTCGCAGGGAAGGCAGGATGGGCCCGGCCCAAGGCAAGTCCTCAAGGCATCTTCCTCCACCCAAAGAGGTCCCACGTACCTTCCGGGACTTACTTCTGCCCAGGGAAGGCATCTGGGATGCCTTCTGGAAAGCAAGGATCCCCCAGAACAGAGGGACGGAGCTGGGCTGGGATTCCAGCAATTTCACTGATAGCTGCAATGGGTCAAAGACTAACACCATACTGTGGATCTTATGTACTGGGTGCTGGTGTACATACTCTATCGAACACCCCATGTACGCGTCTTAATCATCACAACAACCCAGGGAAGGAGACTTCAATTGTTCCCGTTTTAGAGGCGAGGGAACTGAGTGTTTGAAGGCGTTACACAGCTAGTAAAGAGCAAGCATTCCTTCTCTGGTCTGTCTGCTTTTCTGGCTTTGCCACACTGTACTGTTACCATAATTAAGACCCATATTTCTAGGTTTGATTCCTCCGGCTGCTGTAGCCTTGAAATGTGAGTCAAGCAATTGCAGAATAGGCGTATCAGTTCTGTATTCTGACTGTTCCAAGAGCTAAGCAGTCTCATCGAGGGCTGAGAGTCAGCCACTAGTAATTTCTAGTGCCCTCTGTTGTGTTCCCGTCATCTCGAACAGACTGTGCTCTTCCATACGGACCCTCTGCCTACTTCGTTGTGAACTTTATCCTGAAAATCACGTGCGACGGCATCTGGTTGCTATTGGTTTTGGTTGACCAGCCCCTGGCAACCCCATTTCCTTCTGGAAGGAGATTCTATTCCATCCCCTTCAACCATATCACTCTGGCGCGGCCACTCAGCGTACCTGGCTTCCTTGGACGCAGCGACTGTCCCTGTAATGAGTGAGATGGAAGGCCATCGGGAGAATTCCCCTGGCTCTGTGAGCTACAAGCACCTGAATTCGGAGTGGCCAGTGACCACCTTTACCCTATCTGGAATCAGTCTGTTTACAGAAGGGAGCCAGGCAGAGTCAAACAAAAGATAGAAGTGGAAAGAGTGCGAGAGACAGAAAATCGAGAAGGAGAGAGAAAGCAAATGAGAGAGACAAAAACAGAGAGAGACCGGAGGCACCAACCCTGACGCCTGTTCAATTCTGTGACCAATCCCATATCCTTCCTAACTCCGAGCGGGTCTGTTTCCTTTTTGTTAAGTGTGTGGTTCTGTAATATGTCACCATGAAAACTCACTCCAAGGAGCTCAAGGGATGCAGGATGAACTGACCAGAAAGTTTCTCTCATGCTGAGAAGACAGAGGGTCCCGGACTCCTGAGGGAAAGTGAAGTCAGCCCCTGTAGTGCCACCCCAGTGCCTCGTCTGCCTACTCCGCCCTTTGGACGTAGATGATATGTTCTACACAGGCGGACTCTGAGGCTCAGGGTGTCCATCAGACCTTCCCATTATGGGCTGCGGCCATACAGAAATCCCAGCGGCAGTTCTTGGGACCCCCCTCTCCCTGGTAAACCCCACACCAACCCAAGCATCATCCCTCAACCCTCCGCACCTGTTCCAAGCTCTGCCGAGCCCCCTTCCATCAGCCAGACAGGACTCTGTGTTTCCCCTGACACCTCGGAGACCTAGCCCATGCCACTGCTGTCCCTCCCCAGGCCCCACCCCAAGTGGGCTTTCCTCCCTACCTACGCCATCGCCAAGGATCTAGATATTCTTGCTTCTAAGTCACTCAATCAGCATTGCGTCCTGCCTCAGGCTTGCCCACAGGCCTCGTGCCTCCTCTGCCCAGGGTTCTCAGGGCCTGAGAGAGGCCTTGCCGAGTGCAAGGCAGGCTGGCTCCCCACCCTGAGTGACTCTGGTTTGGACAGCACGTGGTGTGGATGGGGGCCCAGTGCGCACTGTCCGGTCCCATAATGAAGGCGGGGTAAGGCCTCTGGAAGGTGGAGAGTGCCAGCTGGTGGCCACGTCTTCGGAAAAGCCTCTGCTCACAAACAGCATGCACGTCATGGTCCATCTTTATTTAAAAAACAAATAAATATATACACACACACACATACATACATTTAGAGTTTGAGAGTTGCTTAGAGTTGTGTACATACATTTGTATACAGAAAAGCACACATTTACATATGTATATATAATAGAATATATATTACATATAAGTAAAAATCTAGAAGTAAATATACTAAAATGCCAATGACGGTGGGAATCTTAAAAATAAATGTTTTAAAAATAAAAACTTTATTGAGGTATAATTTACATACAATAAACCGTACCTATTTTAAGAGTACAGTTCGATCAGTTTTGACAAAAATATACACCCAGGTAACCGCTGTGATATTTTTATTTTTTCCTTTGTGCCTTTCTTTGATTTCTAATTTTTTTAATTCAGTGGGACAAGTGTGACTTGAGGAATCGGATAACGCATGTACTGAAGGGTGGGGTGGAACCTGTCTCTGACCTTGCACTCTAGCAGAGGCTGGCCCCTTTGACCAGGTTGACCAGGGGTTTCAACAACCCTCACCTCATGTGGCTTCCTACAGTCACGCTCTGAGGACCTTGCTAAAGCAGAAAGTTAACCCATTTTGCAGGCGAATAAACTGCAGCTCAGAGAGGTCAAGTACCCTGCCCACTAAGTGTACAGTTAGAACCAACAGGGAATAGTCTTGGACCCCAAGTCCAATGCCTTTTCCATATGCCATACTCAACAAAAGACCACACCACCAGGTGGGGGGAGCCCGACCAAACTTTCCTAGGCCTTTGGGGGTCCCTGGCTCCTCAGAGCTGCAGGGAATGAGGCCAGCAGCCTGTTCAGGCATAGCTGCCCCCTCCCGCTGGCCACAGGAGGTGAATGGTGAATCCGGCCCAGACCTCCTGGATCCTGCTCCTTCCAGGATCCTATAAACACCTCACTCAAACTCAAAAGGGGTGAGCACCGGCCAGCAGGACCCACTTCTTGCCCTTGTCCCAAACTCCCCTCCGTGGCAAGCCAGGACAGAGAGAGCAGCACCCCTGGTCCCCCACAACACACACATTTCTTCTCCACTTCCAGAAGGAATCCCTTCACAGCTGAGTCCCTTGGGGCTACAAACCCAGAAGTCCTCAGGGCCCTCCCTCTGGCTCAGTTAACCTAGAAGCCCAGGTATGGAGGATTTACATGGAGGAAAATGCACATAAACAGGGGGACCTCACAGCCTCAGTCTACCAAGGCAGGAGGCTGTGGGCCCTGGTGACCTTGTACACATCTCAAACCTGTGTCCATTCCTGGACCTACCAAACACACACACACACACACACACACACACACACGTATACGCAGCATTTTTTTTGTGCTTCTGTATAGCCCAGCCCAGCCCTTGGTGCTGACCATTTACACAACATCCTTGTAATTTCCACAATAATCTCATTATCACCCCCATTTCCCTAAGTGAGGAAACAGAGGCTCAGAGCAGTGAAATCACCTTCTTAGTTTAGGAGATTACAACCCAACCATCCGGGACCCCACCACTACACCCCAGCATCCAACTGCACCCACCGCCTCACGCGGTGCCACCCAAGAACTCTTCCTCTGAAAACCGCACGGAGACATTCCCAAGCCCCCGCCCAGATAGGGGTGAACCCCTAATGCCCCTGCCCTTTCTCAACCTGCTGTTCCACCGGTCAAAGGGGCGGGGGGGGGGGGCGCTCGGGTGCCCTCACTTGCCACCAACAGGAGAACACAATCCTTCCAGGGCCAATTTACTCATATGGGTCCCGAGCCCTTCCACCTGAAATCACATTTCAAACATTTATGCTAGAAAATGATCACATACAGACACCAGGTTGAATAAACGATCCACTAGGCTGTGCTCCTTGCCGGGAGGGTGCATCTCAGTCACAGGGTATCCTGTCATCACAGCAGATGAGGGCGCCAGGCCCTTGAGCAAGGCCCGCACAGGTGAGGGAAGGACCTGCCAGTGCCCCCGGAAATCCCAGGGGGCCCAGGGGAGGAGAAGACAGCTAGGCTGGCCAGGCCAGTGGGATGGGGGCATGTGTGTGGGGGTCAGAGGCCAACCCTTCCTCCAAGCTCCCGGGTAGTAGGGATAGGAGTCCCCTCCCACCACCCCTGTCCCCCCGCGCCCCCCTCTCCCGCCCTCCCTACTGCTCAGAGGAAAAACTGAAATAAAATTATGTTACATCTGTGAGACAGAATAATACGCAGCCATTGAAAATGATGTTTTCAAAATAGTGATGGGGAAAATGCTCACAGTAAAATGTTAACAGAAAAATAGTATCCAGCATGCAATGAATTCTCAGAAAGTAATTATTATTTCAAAACACTATATTGACGAATAATACAGTCTTAAATGAATCAAGTTGTATATGTGCCTCATGGAAAAGAAAGAGAAAAGAATTCCAACAGCAGTTAAATTTGGGAGGTTGGGATAATGACTGATTTTTCACTTATCCCTTTTTTGATTACTTTGAAGGTGCGAGTAACATAATTTTAGGCTAGGGAGTCAGATTAACTTTTTTAAAGACTCATGGTCCATTCTCTTTAATGCAGAGAGCACAGACATCTCCTTCCCCTGGGCAGAGCCCCCCTCTGAGGAAGCCTGGAGAGTGGAAACAGCCTCTGGGCTGGCATGTCAGACACACCTCCATCCAGCTTCTACCTGGCAAGTTGGGTACTCTTGATAAGCCTCAATTTTCCCATCTGTAAAATGGCACAATTATGAGGTCTTTGCATAGGAAGTGAGCTAATGCATGTAAAGAACTTGGCACAAGTCTGGACCCATGGGAAGGTCGGTCACTGTTGGCAGCTGCGGGCTAGGATTTCTTGTATCTGGTGGACACTCAATAATGAACTTTGCTTCCCTTCTCCTTGCCCTTTGTGCGCTGTGGACATAACCAACATTTATGCAACCGAGTTGGAACTAACTGAGGCCCATACGTTGTAAAAAATTCCAGAAACCCTGCTCAGCCCAGCAAGAGGCTTCTCGAGAGCCGCTATCCTGGAGATCACACAGGTGTGGGGCTGCCTGCGGTTACCCATTCATTCCACAAACATGCAATGTACCTCTGGGAGTATACCAAAGGACAAGACAACTCTATTTCTGCCTTCCTGGATTTCCATTTTAGCGAGAGAGACACAACAAATGAGTAAACAAAACGATTCTAATTATGATAAGAACTACAAAGGAAATAAAGGGCTGAACCAGAAAATTAGGGGAGAGGAGATCCTAATCTGAGCCAGGGGAGCCTCTCTTAAGGAACTGGTACCAGTAGGAATGTCTGCGCACAGAAGAGCTAATAAGAAATCTACCCAGGTGCCCCCATGCCCCGTCTTCCAACTCCTTTCCCCACACCTTGAAGAGCTAGCTCCCTGGGGGTGTGGCTGGAGGAGGAGCCAGGTCTAAGTAGGGAAGCAGGGGTGGAGGGCTGCACACCCAGACCACTGGGGAGGGAGCCGGAAACTGCCACAGAGACCCTAATGGACCAGCCCAATCTGTGTGAGAGATAGAGTAGGGGCAGGTAACTCGGACTGTGACCTGCAGCCTTGCAGCAAGCAGAGAGGGTTTGAAATTTGGGCATTGCCCCTATGTGCAACCACAAGCACAGTATGTATCCCATCTGTAAAATGGGATAATAGCACTCAGCACACAGGGTTGAGCAGGTTAAATGAGTAATGCAGAAATGATTTCTGGTACACGCTGAGCACTCAATACATGTCAACTCTAGCAATGATTAGGTTTCCTATGCAATAGTTATGTAAGGACCCGGTCTGGGCCCTGGGCACACTGCAGAAACAAAGGAAAGTTCCCCGCTCTTGCAGAGCTTTCGTTTGAGTGGAGAAGAAAGACAACAGCCAGGAAAGCAAACTACTGAGTCAGAAGCGGAGAGGGCGAGGGCTAGGAAGATAATACACGTGACAGAAAGCAGTGGGCACAAAAGTACTTGAGAAAGAGCAGTTAGCGTTTCTCTGAGTCGAGACCTGGATGAGAGCGAACAGGCCGAACAGGCCGAGGAAGGAGGGGAGCAAGATTTCCAGGTGGAGGGCACCTCGAAAATGCTCTGCGCTGGGAAAGAGCTTGGAGGCCCAGGCGGAGCGCGTGAGGAGGGCGGGGCTTTGCAGGCCAGGGCGAGAAGGGTTTACGCTCCCTGCAGGTGCACACAACGGATGGGCTTTTTTTTTTTTTTTTAAGAGTTTGATTTTCAATAAGATCATTCTGCGTGTTGAACGGGCCGAAACCGAAAGGGACGGGAAAGAACAAAGAGATCTATTGTCATGGGATGGGGACAGAGACCGGTTAGGGCCAGATGATGAAGACTTGGGGAAAGCTGCAAAAGTAAGACAGTGAAAGTGGCCCAATGAGGGTATATGTGGAGAGGGGTCTGTCAGTGCGAGCTGGTGACCGAGAAGTGGGCTGTGACAGAAAGAGGGGAATGGTGGATGAGCCCCAGTGTTTTGACACCAATTAAGCACCAGTTACAAAGATGTAGTGAAGTGTGAGAGCCGGGAGGAGACCAAGAGTTCTGTTTTTGGCAGGTCACATTTGAGGGGCCTGTTTTACACCTAAGCAGAGAGGCCAAGCAAGCAGCTGGATAGGAGAACCTGGGCTTCAGGGAAGTCGGGGTGAAAGCAGACACGGGGTCTCTGGAGCCCTCCAGCATTTAGAGAACAGGAAGGAGTCAAAGAAGTCGGGGGTGGGGGTGGGTAGGAAGACACGGGGTATGATGTCAGGAGCCCAGGGAACAAGGTGGTTCAGGGAGGAGGGGGTCACCCGGGCCCCAGCTCCTGAGAGGTGACAGGGTGATGGGGTGAGGGCCCCACTGGGATGGATGGAGGAGAATGGGAGGAAGAAAGCTGAGTTGTTAGATCCCAGGAGTGCTTTCGAGTTTTGCTGTAAAGAGGAGCAGAGAAATAGGGCATCTGGAGGGAGGTCAAGGTCAAGTGTGCACGTGTGTTTAAGATCGATGGGTGCCATTTAGGAAATGCTCGGGGAGAAACAGAGACCACTGGTGCCAGACAGAGAGAGCCATGGCCAAGCAGGAGGACAGAGTGGGATTCAGAGCAGACAAGGGCGGTCCCTGTGGAGGGAGATCCCAGAGCCAGGCAGGAGGGGAGGGGAGGGGCGGGAAGGGACAGGGAGATTGCGGAAGTCCTCACGCTGGGCCAGGCAGAACCCAGACCCCGGGTGATCTACAGTGCTCATGTCACTGTCACATGGGCCAAGTCAGGGCCAGGCAAGGGATGGTCATGCAGTGAGAGGTGGAGCCTTGCGCTTCCATCAGAGCGAAAGCTTCTGAGAGGCTTTGGGTTCCCTCCCTCAGCCACCGCACACCCACTTTGGCCAAAGCCCTGGGCTCATCGAGGGCCGGTGGCGGCGGCGGGTGTGTCTCCCCAGGCCCCACAGCTACGGCCACACCTGGGTGGGGGGAGGGGGAGCCAAAAGCCACATGCTTGACGGACAAGAAGACGGAACCTGGGCCTCCAAGTAAGAAGACTGAGCTCAAGACCGGTAGCTAACCTGCCCGAGGTCACACAGGATTCAGATCCGAGGGTCCTACATGCTGTCCTCTTTCTTCTGATACAGTTCAGGGCACCTGGGACTTCAGCGTTGAGAATGAGGGGTCGGCTGGGTTGCTTTCTGAGATTTGAATCCAGCTCTGAAAACTGTTGTTCTAGCCGCCCACCCATCAGAGGACTCTGCCCAGGCACTTCCCCCCCAGCCCAGCAGCCTCCCCCACAGGCTCCCAGCTGAGGCCAGCGGGCCTCGTTCTGTTACAGGGTACTAGAACCAGAGAGAAAGGGAGCTTTGGGGGGTGATGCCAGGAGCCCATTGCAGGGGAGCCCCGTCCCCCTCGGATGGGACTTCCTTGTGCCCCCATCTTCGACATACACTTTCTGCCCCTCGCTGAAGCCCCTCGCCTAACACCCCCCCACACCGGACACCCACTGCCTGTGCCCACCACCTCTGGCCTTGCTGTGGATGGCAGCCTCCCCACCAGCCAGCTCTGAGACAGCCTCTCGTCTCCCTCTCTCCTCTCTTCCGCTCTGCATTCACCAGGTCAACCTCGCTGAACCCAAGGAAGTTGCTCCTGAACCAGCAAGCCTGGGAGCGTGGCACATCTCCTCCCCAGCCCGGGCAGACCCACCTGGGCATTCCTCCCCTTCACAACGACCTGACTCCTGCCCAGCCCTGGCCCTTCCCTCTCTGTCCCTCTCCGCCACCATCGGATGGTACCTGGTTTAAAGGCAGGAACTTCGCAAGATGGTTTTTACTAATGAAGTGGCCCCGGTAGCTCCCTCCCGTAAGCTCCGGCCAGACCGCCCACCTCCAGCTCAGGTGGCACTGGGAGGTCCCAGCGTGGCTTTCAGAGCTAGAGGGTACCCATGACACCCTCCCATTTCTCCTCAGCCTTGGAACCAGCATCTCAAAGATTCAGTGTGAATTCCATCCTCCCGAGGCTGCCTCCAGGTGGGTACTCCCAGGTGAGTTCTTTTTCCAAACTGAGTGACCAGTGTTGTTTCCACCTCTTGCTTCTGGCTACAGATTTCCAGCTTCTCAGGGGGAAAAAAAAAAAACGCTTTGAGCCTTCACTTCCTCACCGGGATTAACACGTTTCTGAGATGGTCAAACTAAGGACTGTGTTTGTTTTTCTGAACTGAGAGCCTCAGACTGAAGATCCACACTATCTGTCTGCTGACCACTGAGAGGCAATCAGGCCAATGTGTCAGGAGCCAACCAAAATCTTCATCGTTCGGCCCCAAGACGTCTCATTTCTGGGAATCTAGCTTATGGAGAAAAAATACAAAATATAGGGGGGAAAAAAACCAACACATCAAGATATTTATTGCAGCTCTATTTATAGCTAAAATAAAATGCATATATATAGAAACAGATATCCAACAAGAAAATGCCATGCAGCCATTTAGAAAAAAAGCATTCTACATCAACACTGAAAAATAGAGAAAAAAAGTAGGATAAAAGTTAAGTGTACATTTACAATTTTGTAAAGAAAAGTGCCCATGAAAAAAAGCTGATTTTCTCCCTTTTCTCAAATTTTCCCTTTAGAATTCCTTTCAAAGCAGCCAACAAAATGGTGCAGCCCTAAACCTCTCCCTAGGTCTAATGTAGGAAAGAAACCTTGAATAATCCTCCCTTAGGAAGCCACTGGCCGAACTTGCTTGGCACTTAGGAGATAGAAACGCCACACAGAATGCCAGGCTCTTAGAGCTGAGATCCGTAAGGGGAACATCCTAATTCTCGTATGTGCTTAGATTCTGTTTTTTTTAGATGGCGGGAGACCGGGAACTAGTGACTTTTAGGGGAAGAGTGGCAAGGATGAAGGGGACATTGCATATGAATGGGCTCTTCAAGCCACTAGCAAGACAGTTCTGAGGAGGGGCAGTGAGAGGGACCCAGACTCGGGGCTTCAAGGAAGGCCGGTGGCATCCCCAAATGGCTGCCTGGTACCTCTTAACTGCACTGCTGGCCAGGGGCAAAAAAAGGATCTTAAGCGGAGCTGAAACGGGCTGACTTCCTGCCGACTGTCGCCACTTCTGCTCCCTTGTGGAACTACCCCAACAATCCCAGCCCCTCAGGCTTACCATGTCAGTGTTTGCAAACATCTCTCCTCCTTCCTAGGCCAAATGCCTCAGTTTGTCCCAGGGTCCCTTGTGCAGTCCAGATTGTCTACCTCTCAGCTGCCTTCCTCTCAACACCTTTGTGTGTTGGAGAAACCCCCTGGAGAGGGCAACAGAGCCCATAAGCAAAAGGCCCTCCACTCGGCTGACCCGGGCGCTGGCACGAGGCCCTCCTCTCACGGCTCCAGCCTGGAAACTTCTACCCCTCAGCCCAGGACAGAACGTGCTCTTCCAGAGACACCCCCCCCCCACCCCCGTCTCACTACGTAGCTTGTCTGAGCTTCAAGTTGACCAAACCGTCCTTTTTTTCACCCAGTTTACAGCCCCTACTTAATGCTCACACAGGTGATATTTTAAAGGGAGAAGCTGCATCGTCTGGACCCAAAGCTAGTCCCTCCCCACTTGGGTACTTGACCCCTCTGGGAAGGCTGTGAACAGTCATGTCAGGGGGAAGGAGACGCAAGACAAAAGGACATTATTACGGTGCTTTTTCCGTTTTTCTTTTTGCACAAAAACAGTCCATTTATTCAAGTGTTCTCCAGCACAAGTACATTAGAAAGGAGCTTTATTATAGTCTTCTGGGCACAAAAAAAATGTGATGAAGGCGGAACTGACAGACTTTCTACATCTGCTGTACGCATTGACCTCTTTAATTATTTCATAAACAGCTATGTCACGAGCATCACTTACACAGAGATACAACGGAACACCGGGGGGACGGGGATGGGGACCCGCTCGGGGGCCCTCTCCCGCGCCCCTCCTCGGATGTTCCAGAACCAGACTGTGAAATGTACATTATTATTGTCAATAAATAGAGAAGCAACCCTAAAAAAAAATACAGTGGTGAAAGGGTGCTGGAACCAGGAAAACAAACAAACAAACAAAACCGAAGGAAAAAAAAAAAAAAAGAAAAAAAAGGAGAAAAGAGGAAGTGAAGAGAAAAGGGGCAGGGGAGGGGGGGCTGGGGAGGAAGTCCTGCATTTAGCTGCGTGGAATGTGGAATAAAAGTGCTCTGCCGCCGGGGTCAAAGCGAAATCGTCTGTAACAGTAAAAGGTATCACCCAATCAGCTACGGAGTTTATTCTTCAGTATGAATACATGATTTCCCACAAATAAGTAAGCACCCGCTACTTCAATGCCTCAGCTAAAACACATGAAACCGCCCATTTAGTTTTCAAGTACAAAGTTAAAATGCCTTTTTAATAATAATATATCAGAGTAAAATAATAGTCTCTTTTAAACTCCACTACAAGAAAACAAAACAAACAGTCATTGTCCAGACAGCAGACTTAATTTAACAATATATATTTTTAATAAAATGTTTTAGCACCTTGTTGAGTCACCTCCTCCCTCTGCGTATTCTAAGAAATTTCGGCATTTTGGTTGGTTGGTGAATTCTAGAGCTGTGCAGCCGAATCGGTCTGGGAAGTGAAATGGGACTACGGGGCGAGGCTTTCGATCCCTGCTCAGCTCCTCAGGCGCCGGGCTGGAGGCCGGCCAGACTGGGGTCGGGGAAAGCCGCTCTCCCACGGCCCTCGGGCAGAGCAGAACGGGGGAGTTTTCCAGTTACCAGAGTTCCAGGAGTCCGTGGGCCTCCGTTCGGGCAGAGTCACGACGAGCCAAGGGCCCTTCCATCCTTGTCCTCACTCCTGGTTTCTCCCACCCCCAAAACTCTACTGCCCAGGGTCTGTGGTGAGCCAGAGGTCACCAAGCAAAGGCCCGTCTCAGCCAGGTCTCTGAGGACACCCAGGGACAAGAGGGGCTGCCCTTGCCTCCCAAAGACCCCCAGGCTTCTTTTACCAAAACGTAAAGATTCGAGAGCTTCTGTGAGAACCATGCAGTCTATCTTTTCCATTAATCTCTCCTCTTTCCTCCCAGGTCCTGCACACATTTGGAGTTAACCCCTGCCTCAGCAGGGAAAGGCCGGCAGGGCCATGCTAGCTCCAGGCCAGTCCTCGGCAACCCCCCCCCTCGCCCCCACCCCCAAGCCTGTGCTGGAGGAAAGCCTTTCCTGCCAAGGACAACTCCAGTGTCACCTCTAATCGCAAGCACTGGGAGCGAGCGGAGAGACAAATTCAGATTCCTCACCTCCTGGGATCAAAATGGGGCCTGGCTAGAAATGCTGTTCTCGCCAGAATCTTGGGTCTGCTGTTTCTCTGACCAAAGGAAACTGCCAGCTCTCTCAGATCACAGTGCCAGGCAGGTCCCACAGCCCTAATCCCACAGAGGGGGATCCTGCAAGTTTCCTAAAAATGACTCCTCTGAAAGACCCCAGTGCCACAGCAACTCTGGCCAAGCAGAACAGCGACAGGAATTCGAAACCTCCTCCAAGATCTGCTTTACCTACACTTAGATCACCAAACACGGGAAGACTACTGATTGTGGTTTTCCTGGAGAACATTTCCCAGACGGCTCCACTGAAACCTTCCTTCCCTTGCTCCTGCTACAGACCTTCCTGAGCCGGACATGGCGGGTATTCCCATGTAGGCTCTCCCAGAGCTGCCAGCAAAGAGGGACGGAGGGGGGAGCCGGGCCTCATTAGCCCAGTTCAAGGTCCAGCAGCCTTCCCTGCTGTCCCAATCCACACCCTAGCGACTCACCAAGACTCCCAGGGGCATCTCCACCAGCCAACCACTCCCAGGCCTGTCTCAAAAGCTAAGAGGTCCTGGATGCTCTTTGGGGAAGTTTGCTTTCTAGAAGAATGTTCAGTAGCAGGAGAGTTCTGGGGTCTAGAGAGAAAAACAGATAGTAACGCACTCAAGTCGTCATGTACTGACCGCGAGACCCCTCTCCCCCCTGGTCCTCACCTGCTGCTTCCTCAGCCTACTGTTCTCTAGTCAGCCCACAGGGAAGGGGCTTAGCACCAGCCAGCTTCAGGCCCACAGGGCTCAGCAGCCGCCTGCTGGAGACTCACCTCCTCCTGAGACAGGCGACCAAGGGCTCTGTGACCCTGGCACAGGCCCCCGACTACCTCCCCCGGACAAAAGCCACCAATCTCTTTGGCACCACCTTCTACTTGGCACCTGCAACAAACGGGGAGGCATCCTCCTCAGTCCCTAGAAGCCCTGGTTTCCAGGGGTAAATTTCGTTACAAAGAAGATCCCACTGGGGACACATTCCAGAATTTTCCCTAGGCCCTCCTGGTTTCTCCGCTCCGTGCCTCTACCCTCGGCTTCGCCCACAGCAAGCGTAACGATCCCCACCTTAATCCTCGCACGACCCCGCCTCAGCCAAAGCACAGCCCTCCTTTAGAAAGCGACCAGATACATGTCCCCAGAAGCGCCCCTGCTGGGGCTGGAAGTAGACTGAGAGCATCTGGCATGGCCAAGTTGGCACATCCCCAAGGTCCCCTACACCCTCTCAAATTCTACTGTGGGACCAAGCCCACGGCTTGGGCTGGAAGAAAAGCTGGTGATTGTGAACTGTCATCTGGCCCATTCCGGGGCCTAGTCAGGTTGCTAGACCAGGAGGAACAAGTGCTCTTAGGTTATCACCCACAAAAGCCAGGCCTCCTCCGAGCAAGCTGGCTGGCCCACACTAAGCCCTCAGGCTTTGCCACATCCATGGCTGCCAAGTTTCTTCCCCACACCGACCCCCTGGGTGGAGCTTGGGCCATCGGGAAAGGCAAACCGCTTCGCGTAAGCAGTGGACGAAAAGCCTAGGAGGGCCGAGAGAGCCGGTAAGTCTGTTTGCAGAAGGAAGGCCCTGAAGAGACGGTCCTGACGCTGGGGACTGCGAAGACCTTAGTGTTGGCCAGTGGGGGAGGGAGCACCTTGGACTGCCTGAGGCAGCCCTCCTCCCCACAGCCCTCCTGGAGTGGTGCTGGTGAACTCCAGGCCAGGAGGATGGAGCCCGGCTGGAGGAAGGGACGGGCAAGCACCACGATTTAGTACAGGGATTCCAACGAGGGAGGGGCGGACAGATCCCCCCTCCTAGCTGCTCCAGCCCCAGGGGGGCCCACCATCGCCACCTGCCACCGTGTCACAGAGCCGGCAGGAAGCAACTGGCTGTGATTTTAAAAACCAATCTGACAAGGAAATAGTAGCTTGAGGCCCAGGACCAAGCACCTCTAAAAGGAACAGGAGACCACGGCCACCAGCTGTGCGCGGACTCCTGAGCAACGAGCAAGGGATTCAAAGCCTTGGTTTAGTTTTGTCACCAATTATTAATTTGCTTTATTCAAATGATGAGTTTCACTGTCCCATTTTTTTTTTTTTTCCAATGGAAGCCCCCTTGGCCGAGACAGACCTGGATGTCAATTTTATTTTGGTTGGGGGAGAATAGGTAGGGGGAGTCGAGGGCTGACTTTACTGGTGCCTAGAGTTGCAGGTCAGTATCACAGGTTGCTAACAGAAGAATCTTTTGACATCACCAGGGGCAAAAGAGATAGAACGCTACCTGCTAGAGGAGAGCACCTGCGAAAATAAAACCTCCTCCTTTTCCTGCCTTCAGCACCTAGCAACTTCTGGGATTGACAGTCTACCTGCAATCAGGGCAACAGAGGTAAAGAGCTGCAGGGCCGACGCCACGAAGTCCTGAATCCTGGGGAGAAGGGCGCTGGGAGCCCCCTGGCTGTGTGTGTGTGTGTGTGTGTGTGTGTGTGTACACATGCGCGCGTGCACGCGTCCATTCTGCATCGGTAGAATTCTGTTCCTGTGTATGCGTGTGGGATTGATTGATTGGCGTGGGGCTTGTCTGCAGTGGGACCCGAGGCTCAGCATCCTGAGCCCCCCTGCCCCGCTCCCCACTACATAATATTTCTTATACGTGACCCTATCTATGTATTTATATAGCGCCTATCACCGTAGGCCCTATCTTTCTAGGGATGCGAACTCGGGACCATGTGCTTGACAGCACACCTCCCAGCCCTGCCAGTCCCAGGAGGTGCCATCCCCCCTCCCATTATAAAATATATATCTCTATATGCCACATATCTACACCCCATCTATCCAGGCAAGCATCTGCCCATTGGGCCCTCACCCTGGAGCCACCAATGCTGTCCCTGCCTACCGCCAACGCCAGGCTGCCCGCCTCGGTAGGAGGTGTCAGTGCACTCGGGGGCTCCAGGTGCTGCTGGCTCCAACGAAGAGCACAGCTATCATCAGACCAAGTACTAGAAAAGAAATACACACCACTCCAATCATACACACGAGGAGAGAGATGGCCCGGTCCTCCCTCCAGCCCTGACACCCGGGACTCGAGAGGAGGGGAGTAGAAGAGAAGAGGGACGCGCCCGGAAGGCCGGCCTCGGGGACTCCTCTGGCCGCCTGGCTGTCGCTGCGCCCGGTGGCCCACCTGGCCCGAGGGGTGGGGAGCCAGGGCACCAGGGCCACCACTAACTTAGAAGCACCCTGCTCCCCGCACCTTGGTTTGAAACCGAAAGGGAGGGGGGTTGGGTTTTTGTTTTCTTAAAGAAAATCTGAAAACAAACATAATTATAACCAGAACCATAATAATAATTATAACAAAAGGTGTCATCAGCCTCCCAGTATAAAACTGCAGCCTTTGGAGATGACCAAAAACATCACATTCCAGGGGCCAGAAGCCGCCTTGTGCACAGAGGGTGGATGGTGAGGGCCTCATAAAAGAACACACAAAAGGCGACTTAGACAGGAAAGCACCAGTACGTTTTGTATGTTTTTTTATTTGCTCCAGGTGGGGTTTTAACTGTCACTTTCCCACACTCTGGATTATTTCTGATCCCACCACAAGGAGCCCTCGAATCGGCTAATGTGAGAAATTGGGAATGAAGACCCCTTATCCTGCCATCTTGCCGAGGGAGTCTCCTTTTTGAAAAAAAATCAAAAGGTTATTGCGTGAGCCTGGATGAATCCCACTCTTAGCTTTCCACGGTCCGACCACCTCGTCTCACCCCCTTTTTGGCAGGGAGAGCGGGAGAACGCGGTTCCCAGATTCTCCTCCTTCACCTTGTGAAAATACCAAGGGGAGAGCCCGCCATGGTTAACGATTCACCTTCAAGCTGCCTCCCTCCTCCATCCTCGGTTAAAACCCTTTGCACATAAGGCAATGTGGAAGCTGATGTTTTTACTCATCTCGCTGTTTTAAAGCACCATTATGAAGTCAGGTTGTACAGTAGTTAACAGTACCTTTTATATATATATCTCATATCTATCATATATATATAAACTGTAAACAAGAGGTAACAGCGGCTTCTAGAAACTGATTTTCTTCAAGGTTTCCTGTGTGGTAGGCACCTGAAATACTGTATAAAAGGGTCTTGTGTGTTCTGTCTCCCTGCTGCTAGTTGGGTTCTGTTTTGCATGACCAGGAATGGTGCTGGCAAGACAGCTCAGTGGCTGGGAGGGAATTCTGCCGCTGAGTGTCACTGTTTTCTGTCCCCTGCTTGTGCTCCTATCTGATCAGGCTAGAGACAACAACAAAAAAAGATATATAGTTAAAAAAAAAAAAAAAAAAAAAAAAAAAAAAATCCAATATATAGATTTCTATAGAATTTCCTTTCTTCCTTCTCTCCCATCCTTCCTCTGCAAGGTATCGTTACTATGTCTTGTTACTGATTTTTGCTGCAATAAACCTTCTTGTTTCAGTCACAGCAAGAAACAAAAACCCAAACAAACAGAAAACCCCTCTGAAAAGAGTAGAAAACAAAAGGTTTGACCGAAAAAAAAAAAGGGGGGGGGAGGGGAGCTTGGTTTTGTTTTTAAATAGGACTGAAGATTAACATTGAAAAATCAGGAGATGATGTCCAACCCTTTTTGCAAAAGGCAAAGCCCTCCGGTATTTCCGCCTCTGTGGTTTTTGTTTTAAATTCCTTTTTCTCTTCTGGGTGCTGATACTTCTCTCCATCCTCATGTTGTTGGTGTTTTGTTGTGTTTTGTGTTTTTTGTTTGTTTGTTTAACTTTGTGTCACTACCTCGGTTTGCCCTCATGTCCCTTACACACAAGCAAAATATTCCTTCAGCGGAGCGAAGAGGTGGCGGATGACGGGCACACTCCATGACCGGCCCAGCAGTCTCTGCCTCGCCAAGCGGCTCATGTTGGAGACGTCGGTATAGTGGACAGGGAAGCCAAACACCCTAGAGACACAAGGCAGAAAGGGCAGGGGTCAATGTGGGCGTGGGCGAGTCTGCCAAATCTTCTGCCCTTCTTCACCAAGCACGACTCAGGCACCCAGCCACTTTCTGTGGACCTGAAGGAAAGTAAGATAATCGCTGTCCGAGAGGCGCCTCCCAGTACAAAGTTAGCATTTGTGAAAAACACCTCCGCCTGAGAGGATGGAGACACAGGCACGGCGGGTATGGAAGTCTATATACTTAAATGCACATCCCTAGGGCACGCCTGGGCGGCTCAGTCGGTTAAGCATCCGATTTCGACTCAGGTCGTGATCTCACAGCCTGTGAGTTCGAGCCCCGCGTCGGGCTCTGTGCTGACAGCTCAGAGCCTGGAGCCTGCTTCGGATTCTGTGTCTCCCTCTCTCTCTGCCCTTCCCCCACGCACGCGTGCTCTCTCTCTCTCTCTCTCTCTCAAAAATAATAAAAAATAAACATTTAGATAGATAAATACACCCCCCACCCCACCACCCCTGGTATCTTCTCCACAAGAGCAGACTCAACAAAGGAGTTGGACTCTTGCCTGAGTTCAGAAGCTTCAAGTTTCTGTTTGTTCTGTTCATTTGCGTAAATGGTCTCTCTGGCTAAGCTGCAGTTACACTGACACTGAAGAGGTAATCTAGCCCCAGAGTCTGGTTTGCACCAAATCAGAGTGCTGAGGCCGCGAGGCCTACCTTGGTCCCGCGCTGCCCCGGTGTGCAAAGTACCTACAACGAGCAGCACAAGTGGAGGAAGATCCTGCGGTTTAGCAGCTTGAGCAAGGACCTCTGGGAGCGAGCCAAGGCACCACGAACCGATTCCTAGACCCCTCTTACCCCGTGTGACCAACCTCACGATGCACAGGAGTCCTCCCCAGGAACCTGCCCTGTCAGGAAACACTTGGGAGGACCCACCGCTCACAGGGTACCTGTGGAAGGTACGAGCCTGGCCGGAGGAGGCAGCGATCCCTCCTCCCTCACAGACAGCCACCGCTTCACCCCACACACCCCACGACACCAGCACCCGGCCTCGGTACTACCTTTCCATTTCAGTGCACCATAAGATGTCCTCTTTCTCGTTCATGAAGACGGGGAAATGCTGGTCTTTGCCCTGCTTTATGGAGTTCGACCTAGTAGTAATGGTCCTCACTTTGCTGAACTAGAAACAAGGAGAGGAAAAGAATGAGCACTCATCCGCCGGCTGTGCGTCTAACACATGTGCCAGGCCCTTGCCGGGACAGGCAAGTCCGACACTGACAAGTCAGGCCCGGTCCGTTCCGGTGGCCGGGGTGAGGCTCCTGCGTGAGCCTCTGCAGATCCCACCGCCCTGCTCTTCGTCCCACTTTGAGGTCACCCGGCCATCCTTAGTCCAGTCCCGCTGGCCAAGGACTTGAGAAGTAGCAGCTCGAGCCCAGGACTGAACTTCCTAAGTCTTCTGAGAACTGGTTCTTGCACACGTGAAGTAACTTGCAGGCAAAAGGAAGCCAAACGACTCGGGAGCTCGGACACCTCTGGGGTCCCTGCAGAGTGTTGGCGAATGTCGGTGCCTGCTCTCGTGGGCCCTGACGCCTAGTGCACTCGCTCCAGGAGATTTCTCCAGAGAGAGATGCGGCTTCCACATCACAGGAGAGATGTGCGGTCCCGAAGGCTCGTGCAACAGGCCCTGGCCAAAAAGCTTAAAAGCCCGAGCGGATCCAGGGACTCTGGCAAAGACGTCTTATCGAGTGTCTGCTTCCCACAGGACCAGCAGGCGACGCTCAACGGATGCGCCGGAGACTAGGAAGGACTTCTGATCTCTCTCCTTGCCCTCCAAGCTGTCCCCCGGGCCCGCCCCTCTGGCCGGCTGGCTGCATGACCCCGTGTCACCTCCCAAAGTGCATCCTCCACACTAGCTGTGGACACGGCCCCAGAGGCCACTCCGGCTCACCCCGCCCTCTCTGCCCCTCTCCCTGCCCCCCCCAGCAGACGGCTTTGGTGCCAGGGGGCTAACCTTGGCTATTCTGCCGTGCTCGAGACACTCCTGCAGCTCCAGCTTATCGTTCACAGTGGATGCCAACGGCCTAGGAGGCAGAAAGAGAAGGTAACGCCAGAGACCAGGAGAGCATCGGGGACGCGCCTGGCGGCCGTGATTCACACGGAGAAGGAAAAGAGGGCTGAGGTCACCCGCACACGTTGTGACCCCCTTCAAACGCCCCCCAAACACAGGCACACACACTGCAGCCATCCCAGGACAGTGCGGCAAGTATTAATCCTTACAGGGAAGTTCCACAGTGGTCTCAATCCACGAATAAGCAGGTAACACCTGCCCCAAAGAAGGAAAACCCAATCGCTCTTGTCAGTTATCTTTAAATATACTGAGCTTTCAAAGTATCTGTCAGGCTTTGGGGGTGACCAAAGGTTCTGTATCTTGACTATGGTAACGGTTTCCATGGGTGTGTATGCTGGATGAAATTCATCCAAGTGTGCACCTTAAATGTATAGTTAAAAAGGCCTACGTTCTTGCACAGTCCCCAGAAGACTAAAATTCCGTGACATTCAATGTGTCACTTCTCACAGGGCAGAGCAGATCACTGAACATCACCTTCGGCGCTGACCTTTTCTGACCTTTCAGAATACTTCGTGAAGGTTTCCCATGGCAGTCCACCACCTCAGCGTGGGACCCACAGGGACCCACGGCCTGAGTGGGCGCCTCCAGCCTCTGCCCTGTTCACGCACACACTCACTCTACTTGGTCCCTTGTGGTACCTCTGGTCCTCCTGGAAGGTCAGAGTTCTAGAATTTTAGAGTCGGAAGGAGCAAGTGAGAATAATCCCACAGGACCAAGATCCGCGAGGAGACACTGAGTTCGTGGCTCCGTGAAACACCGGATTGTGTAATCCAGTCTGCCCTTCCAGTACACATACGTCTTGGGAGCTGAGGAGGGCACTGAAACAGTTTTCAGGCCAGCTCTCCTCCTGACCCATCTCCTCCCATCAATAAGCCCTCACAAAAGACAGCAAGCAGTTTTGCGACATGGGTAGGAGACGAGGGATGTTCCTACAACTTCACGCTAATGGATGAGAGGAAGAGGAGAAGACTGAGGCCAGGTTAGACGATGTTTCTGATTTATAGATATAGCAAGGTATATAATCCACTCTTAGAACATTCTGGAAAAGAAAAAAAGAACATCCTGGAAAATATTTCCCTACATAACAGATATCTAGATTGGGTGGGTCTCACTCTGCTCTTAAACAGACTCTCAACCAGAATTCCTTTCTCCTCATAGGCCTTTTTAGAATGCATTTATTCCACTGAAGAAATGAAGTTGCCTTCATGAACATCTGGACATTAAAATCTCTACCTATGTAATCTAAACAAAGAACATCCTTCCAACAAGCTAACAAAGTGTGGGGATGACAAGCGAAGCTGGACCCTCTAAGCTGCCCAGTGTTGCTTCGAGGGTCCCTCTCCTGGAGCAGATGTGGCCCAGGTGTGGGCACCACTCCTTCCCATCCCACATCCACCCTCCGTGGCTTCACCTAGAAGACTAAGGACAAGCACAGTCTGGATCCATCACCGACGTGGGAGCGCAAACTATGTAGCTCAGCAGCATGGGGATTCTCCTTTTGTGTAAAGGGTGCACTTTCAAAGGTCTTATTTCAGCCATTAGTTTCTGATTTCTCAGGCAAGTACTTTCTATGCCCTGACTCGCCTTCTCCCTCAAGGAGAAGGAAACAGAGAAAAACATGGCAGAGCGGCAAGCTGGTCAGCAGGGGTGGCTGCCCAAGAGGGCCCCTCAGTGACCTCCTCCTCCTTGGCCTGAGCTGCCTGTCCACACCAACCCGCAGCCACCCCAGACCCGGGCTCTCTCACCAACCTGTTCATACCAGGAAGGTTCCCCCAGAAGTAGCGGGCCCTGTGTGCAGCTGACACTTCTTTGGCATCAATCATCACAGGGTTGGACTACAAAACAGGAGAAAGATTAAAGATGAGCAACAGAGGAAAATCAGAGTGCGCCAGGAAATTTTGCTAGTTTTAGAGCCTTACAGCCTCAAAGGCGCTTACTCCTCTCTCAGGAAGCCACACAGTGGAACAGCCTGAAGCCTCTAGGAAAAGCCAGAATGGAACCCAGCCACATTCCACATGCTCTCATTAGAACATTCTAGACCACTGCAGTCCAACTGAACACCCTGTGATGACGGAAATGTTTTCTGTCTGCCCTGTTCAATGGAGTAGCTGCAGGTGGCTAACGAGTACTTGAAATGAGGTTAGAGCGACTGAGGAATTTTAATGTCAATTTAAATACCACGCGTGGCTGATGGCTACCCTATTGGACTACATACCTCTAGCTCACCCAGAGGCTCTGAGTAAGAAAGTTCCAATGAGTGTGGATGTGTTCACTGTGTGTCCAGATTATGAGCCAAACAGACGCTTGCGCTTAACGTAAGAACACCGAGCGGGAGCACGGGCTCGAGCTCCCAGACTGCCCACCCCAAGAATGCCTCTGGCCACAGAGATCCTGAGTGCACGGCTCCAGCCGGCTCAGAGCTGAGCTGGGACCCACGGTAAGCCATGTTTTTTCCTTCTCAGATGCCACAGGGCATCTGTCGTGGTGCCAGGGAGTGAGGGCAAGCCATTCTGGTTGGGGAAAATTGATCTGGCCATCTCAAAGGTTCCCCCAGTGAAGCACCACACAGAACCCCAGCTCTAGGAGTCTGGCACCCCACCTGACTTAGGAACAGTCCTTCAAGCTCTGAGGCCCACACCCACATACTACCTCTTAGAGTGAGACCACAGGTTCTTTCCAGGGTCGGCTTCTAGCAATGTTTCCTCCCTAAATGGGAAGCCCTGAGCTTCCCAAACAGGCCCCTTGCAAAGCAGAAGTCACCAGTCCCCAGCTCCACAATGCAGATGAGACAGGGATAAAGCAGCAGTCCAAGGTAGAAGCCATTAGTGAGCTGGCCAAACCAAGGTTGCTGGCTATACCTCGAGAAATCGCGAGATGTCCCTCTTGTCACTAACGCCCATGGCCACCACATTCTCAAAGAGCCAGAAGAAGGGGCGATCATCTCCCTCCTTGGGCCGCGCATCATGCAGGAGGCGGTAGAACTCAAAGAAGAGCCGGCCAGTGCCCTCTGAGAGGTCGGAAGAGAAAGCCATCAGCTGGGGCTGTCTGCATGAGACAGTGGTGTGGCTCGGGCACAGGGAGGGCAAGGGAGGACAGGGTCATTGGGAGTAGCTGTCCCAGGGCAGAAATATCCAAGTAGGAAACCTACGTGCGGAAGCACCAGCTCAGAAGGTGGAGGGGTGAGCACGGCACCTACCGTAGAGTCCTTTACGGGCAGGGTTGACGATGGAGAGATCATTGCAAGGACTGCCCCCAATCACCAGATCGAACGGGCCCCACTCCTGGATCTGGGAGGATAAAGGTAATGTGATGGCCTGATGTCCGGGGACAGAGGCAGAAAGGAAGAAATTATCTGTGAATCTGGCAAAAAAGTGCTTTGGCATGGGAGACAGGAGACCCAGCTGCTTGGTATGCTCACTACATACGTTCGTATCTAATACCACGTATATGCCCCCCTCCCCCAAACACACACACACCGCCCCATGGGCACTGAGGCTCTCTGAGCTCAGTTTCCTAAACAAAGGGATTCAACCGGATAATCTCTGAGGCCAGCAGGGAAACAGCGTGCTCCTGACAGGAAAAGCAGCCACTTAGAGGGAAGGCAGTCCGGGCTGGGCAGCTGCATCTGAGGGTACTTTGTGCTCTGCACATTTTGGACAGGGTATCTGGGCCATCTGAACACCCTCCAAATGCCCTTGGGGATCCCCGAGGGCCTGCAGTTTCAGGGGTAGAGCTAGATAACTGGAAAGACAAAGGGTCACTTGGGCAAGATGCTGCCAGAGCCCCCCAGAAATGGAGGCTGGTAAAGCTGTTGCCAAAAGTATTAGAAAAACGGGAACCAAGGCGCTCTAGTAAAAAGGTCCTGAAGCTAGCTGGGGGCTGCCCATCTTCCTCTGCAGACAGGAGGAAAACGGGAAGAGGAGAAGAGGCTGGGGAAAAGGACAAAGGAAAAGAGCAAATGAACAGAATGCAAGGGGGCGCTGCCGCCCCCCCAGGAGCAAAGCGCAAGGGACGCAGAGAAGGCGGGACGGGTCCCACTGCGCTGACATACATGCTTCTGTGTGACGCTGCGGACGTCCCCGACGTACATGATCTTCCCCTGGTGCCGCACCATGCCCACTGTGATGGAGTCCTCACACACCTCGGAAGCGATGTAGCGGTCCACCTGAATGCCCAAGTCCTTCAGCACCAGAAGCCCTGTGCCAGCCAGCAAAAGGCACGGTCACTGGGTCTCCTTCCCAGCACCCTGGTCTTCGCAGGGGGCTCTCTGGCTGGCTAGACACATGGGTCAGCAACAGGCCTGAACCCTACCCTGCCCGGTAAGCTGCAGGATCCTTCTGGACCTCTGTCATGCCTACTTTGGCATGAGCAAAAAGGCAGTCAAGAGCAGACAACAGATGGTTTTCAGGACCAGAGAGAATAGCAGGTGACTTTTGGGGAGGCCTCTTCTTTGCTGTTTCTACATCCTGCATATACTAGCCTTCCTCACCCCTCACCCATGGCCTCCTGCTGCAATTCTACCCAGCCTCCAAGACTCAACATAAATAAATGCCACCTGCTCTACAAGGTTTCGCCAACACCCCCCACCCCCCACCCCGCAGCCCCCTGGAAGCACCTCCCTGCCCCTGGAAGCCCCTAGCACTCTGCGTCTCTCCCCAACTCATTACAACGGTGTGTATTTCTAATTCAGCAGTTAGGCTGCAAAGGGTCTTCAGGACAGAGGAGTCTCATTTGTGTTTCCTCCTGAGCGAGCTACACTCACTTTCTTACCACGATCCCTCCACAAATGCCTGCTAATTGAGGGCAAGGAAACAATTAGAACAGACCCTGAGAGCTTCTGGAGAAACAGCATCATCTCCACTGCTCAACAGGCCTCCCCACCAAGAGCATTTACAGCCTGTTGGGGTGTGACGTGGTTCCAGAAGGCCTCAAGGTTCTGGCCTGGGAAACCAAGGCTGTAAATTAACTTCTCCATGTTCACATAATACCAACGTGGAGCTGAGCACATAAGCATCTGGCCCGGGATGCTACCCCACCCTGGCCCTCTGACAGCCCGTCTCCCTCTGGTCACAAGTTCTGAAGAGGTTTGTTCCTTTCTTAAGAACTGAGAAGCCGGGGCGCCTGGGTGGCTTCGTCAGTTGGGTGTCCGATTTCGGCTCAGGTCACGATCTCACAGTTTGTGGGTTTGAGCCCCGCGTCGGGCTCTGGGCTGACAGCTCAGAGCCTGGAACCTGTTTCAGATTCATGGTCTTCCTCTCTCTCTACCCCTCTCCCACTAGCACTCTGTCTCTCTCTCTCTAACACAAACATTAAAAAAAAAACAAAACTGAAAAGCCCTCAGGGCACCTGGGTGGTTGAGGTCATGATCTCCTGGTTCGTGGGTTGGAGCCCTGCACTAGCATGGTGGAGCTTGCTTGGGATTCTCTCCCTCTCTGTCTGTCCCTCCCCCTCACGTGTGCTCTCCCTTTCTCAAAAGAAATAAATGTTAAAAAAATTAAACCTTTAAAAAAAAAACCAAAAACCAAAACGGAGAAGCCCTCGGCCTAGGGGCTTGGCAGATGGACAGAGGTCAGTAGCACCTCTCGGGAGGGCACTCTGGCAAGGTCAAGAACCGCATGAAAAAAACTTCCCATACGGTGACCCGGCATTCCCTACAAGAGAACAGTCTATGTGTGTATGTGTGTATAAAGATATTGTCAAGGACTACTCGTAACAGAGAAAAAACAGTAAACAACCCAACAGAGATCAGTTAAATAAATGATGGTACTTTTACCCAATGGAATCCTATGAAGCATTTTCCAGTAAGGGAGGTCCATGTTAACATGAAAAAGCACTCATAGTATCAAATGAAAAGGCAAGTTACAACACAGTGTGCATTTTACTATCCTTTCGTTTTATTTATCTATCTATGCATGATTATATAAATACACATTCATATACCCGCAGAAAAAAAAATATAAAAGGACAGACACCAAAACACTAATTATGAAATTATGGGTGATTTAAATATTCTTTAGACTCCCTTGTTGATAGTTTTTTTTTTTGTTTTTTTTGTTGTTTTTTTTTTACTGTAAGTTACAGTCATCACACAACAGAACTGCCTGTGTTTTTGTTTTGGTCGCCGAGTCTGTCCTTTGAGGCTTTGTGAAAATCTTCAATGATCTCTGGCTAACGACCACCCTGTCCTCTGCTGCAGTGCCTCCCCCATAGAGAAACATGCTGGTTTACCACTGATTTTACTTCTCATTGAGCACAGAAGTTTCCTCTCTGAGGTAATATTTTAACAGCTGTCACGTTAACTATCACTCCGTTTTGCCGGAGTTACACACACATGGTCCCTCAGGCAAAGCCTCCTCGTCCCGGGACCAGGACGGTGGCACATCTTGGGGTCCGTGCCACACACTCACCTGTAGCAATTCCGTCGAATAGAGACAGCACCCGGATGGGCTTCCTCTTCTCGGCTGGGACAGGTGGGTAAACCTTCGGAGGGTCCTAGGCATGAGCACAACAGGCCAGGTGAACGGCCAGGATTCTGCAGGCCTGCACCCGGGGCTGGCCTCCCCCCAGCCAACTGGGGCTGCCCTGGCTTTCCAAACCCGCACCCACGCCCAGGCCCCTCGACCACCCAAGCACTCTGGCTCTGGCCGAGCCTGCCCTCTGGTCCGGCAGGGAGGGGGTGGAAAGAGGCGCCCCAGGCCCGGCACTCACAAACTCCTGGTCGTGGTTATTGGCAAAGAACATCTGCAGCCGTGAGGGCCAGTCGTCCCGCCGCCGCAGCAGCCCGTAGGTGCCCTTGTGCCCGCACATGTAGCAGTTCCAGGGGTCCTCCTTGATGGCCGCCTGGGCGGCCCCTGGCCCCACCAACAGATCCACACACTCCACACAAAAGCACCTGGAAGGAAGCCCAGTGGAGCAGGGCTGGAGCGCGGCCGGGGCTGCGGCCGGGGCCGGGGCCGAGGCCGGGCAGGGGGGGCGCTTGGCCCCGGGCGGAGCTCGGCTGGGGGGCTGCGGGCCAGGCAGGGACCCTCACCTGCAACAGTTGTTGTTCCCACACATGAGCACCTCGCGTCCCCCACAACAGATGGTGCAGTAGGACTGATAGCCGTCGTCATCGTACTGGTAGGCGCACTCCAGAAAGCAGTTCTAGACAGCAGAGGGGAGGGTCAGAGACCATCAGGCAGCACCCAGGACAGCCACGGCGAAGGTGGGCTTCGAGCCCAGGTCTGAGCAGGGGACAGCAGGTCTCCCGACCCACGGCAGTGCGTGGAATCAAGAGGCACGAGAGCAACGCCAGGGAGGGAACCGCATCCCCTTATCCCTTGCTGCGGTGCTGGACTTTTCTCCTGGGCCCCCAAGGACATCCATCCATCAGCCCGTTCTCCCTCACCCCACACTAGGGACCGTGACATTGTGAGCCCACATCCGGGGAGCAGAATGGGCTTTAGAGGGGGAAGAATCTTTCCGGGGAGGACAAATAAGGGCAAGTAAACGCTCTGAAGGCCCAGGGTCTGTTATCAGGACTCTGCGTCCACAGTGAACTGTGGGGTCAACGTTGCTGCCACCCCAGGCGACTATAAGCCCAATGAGTTGAGATGGCACAGAGAGCCAGGGCCCCAGAGTCACTCTCAACCACGTCTCTGCCGGGTGTGCCCCTACCTTACAGTTTTGGCACATTCCTCCAACGAAGAGAGGGTGTTCCAGGGTGACGTTGAGGCTCCCACAAGAGATGCAAATGTCTAGAAAGCAGGGACAGCAGAGAAAGCGGAGTGAACGTCACCAAAGGGCCCCTTCCCACCTTGGGCCAAAGCCCACTCCAGAAAAGCTACAAAAAAAGGGCGTGTTAGAGCCGCAGCCCCAAAAGGAGGCAGACAGGAGTCTGGGAGAGCACCCACGGAACAGGAAGACACCAGGGCCCCAATCTTAAAGCTCATTAGCTCTCAGAGCAGCAACGCCTACCGCCCAGGAAAGGTGTAATTCAATGACAGAAACCCGCCCAGGAGAAGGCCCTGACCCTGGGTGACTCTGGGGACAGTCCAGTCCCTGGGCTGTCTTTAAGTCTCGTGCTCCTGCCCCATCTTTCCCAGCCCTGAGAGCCCCACGCTGGACAGACTAGGTCAAGGGAAACAGACAGGAGATGCTCTAATGACCACGGGATGAGAGAAGGTGAGGAAAAGTAAAAGGCCCAAAGGTCACAGGTTTAAGCAAATCCAAGAGGCTACCTCGCTCTGACCCACTGGAGTGTCCCAAACCCTAAGGACCAGCCCATGTCACTGACAGGAAAGCGTGTGAAGCAGGCTGGGGGTGGGACATACAGGACAGAGGCCTTGACTGGGTACTGACGTCCTGTGACGTTCGAACCTTTCTAAATACCTATGCTACTCTGTGCAGGGCACCACACGAGGAGCCAAGCCCTCCTGCCCGTGCCGGGAGCCACAGACTATGGACCTCCCAGGGAGTCAGTGCCCACGAGGACTCACCCTCGATGTTCCGGCACTTCTGCCGCACCTCGTACACCAGCCGCTCTGCGGAGGGGAGGAGAGCCCAGCATCAGAGGGGGCCGCAAGGGCCACGCCCGCGCCTCTGAACGCCAGCCTCGCCACACCACTCTCTCCAGAGCCAGGCCAACTACCTCTTGTGCGTTCGTCAATGATCTCCTTGACCTTGGGCTTCTCAGTTGTGCTCTTTCGGGGCTTTTTGGCTGGTGGGGGTGGTGCATAGGCAGCTGCCTCAGGCTCGACCCACATGTCTGTGTAAACTTCTTTGTAGGGGTTCTTCTCCTCTGGATAAGGAAAGCAGGTGACGAGACTGTGGTTACCCCGGACAAGCAGTGCCAGCTCCCTCCCCTCCTCTGTTCTGCCTACAAAGGGGTGCAGCCTGGTCCCCAACTTGTTCTAGCTCCCAGCCCCCCAGTGCCAGCAAGCCAACGGGAGCATCTTATTCTGCGTCCCAGAGCAGCACCGCCCCTACGCTGACCCCAGGGAAAGGGACACACCCCCCGGGCCTCTCGACAGAGGCACCTGGTGCCTCTAGGCAGAGCCTTCCCAGCCCTGGCATGGAGCTACCTGGCTGGCAGGGGTCCCAGAAGGCTGGGCTGAGCACCTGCATTTACCTTCGGGTGGCTCCAGGCCCTTGGGGCCGGAGGGCTGGAACCCTCCGAGAGCCCATTCGATCATCTGTTTGTTCTGCACCTCCACGGCCTTGGCAGTGTCGCTCTCATCGCTGTCGTGGCACGCTGGGAACAGCTTCCCCGCACGGCTACTGGCCACCTGGAGGGCAACACTTGTTGGGGAGAGCGTCAGGACAGGCTGGAGGACAGCAAAGGTGGCCTGAGGCAAGAGCTGGGAGAAGGGGCAGGGCAGGACCGCAGGAGAACACTGGAGGAGGGGAGCGCAGAGAGGATTCCCAAGGGCCTTACAGGTGGACCCCCTGCCTGGGCCTAACGTCTGCCCTCCAGCTTCTAGACCAGCTAGGGGTCCCTGCTGCCTAAGCCCCCTCTGCCTCGGAGGGGCACTCACCTGCAGGACCTCGTAGATGGCTTTGCGGTACATGGGCTGCTTGTTGTAGGTTGCCTGGTGGAAAGCACTGCAGAACGAGCTCAGGGGCATCAGCTTCTCAACACACACCTGGAGGAACAAGCGACGCCCCCTTGCTCCTCTGGCCACACCCGAGCCCCCACCGAGTGCCCGGCAACAGGCAGGTACTGAGGCGTGAGGACTCGGCCTCTGCCCTTGAGAGGACCAGATGCATCGACAAATGATTACACGATGCTCAAAGGAGGAGTCCAACCCAAGCGTGGGGGAGGACCTGAATGCAAGCAGGAAAGGAGTTCTGGAGAAAGGGTCCTGGGAGGCAAGAGCCTGACAGGTGCACCAGCTCTCCGAGACCGCTTCTCCCGCCCCACTTCTGGACCTCGCCCCCAGCCAAAAAGCCTAGATAGCCCCTGGGACCCAGACCCGTCCCTCCCCGAGGCTACCACCAAACCCCACAACTTACCACCGAGAACTTGCCGTCTCCGAACCACATGACCCAGCGGGTGCCTTCAGCTGCTCGGCTCCGGCCCGTCATCCACCAAGACACAATGCGGCCTGGCCACCAGGAGAAGCCCCGAAGTTTCCCCCACACCAGCTCCCCAATGCCAAAGCCCCGGCCGTCCTGGAGCCCCAAGGAGCAGAAGTCATTACGTGGTGGTCACGAGGCCCTGCCACCCTGATCCCCCCGTGGCAACCCCAGCCCTGGGCATCTGAGGGTCAGGACAGCCAGGAGGGAGCTCCATCTGAACGGACCGAGACAGAGCAAGACTGGGGAGACGAAGAGGCCTGGGGTCAGGTGGAGAGAGGAGAGCAGGACGGGAAGAGCTGGCAGTGGAAGGACCCAGGAAAGAGCTGGACGAGGCAGGTGAAGAAGCGAGCCGCTCACCTCGTACTCTGGCTCATCATCGGCCGCTTTGGTGGCGTTCTTATCCCCGGCGTCGGCTCCCACAGGCTCAGGTGTGGTGGCCACAGTGGGGGACGCAGGGTCAGTGGGCTGCTGCACCGCGGGAGGGCTGGCCTCCTCCACCTTCTGAGACTCGCCAGACCCCTGGTTTTCTTCCACAGCGTTCATTACTGCAATCACCTTGGCTTTCTTCTCAGCCTGGAGAAACAAAGGTAACAGAAGTTACCTTGACCTCTCCAGGAATTAGCAAGGCCGCTTGACACGGGAGGGCTCTTCTCAATCTCTCTGTGGCCTGGAGAGAGTGACAGAAGTATAGCTGAGTTCTTTGCTCATCAACTCAACTGGCTTGCCATGGAAAACGGGAAGATCTGAAGTTGGTTGGTGAACTCAAAACAGTTGGCTGCTTTCCAACCTCCTCTTGTGCCTCTCACAAAAATCTTCCTTCATCGGTCAGCATCACCAGTTGCCCACCCTCGGACATGGGAAGATTAATTCTACTCAAACAGTAATTGTGTGCCTCAGCTTAGGCACAGACCTTGGCTCCGCCCTCGATCTTACTTCCCAAGCACGAATTGGATCCTCTTGTCCTTTTCTTTGTAATTTTCCTGGGCAATCAACCCCTGCTATTCCTGGTCTTGGCTTCCAGACCACAAATCCAGTTTTGTCGTGATGTCTACCAAGGATGAAATCACTGTTCTGTGTTCCCTCTCTGCTCAAACCCCACAGAAAGAGCCACAGAGCTTGTCTGCTCCTACGTCATTCTGGAGTTCTTAGCATTGTTATCAAATGCATGTTATCGGATTCCCCCCTTCTTTCTACACGCACCTTTCAGATCCAACACCCTACAAGCCACACATCCTCTCTGCCATCCTACTGACCAATTAACAATCCAAACCCAATTATGCTCCCAAGTGGCCAGCCTCCATCCGTTCGCCTCATCACTCTCATCCTTCCCCAAACCTGCTCCAAAACTGTCATCACCCTACAGAAGAGAACAAAATCCTTGATCCTTAGTTCTGAGAACCATTTCCCCTAGTGTCACCCCAGCTACTGAATCTGAGGGACACGTGAATCTCAAACTTCAAGGCTCTGCACCTGTTTCCACCACATTCGGAGAAAAACATCCCATCTTCAATCTGCCTTTCAACATGAAGCTTTCCCAGAGAGTTTAGAGCTGTAAATGCAAGCCCGTCCTCAAGACTACATAAGAATATCACAAAGCAACTTGGAGTAGAAGAGCTCTAAGCTAGTCGGAGCACCTACATTCCCGCCTTCGCCTGGCAGTAACAGCCGATTCTAAGCAGTCCTTTCTTTCTCTTCCAAGTTGCCCAACCTAAAAAAGCATTTGATCTAAAGGATTTCCACTACCTGTTTCTGACTGGTTTAAGAATCTGATGTATATAAGTATCAAGATTTCCAAGGACTCTCTCTCCAAAGCTTGTCAACGGACTCCCAGATGCCAGGGTCCCAGGTGAAGAACCTTTGTTTTAAGCTCAAAGGCCTACTGTGTCGTCGATTCATTTCCCTTCTTTCCCTTCGGTCTTCCCGTCTGCCTCCAGGCCACCGACCAACCTTGCTTCTGGTGCAGTCCTGAAACACTGAGGATGAAGTCCTGGTTCTTTCCCCCGACTCCACAAATTCTAAGATGGGACACCGCATCCTTTGCCCCCAGCCCACAAACAGCTGGGAAAAGGAGCTGGATGCCAGCGGTGGAAAAAGGCAGGGCAACTTTTCTTCCCTCGCAAGCCCCTTGCTCACCTGCTGGGACTTTGCCCTCCCAGTCCCACCATCAATTATCTACCACCTCCTCCCCCACAAGAAGGTGCGCCTAGGTGTGTGCTCAACCCCATCCTCTTCCAGGACCAGCTGTGGCAACACTACTGAAGCCCCAGATCCGCTCACGGAGAAACACCATGCCTCCATGAAATTCAGGCACGGATCTACAGCAGGGTGCTGCTGTGGGAGACCCAAAGACCCTGCTTCGGGGGTGACGAGGCCCCTCGGCCAGAACAAAGTTGCGGGTGGCAGAGGGCAGGAGGGGCCTTCTTTGGAAAGGTGAAGCCACTGGCACAGAGAACAGCAGCGGGTGGGTGCCGGGCTCCCCAGGTCTAGAAGGGAATCGTGCGTGATGCCACCCTCCTCACTCCCCCACAGCCCCTTTGTCTCTCTTCTCAACCCCTCCACTGTGAGTTCCTGAACATTATTCTTCCCCCACAACTTCCCCCAGCTTGTCAGATGCTGCTGCTGACGGCTGTTAAGCACCCCCAACCCACTAGGTGCAGGAGAACGCGCACCCAGCAGGGTTTTGGCAGGCGGAGGAGGAGGAGGAAGAAGGGGGCCTCCATAGGGACGAGGCCAGCAGGGGTGGGGGAAGGAGGATGGGGGTGGGTTAGCAGCAGGAGGCAAGAGGAAAGGGGAAGAAGTGGCAGAGACGGTGGCTGGGTGGGGGAGGGGCCTCATTAGAATAGTCTGCCTAGGGCAGTGTGGGAATGCCTTTTTTCCACGCTCACTCCCACCCTCCTCCCCAGGCAAACAATAGGAGAAAGAAGGGTTAACTCAGGGCTTTGGCATTTGGGCTAAAGGCTCCTACCCCCAGTTCACAAGAGCCCACGCCAGAGCGGCCCAGAGACTGGGCAGGGCCAGGGAGACACCGCACCAACCCCCCACTACCGTGGCTCAAGGAAGCCACTTCTCTGGAGTTTGTCCAGCCTGGAAAGCCACTGGCAACTCCGCTCTAGTAGAGGCAAGGGCCCCGCGTCCAGGCCCATCTTCCTGGGCAGCTGTCCCGCCTCCACCTTCCTCTGCGACTCAGGCTGCTTTCTGTTCCAAAGGTCAGAGGTCCGGGCGCCCATGTGGACTGCCGGTGCAGTAGATCCCAGGCTGTCCCAGGCACCTCTGCCTTCCCAGGTCGGCGTCAGGCTGCCCTTCACGGCATCCGCTGACGTGCCACAGCCCCTGTCAGGGCCACACTGCTCCTTCCTACCCAGCACCATTTCTCTCTGCCTGGCCTGCCCCGTGGCTCCCAGTGACACGCAGGAGAAGAAACTGTCCCTCCCAAGAGGCTGCAAGGTTGGCATGGCCCGAGGACAGCATGGTCCGCCAGCCAAGAGCACGGGTCAGCAAGGAAATGCCGACAACCCATCAGCCAGCCACTTCGGCCAAAGGGCTGCTTCCAGCCCAACTCCTGGTCTCCCAGCTCCCGTGGGCCAGGGCCTGCCCCCCAGCTTCACTGACTGCTGCCCCGGGCACACACGCTGGGGCTGCTCTTCTGGCCCCTGCACCGCCAGTCCCCACCTGAGCACAGGGAGAAGTGGGGCTGGGGGCTCCTGAAGAGGGAGTGGGTGGGACAGCACTAACTCAGCATCTCCAGAACTCGGGCCAGGCACAGCAGCCAGCTCCTGCGGGCCAGGGAGGCAGACTTTGACTCTTCTCAAATCCAGAGGGCTGCAGCGGCCCAGAGATCCTCCCACCGGCCCCTGCCGCCTCCCCGCCCCCAGTCTCCCCAGGGCTCCGTCCAGGAACCTACCCATAAGGCCAGGTGCAGCCCCTCTGTGGTCCGGCTCAGGTGTGAGCCCCGGCCCTGAAGCTCTGTAAGTAGCTGCCCGTCTGGGGGGAGGGGAAGGGGGCGATGGGGCTGGGGGCGGAGGGGGCCAGGGAGAGGGGGAGGGGGGAGGTGGGGGGGAGGGCTTGAACATTTTCTTTGTCTAGAACTCCAGGTCACGTGGGCCCCGCTGGAGTGCCTGGTTGGCTGCGAGCGGGCCGGGGGAGGGGGCCGGCTCTCAGACGCTGGCAATGGGCCAGCCCCTCTCCTCCCGTCCGAGGGGCGCGGGCCGCCGCTGGGGCCGGGGGGCGCGGCTGGGCCTCCGCCCGTTCCCAGGACCCCGCCCAGGCCTGGGCTGGAGGCGGCACCGCCCCCTCCTCCGGGCTGGCCCTCCCGCCCCCTTCACCCCCAACTCTGCGTGAGCTCCGAGGGACGCCTCGGGGCGAGGCGGGGAGCCCGCGGAGGCTGGGAAGGGGACCCGGGAGGGAAGGGGCTGCACTGCAGCGGTGGAGGTAAGCTGGGAGCGTGGAGAGTACCAGGAGCGCCGGCAAAAGAAGAGAGGAGGTTGCGGACAGCCTGGGAGAGCCAGGAGAAAGTTGGTAAAAGTCCGTCTCTCGGAAGCACAACCAAAAAAAAAAAAAAAAGAAGAAGAAAAAGCTTACAGATGAGCGTAGAGGCCCAGGAAGCTGTAGGGAAAACTCAAAGCACACAGAGATGGACAGAAGGCGCCTGCAGAAATTGGGAGCGCTCCAGAACAAGAACTGTTGGGGAGAGGGCTCTCCTCTTCATACTACAGGTGGATAGACAGGGGTCCCTTAAACGCGTGGCTTGAGTTCAGGCTTTGAAAACCTCTTCCTGGCCAAGTCCCTGGGTCCCCTACGTCACTCAGGATCTGCCTTGGATGTCCCATTTTCCCGGTTGTTGGGGGGGCAGGGGGGGCACACTCTAGTTTAAAAGTGTAGCAATTCCTCTTTCCCAGGCACAATCATCTGGTGCTCAGGAAGACTACATTCCTCTTCTGGAGCCTCCAGGTGGGGACTCAACCATTTCAACCTCCCTCCTCCAGAGCAGAGGCCCCTATCCCAGGGAGGAGGGACACACATACACACACACTCTCTCTCTACCCACATCTGATAAAGAAGCAGACCCTCTTGGCCCTACCTTCAAGGAGCTGACAGATTCAACTAGACTTGGAGAGATAGGAAAAGGTCATTGAAAAAACATCTGTGAAGATAACTATACCACAAATACCAAGCCCCGTGGACTTGGATGGCTTGAAAGCCCAACAAAAAAAAAAATGGCTAGTATGAATGATAAATGAGGTTAAGAGGTCAGTGTGGAGCAGAGATGAATCAGATTTGGAATGAAGTAAGATAGAAAGGAAATAAGAGATGTAGGGCTGAGGTGGGGGGAAATCCTTGCCCATCTCCACCTCCCAAGACAACTAAGGCTAAAAGGGTGCAGAGAAAGATGTCAATGGATATATCCCACAGCAGTGAAGAATAACACAGGTGTTTCTGACAAGACCAGATGAATGGTTATTTTGGAAAGATCAGCCTGATTTCCGTTTGCAAGATGAATTAGAAGGAGGAGCAGAGGAACTGAAGGTAAATGCTGTCAGCAGCAGAGAGCTGTTTAGCCAGCAGCACTTGTCAGAAGATCTGGACTTGGGTTCTGGTTCCATCACCATGACCTTGAACAAGTCACTTAACCCCAAGAAGTCTGGTTTTCTCATTTGCAAAATAGAAGTGATAACATCTGCCCTCCCAGGCCCTGGAATACCAGCATCTCTTAAAGAGATACTGCCCCAGGTGCCTGGCTTCCAGCCACAGTCAGCTGGGAACATACCAGCTGGAACAGGTGCTGGTATAAGGAGGTTAAGAGATGTGCTGTGAAGGACGGCCCACCATCCCTCCTGGGGCTCAGCACCCTTCTGAGGGCCATCAGAGCAAGCAAGCCCTGAAGAGGGAGGAAGACTCCAAATCAGAGAGCTTTCTCCAAATAATACTTGGGGAGTTCACACTTCGCTCTCCCAACCCTGACTGAGACTCAGAATCCATCCATACAGCAAGGAGAAGGAGTCAGGCTGTTCTGTTCCAACCCATCTTTCAACCCAGTCAAGGGATCTGGAACAGTTTTTCAGGCGATCCCCAAGCAGAGACCAGAAGTCCTGAATTTGTGCTTCTTGCCTGCTGGAATCCTTTCTGGATGAGCTTCTTCTCTGATGCCTCCTGGGCATCCAGGGCCTGTAAACAGGCCACTTTAGACCTCCCCTCCCAGGCCTCCTCTCAAAATGAAATTTCTGATCTGGTTTGGCCAGCTCTTTTTTAAAAAACTCTAGATCTTGGGGCACCTGGATGGCTCAGTCGGTTAAGCGTCCGACTTCGGTTCAGGTCGTGATCTCGCGGTCCGTGAGTTCGAGCCCCGCGTCGGGCTCTGTGCTGACAGCTCAGAGCCTGGAGCCTGATTCGGATTCTGTGTCTCCCTCTCTCTCTCTGTTCCTCCCCCGTTCATGCTCTGTCTCTCTCTGTCTCAAAAATAAATAAACATTAAAAAAAAATAAATAAAAATAAAAAACTCTAGATCTCATCCATGGCATCTCCTTTTCCACTAATACGAGGTTAAACACTTTAGACTCTACACTGTGGCCTTGGGACTTCTTCAGACAGTAGTAACGATCCCTGGTGCATGCAGCCAGGATTCAAAGTGTCACCTCGGACAAGGACCATCAGTTTCACTTTCTCTTGGCCCACTTAATCAAGTAGCCTTTCCCTCCAACTGCCAAACTTCCTTGTTCTCATCCTTTAAAATTAAGCCCAAATCTTAACCTCTTCCACCCAGCTCCCAACTTAAGCATAAGAAAGACCCAACTCAAAGTTGTCCCCTCACCAACCTAGAGCACCGTCCCCCTCTTGTAGCTATGCGGACAGGAAAGTTTCCCCCCTTCTGTATGTGTGCATCACTCAGAGATTCATGTCTTCTTGGTGCTCAGTGGGCAGAGACGTGCCCCAAAACAGAAGAGGCCTCAAATCTAGGACACGAGGTGACTTTAGCAGGAAAAAAACAGGGCAGCCTTCAAGGATCCTCAGGTCATGTATGTCCTTGACCTTCCAAAGGAACCTTTCCAGGCTGGTTACTGAGTTGGTCTTTTTTTTTTTTTTTTTTTTTAAGTTTATTTACTTAAGTAATCTCTATACCCAATGTGGGGCTCGAACTCATGACCCTGAGATCAACAGTCGCAGGCTCTTCCAACTGAGCCCTGAGATAGGTCTTTTGATTGCAATAAAGATCATAAACCTGAAATAGGAGTGTCACATAAAACAAGCCAGGTTTTTGGAAACGTTAGAAAGTATGTTGAAAGGGGGAACTGCTGGATGAAAAGATCTAGTGGATGTCAAGAGCCTAAAAGAAGTGTTGGAGAGGAAGTATCCAGGATGGCCCAAAAGAGAGGGTAACTTGAAAGAGAGGGCCGTTTCCTGTTTGACAGGCAGAAAGCAGTGATTCAACAGGTCTGATGAAACACCTCTTAAGGACACCTGACTCTTCGCCCTGATCCTGCACTCATCGAGCAAACTTCTCATTTTAATTATATTTTCCAGCGACTCCGATGCCAGTAAGTTGCCAGAAAACAGCAGGACAAGTGCTAGGATCTGTGTGGCGAGGACACGTCCTGTTATAAATCTCAGCATTCTGCTATGTGTCACTCTCCTGTGTTTCTGAAGAACATGATCACAAGACGTGCCATTAACCTGACTCTCCAGCTCCCAGACCTGAGATGAGGCACAAGGGCCACGATCCACCAGTAAAGAGCAGTAATTCCTACGGGTCAAGGTGGGGACGCCAGGCCTGCTGGGCTGGTTTTAACTCAAAGTTCAGTGTTCTGCGGTACGCTCGGACATGAAATCCGGTGCCGGCAGGACAGGGGGAGGTCATGTTGCTGCCATCAAACAGGACATTTAACCACAAGTCCGTTTACTCAAAGCCAGAGAAGCCATGATCCCTATGAAGCCATCTGCAAAGCCACATATTGAGGAAGCACTGTGTATACTCTGCCACAAAAGCACTCGCAGCCATCCCAAGGAGACCTGGTCCGCACAAAAGGCCGTGAGATCAAAATGGATGTCTGTTCCGATCCTGCCCTTCTCCTACCTGTAGCTCAAAAGCCTCAGTGCTACGCACTAGACTCTGACTACCTGCTGATTACAGTCAACCCTCTGCATGGCATTCAAGGCCCCCACAAGCCGTATAGCGCTTATGTCACGCAGCCCACTCAGCCCACCCACTTCCTATTCCCAAAATATGCCCTTTCCTGCCTCTGTGCCTTTGCTCATGCTGTTCCTTGCTCCTCCCCTTCAACTCCCACCAGCCCAAATCCTATCTATCCTTCCAGTTCATCAGTTATCTCCACCATCAAAGTTTCTCTAGACCTGAACTGTCCAATAGGGTAGCCACTCACTGCATGTGCTATTTAAATTAATTAAAATTAGGGGCACCTCGGTGGCTCAGGCGGTTGAGCATCCGACTTCAGCTCATGATCTCACAGTTCATGGGTTCGAGCCGTGTGTCGGGCTCTATGCTGACAGCTCAGAGCCTGGAACCTGCTTTGGATTCTGTGTCTCCGCCTCTCTCTGCCCCTCCCCTGCTCGCCCTCTGTCTCTGTCTCTGTCTCTGTCTCTCTCTCTCTCAAAAATAAACAAAAACAATGTTTTTAATAAATTAAAAATTAAATAAAAATAAAAGTTATTTTCCTCAGTTGCATTGGTCACATTCCAAGTGTCCAAGAGCCACCTGTGGCTGGGGCTATTATATTGGACAGCACAGATCTTAGAACATTTTTTATCATTGCATAAAGTTCTGTTGGACAGTGGTACTCTGGCCCCTCCCCCTTACCTTTCCCTACTGAAAAACTGCCCTGCCCCCACTCCGAGGTGCTCCCATAGCACCTTGTAATCCTCTTAGCACCTGCCAATATTTGCCCATACTAAGGCGATCGTTCACTCACTCATCTTTCTCCTCCACAAATTAAAAATTCCTAGAGGGCAGAGACTGGACGTTATTCAGCTTCATATGGAAGCAGTGTGGACTCGAGCTTCTTGCACATTGAAGAGGATTTAGATAGTGTTTGCTGAACTGAATTCAACATTGTCTCAGGAGCCTCATCCAGAATCCACTGCCAAAGTTCCCAGTTAGGGACAGATTCTGTCCATAGCAAAATTCTAATAGGTGCTAAGAGGTCCAGGTCTGCCCCCGCCCCCCCCCCCCCAACCAGAGGCCGGGAATCTTTGTTTGCCTGTTCCCCTGCAATCCATATGGAGGTTGCAAGCAAATGACCAGGACTGGGCTGCTGGCAGTGAAGCTAAAAATAGCCACGGAGCCAACAGCAAGGAGTTAGCAGGACTTGTTGCTAGGGAGACCAGTCACAGAGAGAGCAACTAAGCAGGGAGAGTGTCAGACCAGCACCTGGTGAGCAGAGGCCGAAGTTGGGGGGGGGGGGGGGGGGGGGGGGGGCTTGAAGTTGACAGGGGTCCAAGGCTCCCACCTAGAGATGTTCAGCCTCCTGGCAGCTCCTGACTAATGCTCTAAATGGGGCAAATGCTCCCCCTGTCCCTCAGTAACCCATCTCCATGGAAACCACCATTACTGGGGTGAAGTACCAGCCCCTGGAAGGGAGGCCTCTGCCTAGAGCTGGTTGTTATGGCAACACCCCCCCCCCTTTCCTGTCATTCTCTCTCCCCGGGCTTCTCCTGTGGGGGAAAGGTGGGGGCCTGGTCTTGGCTTAGCCAGCATGACCAGGAAACACCCGCTTCCTGACAAGAGTAACCTGCAAGGGGCTCTTCAGAAGCTCCTGGGAACCCAGAAAGGCCAGTCAGTCCTCAGCACAGCGCAGGCCTTCCTTTTCTTCCCACAAGAGCCCCACAGATCATCTTGCTAGGAGAATCCCCAAATCGGTTGGGTTTAATTGTATTAGGATCACCCAAGGTTTTTAAAAATACAGATTCTTGGGCCCTCTTGTGGAGATCAGCAAGTTGGGGCAGGGCCCAGGAATCTGCTAAAACCTCCCTAGGTAATTCTGATTCTCGCCAGGTGTGGAAACCACTAAAGGCCCTGGCTGTCCTTGTTACAAACGAGGAAACCGAAACCTGCAGGAACTGAGCCCACCCAAAGGGTCAGAGCCAGTACCGGGAGAGGAAGCGGTCTGGAGCAGGAGGGGTAGGTGGAAGGAGATTCGGAGGGAAGCTCCCTCAGTGCAAGCGTCGGAGGAGAGGCCTCAGGGAGGCCGTGTGTCCTGGGCCTTTCTCTCCTCCCCTTTAAGCCAGAACATGCAATTGTCCGATACTGGATTGTGATTTAGGACCGAGCCTCTCTCGACAAGCTATCCCCTGTGGCACAAGGCAGAGGTAGTGGGGTTGGGCCGTCTGGTTCCCAGAGTGTACAGAAGGGTGGCGGCCCAGGCAGATGATCTGCGCCGAAAGAAACTATCCTCCTTCGGAAGGAGACCAAAAGGGTCGCCATGGCAACCTGCAGTGCGCTGGCCTGGTTGGGCTCTGTGCCATCCTCCCAAACTTGGGCCCAGGAGAGGTGCAGCAGTATTCAGGCAAATGCCGGAGGGGCAGGGGCGCCCCATCCCCCTCGCCGGTCCAAGAACACACAGGGAGGCCGGGCTGTACTCCGGAGCCGACCTCGGAGCCCGCCTGGAACACACCCAGACACCGGAATCCGGGAGCACGGGAGTTCTGAGCACCTGCAGTAGCTGGGCCGGGGGAGGACACTGCGGAGGTGGGGGAGACGGGCCTCCGCCCTTCTGTTACTCAGCCTAATTGTGTGCCCAAGACCCACCGCACATGGAACCACAGCCCTCATGCAAGACAGCATGCAATTAGCTGGTAAATTATGTGGTAGGGATGCTGTCTCCATGTGCTGAGGGAAGTCAGAGGAGACGGAAATCAGTAAAGGCAGCAACGGGAGGATGACAGAGGGTATGCCAGGAGTGGGCACAGCCTCCCAGCTTTCTCAGACAGGAGCGGCCAGATCTTTAGGGGTGTCTGCAGTTGTATCGACTCCCCGGCAGATAGAGGGGCAGGGGTGTGAGGCACAGGCATGGCGCCTGCCTATCTATGAGGGAGAAGGAGTCCCAGCTCCCCCCCCACCCCCCCCTGCGTGCCATCCATGCACTCAGATGCATTCTTCTGAGCCTGGGAGGCACCTCCTGGCCGACCCCTCACCTCATCTCTTCCTGCCACATTCCCAGGCAGCCACCCCTCCTCCCCAGCCCCCTCAATCTCTGCAGTCACTGCTACACCCCCCCTAATGCTGTGTGCCTGGGAGCCCCAACTCGACAGAGCAGCCCTGAGGCTTCTGGAGCTTCAGCTGCTACCTCCTTCCTCACTGCACCCATCTGCCTTCTCCTTCCCTACCGCTCCAGGTCTGCTCCATAAGGGGAAGGCTTCCCCCACAAAGCCAGCTCCCCGCTGCGAATCAGTTCCCCGGCCCCTAGCCCGGAGCTGTTGGGTGTGCAGGGCTCCACCTGTGAGTGAGTGGAGTGCGGGTCCGGGCAGGGAGCAGGGGTGCAGGTGGCAGTGCTGCTGGTCCCCATACCTTACCACGGCAACATCAAAGAGTGGGATGTGAGGTCTCAGACTGAGCAGGGGATCATAGCTGATGCCAAGACCTTTAATAAGTGCCTAGCCTCTTTGGACCCTGATTTCCTAATCAGTCTGACAGGACCACAAATATCTGCTGACTAGTACAGGTAAGATCGAAGGAAGTCAGGAGGGGGGCGCCTGGGTGGCTCAGTCGGTTAAGTGTCCGCTCTTGGTTTCGGCTCAGGTCATGATCTCATGGTTCATGAGTTCAAGCCCCACATCTGGCACTGTGCTGACACTGTACAGCCTGCCTGGGATTTTCTCTTTCTCTCACTGCCCCTTCCCTGCTCGTGCTCTCACGCACACCCTCTCTCTCAAAATAAACTTAAAAAAAAAAAAAGGAAGTCATGAGGGTGCAACATTTTGAGAGGTGGAAAGAACCCTATGACAGGTTTGCTTGAGGACTTGTCGATGTTCACTTTGCTTTAGAAACCCGACCCTAGAGAGAAGTGTTAATTTTATACCTGGGACAGATGGGTCAAAAGGAACCTGGTAAACCCTAACAGCCAGGGCTGCGCTGCTCTCCCCTCCCCTCCCCTCCCCTCCCCTCCCCCACCCCTTCTCCAGGCTCTGGGGGTCAAAGGGAGGGGCTCAGGGACCACCATTCAGATTCAGGCATGCAGACCCTCTCAAGTTTCAGAGTCCAAAGAGAAGACCCAGGAGGAGCCCGGCAGACAGGCATTGCAGTAAACTACAGCTGGAAACAGCAGGAACGCCTACCATCTCCATCCCAAAGGGAAAATTTGAATTCCTGTACCAAGTCCTTTCCGGTCTTCTCCCCCCCGCCCCACCCATGTTTGGAAACGGTTCCCTAGCTCTGCCTGCCTTAGAGCCCGAACTTCTTTCCTAGTTCAGTATTCCAAGATCAGAGAGTCTCACGCAACAGCTGTACATTAGAATCACCTGGGAGAGCGTTAGCAGCAATGTGGGCCAGGGCCCATCGCTAAATTCCAAATGTAATGAATCCAGAGGAGGGGCCCAGGAGGTGGTGGTTAAAACAAAACAAGACTCCCAGGTGATCCTAATGTGCACAGAGCGCCCCCCACCCCATGTGGTTGATAGGGCGGTAGGTGAAATGACAAATGCACCTTTTGGGGGATCTCTTTTGTGCCAGATTTGCTTTACTTGGAATCATCCAAAGCTTGGTGGTTCTCAAGCTTTCATAAGCCACAGAATCATCTGGGGACCTGGCTAGAAAACCAGCTTTCTCAGGAACCGCCCTAGAGATTGTGCCTCCTTGGGTTCTGAATGGGGCCTGGGAACACGCCTTTTTTGAATGCACAGCCCACATGATTCTGACGTAGTATCACAGCAACCCGCCCTCTAAGACACACTGAATGCCGACGGCATCTTTGTTATGTATAAAGCAAGCCCAACTCAGTTTTTGGTTTTTGTTTGCCCCATAGAGTTGCCCTTGAAACAGCATCTAGATTCAAATATACAGGAGACTAAGCTCTTTCATCCCTATTGGTGTTTAATTCCTCCGAGTTGGAAATGAAAAATTAAATATGTATACTGCTCACCATTTACAGACTAAGGAGGAATAGGGGAAGAGTCATAAGGCATCTATAAGGAGTTGTAATTAAAAAATGGCAGATCTGAAAACTGGTAAAATCACACACACGCACACACACACACACACACACACACACACACACGACATGTTTGTCATGGGAGAGTATAAACTGAGAGGTGGAGGACCAGGATGGCCGATGCTTCACAGAGATTAGAAAGGGCTCCACAGCCTGGTGAAAGAGGGGGCTTTCTTGGTTCTTTAATGGGCTCCAGAACTCCTTCGGATTCCGAAGCCCTCGTAGTAGTCCTGGGCACCAGCTGTTCCCAGAAGCTCCAAGTCCCTGCCCCTCCTTATCCTGGTCTCCAACAGGCTGCTCTCCCTGCTTCCGGCTCTTCCCTTCCAGCTCTGTGCACGTGCCCTCCACAGCAGTGATTCCAGAGTCTGGTTCCGGACCCACCTTCAGAGCTGCCTGCTACACCTCTCCCAGCGCACAGCCACCCTGCCGGCTTCTCAAAACCAGCTTGTCCAACACCGAACTCACCCTCTCCTAAGGGAACATATTTTCATGACCTTGGGGTGGGCAGAGAATTCTTAGAGATACACACACATGCTAACCAATAAAATGGGGGGAAGAAAAGGATAAATTGGACTTGATTAAAATTAAAAGCTCCTGCTCATCACAATACATCCTTAAGAAAATCAAAAGCCCAGACCACCTTCCAGTCCCAAACCCGCTCTTCCTCCAAGATTCTCTAGCTCAGATAATGACCACCACCCCCAGCCCCTAAATACGAGGCCAGTTTCTCCCTGTCCTCCGACTGGAGACAATTCTATCAAGTCTCTCGTGTCCGCCTCTTGTTACCTGGACCCTCAGTCAAAGCCCAGCCGAATGCCCTCCTAACTTGTCCTGCTTCTCGACTTCTCTGCTCTGGACTCCCTTGCCATGCTGCCAGGGTTACCTTCCTAAAAGCCACAGCCACCTCTCTCACACTCCTGCTCTCTGCTGCACAATGAAGCAGTTCCTGACCGTGACAGGAAGGCCTTTGCGGATCTGACCATCTTCCTTTGTAGTCTTCTCTCTCCTAACGCTTCCTCCCCGACTCTCACACCCTAGTTACCAGATCTCTCGCTGTTCCCTGAACAACCCAGAAGCTTCACGGCTCCTTCTCTTTGCCCCCTCGGTGGTTCTTTCCTCATTTATCCCTACTAGAATTCCCAAAGGAGGCCTCCACCAGGAAGCTTCCTGGAAATTCCCTGGAAAAGTGCCCTTGCCCTCCACTGTGCTCACCAGACTCTTGGTACCGGGAGCACAGAACAAGCCCCACACTCTACCCGACACCGAGGTTCACAGTGAACGCTCCAGCCTTCTCCACTAGCCACATGTCCCTGGGACGGGAGCTGTGCCCATGCGTCTCCTCCAGCACCAGCACAGTGCTGTGTGTGTTTGGTAAGAACTGAATTCAAGTCCATTAACTCTTTCATCTAGAGTTATTGGCTCCTTAATAGGGTCACACAGTCCAGCCGGCCACCCCATGCTTCAACATCCCTGGGGTCTCCAGGACAAATGGTCTGGTCTTTAAAGCAAAGCAGAGAGAACGTCACTGTTATATCTTCTCCTTTGTCTGCCCCATAGAAGGTGCTATAAGAATGCTTCTCAAAGTTGGGACTAAATATGCAAGCCATCTGGAGGTGCTCCAGACCCCAAACTCCCGGAGGATTTCTCGGCACCTACCTTAAGATCCCACTCAACGCCCTTCCCCCGCCATCCCTGTCAGGCAGACGGCTGGTTCCAGGGGGAGGGCTGCGTGCTGTCCCTTCTTTGGCAAGCCTTCCCCGAGGTCCTCAGGCTAGTTAGTGCTCCCATGGCCTGTTTGCTCCTAGTCCTAAAATGGCCGTACCGGGTTGCACAAGGTACTCACCTACCTGCCTACGTCTCCCAGGGGAAGGAGGCATCCCAGGCCAGGATTCTGACTTTCCTTCCAATTTGTTTCCGTAGTGTCTAGAAAATGTCGGAATGCAGTAGATCCGCAGACACATGTGGTGTTATCTTAAAGCTCAGATAAGGTTCGACGGTTCTTTGAATGAATGAATGAATGAATGAATGAATGAATCAGTGATTAATAAAAAGAAAACTAGCAATACTGGGCAGATCTAGGTAGAGGGCCACCAAAGCCAGAAGCTGGAATGTGAATTCCCAAGCTAAGGAAATGCCCTAGGAAGATGTGTCACCTGGCGGGGGTGGAGGGGTGTACTTTGCAACATGGCCTTTTTTGTATGAACTCAAGCCTCTCCCTAGCCTGGGCCTAGTGTCTGAAGATGAGCACCAAGTCAAGAGTAGTGAAGAGGAAAGGAAAACTAGGTTCCAGCACCAAACACGTAAATATTACGAAAGTCTTTATTAAGAATCCTTGTCAGGATACTTTATATATGTGTTTCTAGAAGAGGCATGTATGTAAGGTCTGAGAATGCGCTCAGATATTTAATTTCGAATTCATGTACAAGGTAGTACAGGAGACAAAGGTGCTACAGGTCATGACTCGAGCCCTCGTCCCCACAAATTGTAAAATTTTAGAATCTCTGGGGTCAGCTGAGTCTATTTCTGTCACGTTACAAATGAGGAAACTGAAGTGCAGAGAGGAGAAAGATCTTCTCAAATAGATCAGGGGCAGAGGCTGAGCCCGGAAACCAAGCCTCCTGAATCCCAAGCCTCGTGAATCTCGTTCCAACACTGTTTTAATCCAATCTCACAATGTCAAAGGTACCTTCATGAGAAAACAGCGATTCAAGGAGGGGCTCAGGACCAAGTGAGTGGAGCGGGGGCGGGGCGGGGGCAGTCCCGAGGGCCTAAAGGACCCAAACCTGGCTCAGGCAGCCCAGGAGGTGGGGAGTGGAGGCGGCAGCTGGGGCAGGGGGTGGGGGGTAGGGCTGGGCCAGCTCTATCCTATCTCTTTTTTTAAAATGTGGTATGATTCTTTTCCTTTTTTCTTTTTTTTAAAGCTTATTGTTTTGAGAGAGGGAGAGAGAGACAGAACAAGTGGGGGAGGGGCAGAGAGAGAGGGAGAGAGAGAGTATCTCAAGCAGGCTCCGCCCTGCCAGCACAGAGCCCAACGCAGGGCTGGAACTCACAAACTTTGAGATCATGGCCTGAGCAGAAGTCAGACTTTTAACCAACTGAGCCACTAAGGCGCCCCCACTATCCCTCTCTTTTAACCCCATACTTGAAGGAGAAGCCATCAGCAAACCAGGAAGATTCTGTTCTAGGTGAGTCATTTGGGCGCAAAACAGAAGCAGTATGGGATGGGTTTTGCCCCTGGGAACACTCTACAAGCATATCCGTGTGGTTCTCACCTCCTTATCTAGGGGAATCTTAGTTTCCTAGGAGTAAGATAGGGATAAAGATAGTTCTTATAGTAACTGCAGATAATATATCTGTCAAATGACAAAAACAATACAATTCAGTAATGCGTTTGATGTCCTTTATTCCAGGGAGAAGAATCCAAGGATCGGAGAGTACAGTGCCTAACAAGCAATGGAGTACTCTTCCCAAGGGATTCTGGCAGGAAGCGACTTTGATAGACTCTTAGAAGAGGTAACACGGAAACAAGGCATGATTGGCTAGGAAGTGCGGAATTTCCTTATAAGGCTAGCAGGTCCTATTTTCTAGGGTAAGGTGAGCCAACGAAAGCTGAGCTGGACGATTGTGATTGGTGTATGTTAAGTTTGACCTGTGGTTCCCGTAAGTGCATAAATTTAGGTTTGGATTCGTGACCTAAGCTGGGCCACTGGAACATACCATATCTTAGTTCTATGGTGAAAGTGAATGCTCCTGGCACAGTGCCTGGTACAAAGTAGTTGCTCAGTACAGTCCAACCCCTCTTGCCTAGTTCCGCGGCCTCGGCCAGCCGCTAGACCCCGCCCACAACCACCACCACCACGCCCACCCCCCCACCCGCCGCCATTTGTTTCCTCATCACTAAAAAGTGAGGGTTGTTCTAAGAGCTATTCTCTGTGCCCCCTGATAAAGTGAACACTCCAGTGTGCAAACAGCCCATCCCCTCAGGAGACAGTGGGAGCCTCTATGATGACAATTTCACAGCCAGCCCTGGAAGTCACTCTGATTATAGGCTGTCACAGGAATACCTTAAAAACCTGTTCAGCCTTTTGGTAAAGTACATACTTGTCATGCTTGCCCCAAATGGCATCACCTCCTTGAAGGAGATGTTATTTTTGAGGCCATCCTGCAAAAGTTCAGGTTGTCATGAATTTACGTATGGTGGATAAGAGAGGGATGCCTGCCGGTCAGAATACCCTAAAACTGCTATCCGCATAGTTTGCTAATAATTTGATTTTAGTCCTTAATGGTCTACTAGCGTAGCCATTTCTCAAGTCTCCAGTGCTAGAGCCCAGGGGAATCACACCTAATTCATCTCCTTATTCCTAAAGCCCCAAGCACAATGGCCCCCTACTTAGTAGGCGCTTAGTGATTGCTTATTAAATGGAATATAGCACAGCAGGAGATGACCCTCTCGACATTCACAGGCTGTTTCTTCCCAGGACGGACAGGAAGCACAGTCTGTTGAGACTGCAGGGTTATAAAGCAAGAGGAAGCAACATTTGCTCAGCTCAACAGAAGCAGCAGCACAAATGGCCAATAACCATATGAAAAGAAGTCCAGCCTCACTTATTATCTGGGAAATGCCAATTAAAATCATAACAAGATACCGTTTTTTTTCCCCACCCATTAGATTAGCAAAATATTGATGTTGGCAAAGGTGGAAGTCTTCTCATACCCTGTTTATGGGCACACAAATGGCACTGCCCTTTTTGGAAGGCAACTTGGCAGGTTCGATAAAATGCAAAACACACATTCCCTTTGACCTAGCATTCCTCTTTCTAGGTGTCTTAGAGGAACACAGATGCACAAAGAGGCATGACCAAGGATGTTCGCTGCTGCAACGCGTATGTAGTAAAATACTATAAACAACACAAATGCCCGCCACTCAGAGAACGGTTGAGTAAAATCGTGGCAATCCATATGCTGGGATAGAACAGTGATTACGTGGCGAGATTGTTGAGACTTATTGTAAGTGAAAAACCAAGCTGTAAAACAAAACTACAATGTGGTTCCATTTATGTAAAAAAGGAAGAGAAACAAAAGCAACTGTGAAGTAAAATTATATATTTATACACACAGAGATGGATAGAAAAAATCATGTCGTATATACACCAAACTCACAACACCAAGCACCTCTGCTGGAGGAATTAGAATCACGGGGGAGGGATGAGTTTTTCACAAGAATGCATTTGTGTAATACTTATGTCATTTAAAATCATTTAGAAAAGTATCAAGCTCCTGTTATACGCTACCCCTGCCCTAGGAGCTTTAAATGTTAAGGATTATTTTATTAACCCACACCAGTTCTGAGATTACAATTATTGACTCATTCAGCAAACCTTTCCCCAGTCTCCCCTGAGTGCCACCCCTGGGGACAGAGGTGCCCAGAGTGCCTGCATCTACCCAGCTCGGGTTGGGGAGAGGCGGAAAGCAAGCCGGGCAAGAGCCGCTCTCGTGCATACGAGATACACCCGGGAGCTCGGGGCACATCCAAGGCCAGCTACAACCAAGGGCTCTCAGCCTGGTGAGGTTAAAAGTGATGCCTAAGGTCCCACATCCCGTAAGTGGCCAGGTGGCATTCGAAGTCCCCTCCAAAGGCACCCTTCCCTTCAGGAACATAAAAGCTTTGCCACCTGTTGGAGGGCCCAGGGGGAGGGGATGGGGAACTGCTTGATATAGGCGGGAGAGGGGAGGTCTCTATGTGAACCACAGATTATTTGTTATCATCACTATTGAATATGTATTAAGCATCTAGTAAGTGTAAAGGTGCATGAGTCCCTCCCTTCAGGATGGGAGCCAGGAAAGAGACCAGATCCTAGATCAGCAGGACATGGTGTCCTTGCCTTGACATAATTTAGAATCAGGCCGGGGTGAAGAGATTACTCTTCATCACGCAGCTACAAGGGAGTCCTGAAACCACACAAACTGGAACCGTGGGAGTCCTCAGCCCCTCTGGCCAGACAACCGTCCCCGCTGCTTGAGCAGCCCTCTGCACCTCTTCTGCCTCACAGTGGTGACATCCGATGAAGTGACACATGTGCGAAGAACTTCCTAAACCCACCATACTCCCCTGGGTCACTGTGTTCTGTTAATCATTAGAAAGAGGAGCTAGGACTTGCCCTCCTCTGGGAGGAGGAATGCCTCACCTCTGCCCTCCCTGCTGCCAGGGCCTGGGCCAGCTCCGCCAGGGCAGGGAAGGTTCTCATCGGCTCCAGCACAGCGGAGGCCCGGCAGAAATAGCGGGAGCATGGAGTGCAGAAGAATCAGGGCACCACCTTACCCGTGGGAGTCTAATCACACGGGTCCTCCTGCCCCATGCTGTTCTCCAGGTACACCTGTCAGCACCTCCGAGAAACCATATGGAAACCAAGGGCTTGGGGCCTCAAGGCAGAAATCCAAGGGCCTGAGCTCCCTGAGGTGTCCCACATTCACCAATGTCTCAACTGCTTGGCCAACCAGCAGGTATATATTGAGCCTATTCTTATCCAATATCAGGCTGGGCATGATGGGGGAAGACAGGATTAACACACGAGAAATAGTGAAAAGTACCCTACAAAATATAACTGAGTGCTTCATCCAAAAACATTAGCAGTAAGGGCAATGGGGTGCAGAGAAGGGAGGAGGTCAGTGTGAACTGGAGAAATCCTAGAGAGCCTTGTGGACTCAGTCCTGCAGAGCATATAAAGGAAAGCACAGCAGGGACAAAGGGAAGAAAGAAGGGGCACAGCAAATCTAAAGGGGGACTGGTCCTTCTTAGAGGGCCTTCCTCTTAGAGAGTGGCAGTGAAACGGGGTGGGGTGATTGTGAGGTCCCAGTGAGAGATGATGCCTTGAGAAACAGCCAGGGCATTTCTAGCACAGATGAGGGAGACAATGGGGAGCCATTGTATGTTGTATAGCAGGGCCCAGTCAGGATTCAAGGGGAGCTTAACCCTTGAAAGGATTAGTAAGGAAGTGACTATGTGATAGGACAGACAGAAAATGACAGCTTCCCACCTTCAGCCAGAATTCCCACCTCAGTCTCAGGGAAGGAGCACATGTCTCATTTTTCTCACCCGCTTATTTTAAATTTCTTTCATTTTGTGATATTCTAAGCCTTCTTTAAAAAAAAAAAAAAAATTGGAGGTAGAGGAAAGCCTGGGGAGGTAGGTAATCTCAGATGGAAAAGGAAAGAGTAAACCTCAGTCAGTAACGGGATTGACAGAGGAGGATTTTGAAGGAAGCAGGCCCCACAGGTTGGGGCATGTGGACCAGCGAAGGAGCAGGTGCAGACTGGGGTCTGGTGGGAGCCCCAAAACAAGACACACAGTCCTCAAGCCCTACATCCTGTGTTTCTTCACCAACTTCCATTCCTGATCCTGAAAAGGCCATGTTGCCTGGTGCCTCAGAACCTCTGCATATGCCGTATCCCTCCTTCTGCAATGCCCTTTTTCCCCTTCCCTAAATTCTAGTCCATTCTTTAGAAGCCAAAAGCCACCTCTTGCTGATGCATGGATGATCCAGGCAGAACCGCCCTAAGCTCTTTGGGTGATGCTCTTCCCGAGGTGCCCTAAACCCTTGTCCTATCTTGGGGTAACTAGGAATCTTCTAGGCTTCTGGTACCCTCAATATCTCATACAGTTCTGAGACATGGAGGGTTCTCGTAGCTCAAAAATGGTGCCCTGCGGGAAGTTTTAAAGAGCAGGTGTCACCTTCTGAGGTTAGGAAGAGCCGGCTGGGCCTTCAAGTGACACTGCCTGGGAAACAGCTGGAACTGTGGTTTTAGGAGGGCACCTAGTAGGATCTAGGAGAGCACATAAGGGGTAAGTGGATCAAAACTGGCAGGAGGCGGGGGCGGGCAGAGATCTGGGGATGCCATAGTTAAGGGACAGAGGAGAATGTCAAGCAGATGCCATTGGAGGAAACGGGGAAGGATCCCAGGGCCAAGGTCAGGAAGGCCTAGTGAGGCAGTGTCAGAAGAAAGGCTCGGACGCCAGAGAACGAGGATGAGGCCGCAAGAGGTGGAAGGGTTTCTTTACCCCTGGGAAGCCACTCGGAAGACAGGCCTGCTGGTGACAGTTACTACCCTTTAGTCTGAGGGGAACCTGGCACTCTTGAGAGCTACCTGTGTTTCCCCAACATTCTTATTGCCCGCAGCTAGCTCTCTCCTAGCTCCCTGGCCGAGCCCAAGGGGGGCAGGGGTGGTGCTGTGGCCAGGCCTCAGCGGGCAGTAGGAAGCCCGAAGGGGGCCTGAGCTTGTAGCCAGCGCTTAAGTGCGGCCTCAGCCCCCTAGTTTGAGAATGAGGAGATCAGCAGTTCTAACACCTGTACTGGAAATCACGGAAGGCTTTATGACATCTTTAGTTATAGAATATGAATGAGGAACAGTTCTACTGGCAGAAGAAATACATTTTTTTAACTTCTTTTTTTTTTTTTTTTTTTTTTTTTTTACTAAGTTCTATGCCCCATGTAGAGCTTGAACTCAAGACCCCAAGATCAGGAGTCAGGTATGCTATTAACTGAGCCAGCCAGGAGCCCAACGGATATACTTTTGGGGCACATACCTCAAACATTTTAAATTAATTCAACTTTGTACGTGTTTCTGTAAATGCTCATTGGTTGCCTTTGTTGGCTGGGGGTGGGGAAGCAGAGGCCAAAGGTTTAAGATTTACTAGAAAAGCTTTTGATGATGGTTGAAGCTGGGTGATAGGTACATGGGGGTTCGGCACATCACTCTCTCTGCTTCTGCGTATGCTACAAGACATCCATGATAAAGTCTTGAAATTTTAGTGGAACACTTAAAATTAGGAGAAAATACACCTATTATCTTAATGTTTCCTGCAAGTTGAGAAAAGATCCGCTTTTCTATTGCAACTGAGGGCAGGCCCCCATACTGCTTCTTCAAGGGAGCACAGTTTGAGGACCACAGAGTTTATAAATTTACCAGGCCTAAAAGTCATCGTGTCTAAGCTTCTGGCCCGAGGGCTAAGGGAGAGCAGAAAAAAGCAAAGCCCCCCTCTGCTGGCCCCTGGGAACTGATTGGTGGGCACCTGACCAGATGGCAAAAACAGCCCAAGTTCCTGAAATTTCCAGTCCAAAGACCACACTGCGTGCTCAGGGTCAAGTGCTTCTCTCCTCTCCCAGACCTCAGACAGGCTGCCCCTTTTCCAGGCTCTTCCCGGAGAGAAATTTCTGCCTTCCTGGATCCCGAAGGAACTGGAAACAATCAAGTAGCCAAACCCCTACCTGTTCTGAACCTCTTCTAGAGCAAGCTCTCACACAATGTAAAACGGGATAAGGCCTTTCTTTGTAGGCCATGTCCCAGATGGTGGCAATTCAAGGCATTTCTGCTCCAATCCTGGTGCCAGAGGTCAACCGCCTTCTCTCTACTAATCAGACAGGAAGGAGAGCAGCCCCACAAATCAGGCTTCATAGACTGGGGCCTCCCTGGTCTTGCAGTCTCCTTAGCTCCTCTCTCGGCTGCAGCCTTCCATGGGCTGGCTTCCACCCGCCACGGAAGCTGCTCTTAGAAAAGTTGCTGGCCAACTCCAGGGCGTCAGATGCAATGAGCATGTCTCAGTGAATTCACCTTCCACAGGGCTAGGCAAACACTCTCGGGAAAGCCTTCTCCTTCCTGAGTCATGGCTCTTCTCCCCTCGGCTACCCCCCAAGCCCCTCGTCAGTCCCTGCAGCCTGCCAGTCCTGCTCTCTACACGGCCCATAAATAGTGGGGTTTTGTGGCTGCGATCCTGAGACTTTGTCTCTTCTCTCTCCCTGTCCCTGGGTGAGCTCATCAGCTTCCCTGGACTTAAACACTAGCTTCTGCTCTTAACGCCCTCTCACCTTTGCATCTGGAGCCCAGACCTCCCTGCCCCCCAGGCTCCAGGCACCTCCACATCTCAGACTGAAGTCAGAATTCCTGCCGGTCTCAAACCTGCCCCTCCGCTAGCCATCCCCATATGAGGACATGGCCCAACCATCACTAGTATTCAGGTGAGACCCCTGGGAGTTGTCCCGGAGTCCCCCCATGTCCTCCCCTCCCCCGCCTCTCCCCTCCATCAGCAAGCCCTACTGATTCTATCTCCAAAATACATCCCGATGTGTCCACTGCTGCCCCTTTAATCCACATCAGATCATTCCTCTGCATAGAAACCTTCAATGTCCTCAGAACTATACCAGCTTCTGGCCAGGAGCTGCAAAGCTCCATGTGGTTGGACCCCTGCCGACCTCCCAGCCTCGTCCAGTCCCACTTCCTCCCTTGCTTGTTTCACACTGGGCATACTGGTCTCTCACTTTGCCAAACAAAGTGCCTTGCTTGTGTGTTTCCTCTTCTTAGAACACTACCCCACTCCGCTCCTCACCAGACACCTTCTGCGGGGGTCGTGGGGTGAGGGGTGGAAGCTAGCTAGTAGAGGGATTTAGCAGCAAGAGGCTTTGAGGCAGTGGAGACTGAAAGACCAAGGAGCGACCCGATAAGAGCCAGCTCTCCTCTTCCTTTAGGTCTCAACTTAAATGCCACCTCCTCCAAGAAGCCTCCCGTGACCACCCCCACCTAAAGCAGGCCTCTGTTATCCTCTACTTCAGCCCCTTCTTTACTTTTCTGTCTTTATTGTTCTATCTCCTCCATCAGAATGTCAGCTCCACGAGGCCAAGAATTATATAGGCACAGAGCCTAGAACACTACCTGGTACACAGTAAGCGATCAAGAAACATTTGTTGAACGGACAAAGAAACCAGTCACTGCCTACTAATTGAGAGGTTCCCTGTAAGTGCAAGAGGTTAACCTGAAGGGGAAACTGAGGCTCAGCCAGGGGCCGACAACAGCTCCGGAAGGCGGCTGAAGCTAACTTCTGGTTTTCCAATGCTGGGGGACGGGCTGGGGCCCAGGCCAGAAGGCACCTCACCTCCCTTTTCCAGCGTGCCAGCCACTCGTCCCGCTTGCGCTTGCTGATGTAGTAGGGGTCCCCCGCCTGGAAGGTGAGCCGCGGCATGGGCCGCTGGCGGAGGCTGGACTCCCAGCCCAAGCCACCCCGCAGCCGGCCCCGGGAGCCCTAGGACAGAGAGACGACAGAGACAGACTGGCATTAAGATGGGCACCGACAGTCCCACTGCAAGGTTTCTTCCTCCTAAGGGGAAACTGAGGAGGCACTCACCTCGAACACGACACAGGAGCTCTGACTCCTGGCCAGAGATGCCGACCCTGCAAGTGCTGGGCAAGCCCCTGTTTGGGCTGGAGGAGTGAGCCGTGGGGTAACGGGGCACGTGGACGTGAACCACGAGGGGAGGTGCTTGGTCTCAGAGCGGGACCAGCTGGCTGCCTCGTTGGGGGACTGCTAACCTCCGCACCCATTTCCTTTCTTCCTAACATGGGGGACAGGTAGAGAAGGGGGCAGGGCCACCTCAGGATTCCCCTCACACACTGGCCACAGTTGGTCAGAGAGGTGGCTTTCTTCTCCTAGAACCAGGATCCACAGAGCCCCTGGGGGTTGAGGAAAACACTTGCCTCCATTTTCATGGATTCGATGTTGGTCTCCTTCTGTTCTTTGCCTGTGGAGAGGGAAGAACAAAGGGACTGTCGCAGAGTTACAGGAGTGGCTCAGAGGCCCCACCTTGTGCCTGGGGTCCCTGCCACAGAGACGGGGTCCTCCAGCCGTTCAGTTGTTCGTGTGTCAAACCTGCTGGCCCACCGCGTGCTAGGCACGGTGTTGGCCCCAAGGACTCAGAGCAGGGCCTAGAGCAGAGAAGGGACTGGTGTGGGGTTGGAGGCCCAAATCTGAAGGAACAATAGAAAAGCCAGGGCCACTGTTTCTGGCCCACAGACACTGTCTCGGGCACACAAAAGGGGTCGTCTAGAAACAGCTCTCTCCCCCAGAGGAGGGGCCAGACAGCCTCCCCTACCCTGGAAGGGAGCTGTTCTCTTCCCTGTATGGAGTCAGGCAAAGATACCCTGGGGGGCAGTGGGTACAGAGCCACTGGAGCAAGACTCTGGTGAAGCAACTTTGTCTCTGAGACTCGGTTTCCTCATCTGGAAAATAATGATGCTGGAGATGATTTCTAAGGTCCTTCTGCAATTCTCAATATTGTGGTTCTGTTATCGATATCTGCCTCTGTACTCCATTCTCCTCCCACCCCCCTTCTCAGGTCCCTGAGCTAAGCCTCTATTCTAGTAGACTTGGATTCCGGCTGTTTCTGTGTGACCTCTGTAACCTCTCCTAGCCTGTTTCCTCACTGCATTAAGATAGAGAACTGTTCTAATATCTTTAGGTGATTGGCAACATTGAGTGCCTGGGGCAGGGCTTGGCATATAGTAGGTGTTCAATGAACGTTCATTTGGATCTCTGTCCCCAAGGCATTTCCCTGCTCCTCTACCCTGTGGCTCCTTCACTGGGCCCAGATGCCATTTCCTGGAAGCCCCCCACCCCCCTAGCAGAAGCCCCAGAAGTTCTGTCTATAGGGGAGTCTCACCCTCTCCCTGTCCCTCTCTGGGCCTCAAGCAGGAGGACAGCCACACTCCTCCAGAATATCCTGTGCTCCTATCCCGGTCCTCTCGGGGTCCTCACCCAGATGCCCTTCCCAGGCCCCGCACACACCTGGCAGTCTGGCGGCGGGGTTGGGTTAATTATGCCTTCCAGAGCTTCCTGCAGGTGGGGGTGGGCAAGTGAGCCCCTTCTCACCTGGGCCCCTGGACTCGGTTCTCTGAAGCCAAGAGTACTGAGCTTGGGCCCAAAGCAGGAAGGTCACTAAGGCTGGTTCACGGTAGTTGGGGTGGGGGAGCCCAAAACGGAAAAAACAGCCCCTACTTCATCTCCTGGCTCTGAAGCGGAAACCAGACACAGCATTGAAGGCCTCTTCGGCCCCCGGAGAGGAAGTTTCTTTCCCTCTCTCTCGCTAGAGAAGACCTGGGGCTCTTTGTGTGTGCTCCTGGGGCAGGGGCAGTCCGGGGTTACAGCGCCCCCAGAGCCCAGGGGAGGGGAGGCAGGGGCAGCGCCCACAAGGGCCCTGGCTGCGGGCACCGCACCACGTGCCGGCATGCGACAGGGACGGTGCTGAGCTGGCTGCCTGGGTGGGGGAGGGGGCGTGGGAGGAAGCAGGAGTGTCTGTCGTGGGTGTGCGCAGTGGGAACGGGGGTGCTAGCTAACACTTTACACGACAGGCTTTTTAAGTGTGTCTCACCCGGGGCTTTCTGTCTCTTCCTCTGAGCTTCCGCTCAGCACGGCCAGCTCCCGGACTTTTCTCCCTGGAGCAGGGTGCCCCTCCCGCCCCCGGGGGTCCCCCACCTCTCAGACCTGCACGTTCTCCCAGCAAGGCTTTGGGCTGCCAGAAGGGGGAGCCTGCCCTCGGACCAGGCTACGACCCAGGGTCCCTTGGACCTTTCAAGCTTTTCCTATGGGGGGGCCCTCCATGGCATCTCATTATGGGGAATCATACATTTATTAGAATGAAAGAAAATCAGGGCTGAAGGGGACTGTAGAGATGCTGGAGAACCTGTCTAGTCCCTAGATTTTGCCAATGAGGAAACTGAGGCTGGGGGGTGGGTGGCTGGGTGGGTGTGGAGTGACTTACTGCCAGGGCCGAAATCAGATATCGGGGCTCCTGAACCCCAAGCCAGCTCACTTTATGCTGTACCACCTTCAGGTTCTCCCCTTCCCCATTCCCTGGCCCCCATGCTCCCCCAAACAGAATTGCTTTTCCTCATGCAGTTTCCAACTGGCTTCTTTCTGGAATTTTCTCCCTGACAGATTCTGCACATGCCCACTGAGTGATATCACACACACACTTTCCAGCCTGGCCCAGCAAAACAACAAACTGGGCTGTCTCAGAATGCCACTCTTGTCCTGAGTCAAGGAGGGTCAGCTGCTCTCTCAACACTCCCTCTGCGGTCCATCTGCTCCTGGCCCAGACCCAGGGTCACAGGCGGGCCAGGTGGCTACATGCCTCCCGGGGTGGCCCTGGCAGACTCAGACATGACCCTAGAGTATCTTAGGTCCTGGGGGCAGGAGAGGCCGGGATGTTTCCAACACTTACCTGTCGGTCTAAGCCTATACCCAGCTGGGGGCCACCCCAAATTCCCTTGAAAAGGAACCCAAATCTCAATGACAAGGCTAAGGCCAGGCTTGCCTCAGAGGGCAGTCACTAGCCCAATAGTGAGTGTTCAGAGAGGGGCTTTGTGCTGACCCTGATCTGGTCCTGTACTAGTTGTACAGTCTCGGGTAAGTAACTTAACCTTTCCGAACTCTCAGTCTCCCCAGCTGAAAAATGGGGACAATAAGAGTCTTCCTCACGTGATCACAAAGATGAAACAAGAGAATACATAAAAAGCAGGGCTTCTTAAACTTGAATATGCATCGAAATCAGGATCTCTTTGAAATGTAGATTTTGATCCCACAGGTCTAGGGTGGGGCCTAGGATTCTGCATTTCTAACTTCCGCGGTGACAGAGCTGGTCCACGGGCCACTTTGAGTAATGAGGATATAGGACACTCAACGCATAGTCAATACTCAGTAAAAGAAAGCCATATTACCGTCGTTTCTATTATAATCATGGCGGCATTAATGCTAGGAATGCAGGAGCGGTCCCAAGGCCACCACCTGCCTATCCAGGTGGCTCTTGTCCTGATTACTCATCATCTCCCCTGTTCTTCCTTCTTTCTCCTGGCTGTACTATCAGGATCTGGGGCACCTATGTGCACAAGAACGCTGCCCTAAAGTCTTCTGTCTTTCCTGTATAAGAGCTAACGGAAGGGGTTCCAGAGGGGATGGATGCCCCTCCCCCCCCAAGAGATCTGGAATGAGGGAAATAGAAAGGAGACCATGGCTAACTCACTTCCTCCCCTGGGGCCTTAGTCTCCTTCCTCCTTGGAACTAAGCAGCTGAGTACGTGTTCTGTGTGGCTGACTGCTGGCCTGGCAGACCGCTGCCCATGCCTCCAGGTAGCACCTCACGGGGCTCAGCATCCGGGCAATGCACAGTGGCCTTCAGGGGTCCTACCAGCTCTGAGCGCGGCCAGTATCTCCCCCTCCTGGATAGCTGCAGCACACAGGAGCGCTCTGAGGCCGTAGCTGGGCGGTCGGGGAGGCCCGGAGTGTTTGCTTGCCACACTCAGCACTAAGACTCTGAGGAAGGTCCGCCTGATGTGTGAAGATCCCAAACCCAGGAGTCACCTCGACACCCTCTCTCCCCTTTCCCCTGGTGTTCTGGGGCTTGTCTGTTTCTCTCCATCTCTGCTGCCACCTCACTCGTCACAGCCACCTTCCCCCGCCCTCAACGCCTGCAGCAGCGTCCTAACCCTGCTTCCCAACCCCTCTGTTCCATTCCAGGATCCAGAGCACAAAGTGATTTTTTTTTCAAAACACAAAGCAGACCGTGTCACCGCCCCCCTCCCCCTCCCCAGCCCCGAAGGTGTCCTCAAAGACCTGCCCCGGCCCTGTCTGCTCTGCTCTCATCTCACATCCTTCTCCCTTGCTCTCTCCACTGCAGCCCTGCTGGTTTCTATCAGGTCTCTGGGTGCCCTGCTCCCTCCTACCTGGGAGCCTGTGTACCTTTTTTCCCTCATCCTGCACCACCCCTCACGTGGTGAGCCCCCACTCATCCTTCAGCTTCTGTGTAACAGGCCAGACCGGCTGAGGTTCCTTGGTCACCGTTCCTTACAGAACCATGCTTATTTTCTCTTAGAGAACATATCTCCCTGTATAATCACAAGCTTTTCTCTTTTTTAAACTTTAAAAAAACTTTTATTTTAAGTAGGCTCCATGCCCAACGTGGGGCTTGAACTCCAGCATGCTCTACTGACTGAGCCAGCCAGGCGCCCCTAATCACAAGCTTTTAAGTGTGAATTTCTCTTTCATGTCTGTCTCTCCAGCTGACTGTGAGGTCCTTGAAGGTAAGAACCAGGTTTTTGTTCATGATGGTTTCCCCAGATCCTGACACACACACACACACACACCAAATAGGTGTTTAACAAACGCCTATTGACCGACTCAAGAAGGAACTCCTGAGAACAAACAGAAATGGAGACAGGGAAATCCCAAACTGAAAGCAAACCCTTAAGGGTTAAGAGCAGCTTTAGAGCTCTGGCTCCACCCCACTGGGCAGGAAGGACCTGCCCTGACCTTGCACAGCAGCTTGGTGCCAGTCGTGGTGAGATCCCAGGAATCTGGGAGTCAGCCAAGATGTACCCACGGGAAGTGGCACATTTGGTGGGCAGGGCTGATGGGCTCCCAGGTTCTGCTCTGGAACACCTGGTCTCTTTAACGGGAGGGATGGTGTCTTCTCCCTTTCCTCCTCAGTTCCCCCCCACTCAGGCCCCTTGAACAATCCTGCCAAGTGTCGGGACATATCCCATGAGGCACTTGGGTGAGGGCAGGAGCCCTGGACAGTTCTGGGCCAGCCCACCCCGAGCCCCATTGCAGAATAAAAGGGGACAGTGGAAGGGCACACCGACTTTGAAGCCAGAGACCAAGACAGAATGAATCCTGGATCTACCACTTACAGGCTCAGGGTCCCTGAGCAAGTCACTTCCTCTCACTAAGTGGCAAGTTTTTCCTGCTTTAAAATGGGGATAATAATACCTCCGGAAGACTGTTTGGAGGACTAAAACAACGAATACAGAGTGCCCCAGAAAGCGCTTTGCACATAATGGGAACATCAAAGTATTAGTTGAATAATAAATGAATGAAAGATATTTTTTAATAAATTTGGAACTCTCTTTTCTGGAAATGCGCTCAATCTTGCATGAATATTGGGTTTGGATCCATGCAAAATAAGCGATGCCAATTAATCAATTTACTCATTCCATCATACACACTTGGAAAGAAGACGTTTTGAATTTAAAATGCACATATGCAAACCAACCTGGCAGGGCCCTGGGAGGATCAAATGTGATAATATATGAGAAAGCGCTCTGTAAACTGTGAACCCTGTACAAATGCTAGTTGTCCTCATTACCAACATGTTTACAGCTCGCTTGGCCCTGAAATCACTGGCTTAACCTGAAAGAGAAAAGTAGGCAACTTTCCAGGACTCCAGGGAGAGGCCAAAAAGTCCAGGGAGAAAGGGGCCTGGGCCGGGCAGTGCCCTGGCCACCCCATCCACCCCTCCCCCGCCCCGCTCAGTCACAACCACATTTTAGCGGGGTCAGCTGAACTGTGGTGGGTTCAGGACATCTGTGCTGGGGAAGACTAACTGGGCTTTTAACACCTACAAGGGCATCCACTGCCCTGAAGAGCCCAGAGGCTACAGACACAACCATCCCTGAGAGCTGCGCGCCAGGTGAGGGCTGAAGGAAACTGAGGTGCACACCCAGCCTACGAAGGGGTAGGGGGTGGGGTGGGGGGACAGCCATCACCCCAGTCCCGCAACTGTTAGCATTCTGCAAACCCACTGCTTCCAGATCTGGCTTTTTTTTTTTTTCTTCACGAGAAGCCAAAACTCCAGATTTTTATGTGAAATTTCTTGATTTTTAAATACTGGCAACTAATTTTTTTTAGACGTTTAAAACACTACATGGGCCAAATAAAATACGTATGCAGGCTGCATGCAGCCAGCCGCTTCCAGGGCACAGCCTTGGCAAGCCCACCGACCTTCAGCTCCCATGCCTCCCCGGACCGGACCTGCTGGTCCCAAGTCTCTAACCCTCGGGGGAATCCTGCGGAGCCCAGAGAGGCTGCCCCTTGTGCCCAAGACTCACTCTCTTCTGCGGGGGCTCCTCGGCCATCCTTGGGGGTGCAGCAGCCATTCTCCACAGCTCTGGAGGCTTCGGGAGGGGTCTCAGCCGCACCCTCTCCCTCTGCTGGGGCTCCACCCTTCTGCCCTCCAGCGGGGCTCCCCTCCTCAGGCTGGGGATCACTCCGCTTCTCCAAGTCCCCATTGGGTAACAGCTCTGAGGGGCCTGAGTCCTGGGCCATGGACGGGGACTTGGAGGTCACTGCGGAGTCCTTCGGCGTGTCACTGCTTTCCACCTGGAAGATGAAGAAACAGGAGGAGAGGATTAGACCAGTGGTCTTGTCTCTCTTAGATCACTAACCCCTCTGGAAATTCTGGTGAGTGATGTCCCCTTTGTCCAGAAAACTGTGTTCACGTAAGCATCCGTACCAGCAGAGACACTCACGGTTTTGCTCTCAGTGTCAAGGGATTCGTGGGCCTGACTCCCTGAGGTCAAGGGGTTTGTGCGCTCCAGCTTCAGAAGCGGGAGAAGAATCCCGGTAGGTGTGCCAGGCTGGTTTCACTGCCCAAGCCACCCTGGCCACCACCCCCGCTCCCTGAGGTGACATAGGGCTTCCAAGCCGACGCTGCGGCCCGCTGTTAGAAACAAATGTTCTGGGGCGCTTGGCTGCCTCAGTCAGCAGAGCCCGCGACTCTTGATCTCAGGGTTGTGAGTTCAAGCTTTGCATTGGACCTAGAGCCTCATTAAAATAAATACATAAGGGGTGCCTGGGTGCCTCAGTCGGTTAAGCGTCCGACTTTGGCTCAGGTCATGATCTCACGGTCCGTGAGTTCAGGCCCTGAGTCGGGCTCTGTGCTGACAGCTGGGAGCCTGGAGCCTGTTTCAGATTCTGTGTCTCCCTCTCTCTCTGACCCTCCCCCGTTCATGCTCTGTCTCTCTCTGTCTCAAAAATAAATAAACGTTAAAAAAAAATTAAAATAAATACATAAACGTGAGAATGCAAGCTGGTGCTGCCACTCTGGAAAACAGGATGGAGGTTCCTCAAAAAACTGAAAATAGAACTACCCTACGACCCAGCAATTGCACTACTAGGCATTTATCCACGGGATACAGGTGTGCTGTTTTGAAGGGACACATGCACCCCCATGTTTATAGCAGCACTATCCACAATAGCCACAGTATGGAAAGAGCCCAAATGTCCATCGATGGTGAATGGATAAAGAAGATGTAATATATATATATATATATATATATATATATATATATATACACACACACACATACATACAACGGACTATTACTTGGCAATCAAAAAGAATGAAATCTTGCCATTTGCAACTATGTGGATGGAACTGGAGGGTATTACACTAAGTGAAATTAGTCAGAGAAAGACAAAAACCATAGGACTTCACTCATATGAGGACTTTAAGAGACAAAACAGATGAACATAAGGGAAGGGAAACAAAAATAATATAAAAACAGGGAGGGGGACAAAACAGAAGAGACTCATAAATATGGAGAACAAACGGAGGGTTATGGGAGGGGTTGTGGGGGGGGGGATGGGCTAAATAGGTAAGGGGCACTAAGGAATCTACTCCTGAAATCATTGTTGCACTATATGCTAACTAATTTGGATGTAAATTTAAAAAAATAAAAAATAAAACAAAATAAAAAATAAATAAATACATAAAAGAAAAGAAAAAAAAATCAAGGATTTTTTAAAAAACGAAAACACAAACAACAAACATCCCTTGCACTATCCCTACTGCAAATTAGGACCACTCCTCAGAAGATTCTAGTGCCACCAAATCAATTCTGTTAACCTTGGGCTGATCTGACTTTTTTTTTTTTTATGTTTATTTATTTATTTTGAGACAGAGGGAGGGAGGAGGGAGGGGCAGAGAGAAAGGGAGAGAGAGAATCCCAAGCAAGCTCCTTGCCGTCAGCACTGTGGGCTGATCTGACTTCCGTCCGATGTCTCTGGCTTTTGTTCTGGCCTCCTAAGGCCCAGACCCAAATAGTGACCAGTTGCCCCCTGGAGCGGAAGAGTCAAAGGGGGAGCCTCTCAAATATACATTCTGCTGGGCCCCAAAACCCGGCACAGTTCTTTCCCTCCGCTCTGGACCCCACGTGTTCTCCCAGCACCCAGGCCCCGGGAGAAACCGCCCCCCGACCCCAACAGAAGCAGTTTGCAGCCTCTGCGGTAAGCCCTCCCTGGCACGTGTTCTCATATTCCCCTCTGAAAGGAAATGTATCGCTCCATCCCAAGAGTCTAAGACCCGAGCCTGCTACAGTTCCAGGTAGTAAGAATCCCATCAAGGGTAATCGTGACTGTCCTTTGTGTCACTGCATGGTGGGCAAGACTCCTTGTCACCATTACCCCGTTAGAGCCACTCAACCTCCCTGAGGAGGCTCTCAGAGAATTCTGTGACTTGCTTAAGGCCACACACTTTGTAAGGACAGAGTGAGGGGAGGAGAGCCTGAGGAGCACTTTGTGCTTGGCCCCCGGGGGGCAAGTAGGCCCAGACATCTCAGAAGGAAGGGAGGTGTCCTCTTGGGCCAGAGAAAGCTAGCTTCCCCTGTGATCAGTGCTCTGCCATGCCCACGGGCACAAGGCCACCCTCGGCACCCGCCAGCCGCATTCGCGGAATGCCTATGAGAAGGGAGACCGGGCCGCTGGCCTGCCAGTTAGGCGATGTTCAGGAGGGGGCCTCGGGTGCCCCACCTAGAAGGTGAGATGCTTAGGCTAGTCCCCTGAGGTTTTTCCCATCTTTTTAAGTCTTTTTTTTTTTTCTTTCTGTTTCTAAAAGTCAGACACATATATTATACAAATTCAAGCCACACAAAAATGAGTCTTCTTAAAAGGCTAAAGCTCCTTTCTCTTTTTCTTTTTTTTTTTATAATTTTTTTTAATGTTTATTTATTTTTGAGAGTGAGAGACAGAGTGTGAGAGGGGGAGGGGCAGAGAGAGAGGGAGACACAGAATCTGAAGCGGGCTGTCAGCACAGAGCCTGACACAGACCCCGAACCCATGAACCTCGAGATCACGATCTGAGCCAAAGTCAGACGCTTAACCGACAGCCACCCAGGCGCCCCTAAATCTCATTTTTCAACTCCCTACTTCCAAAATCACAGGTAAACCCTGATCAACAGTTTGGTGAGTATATTTTCTAGACTTTTTTTTTTTCTATGCATCTACAATCATGTGTGAGTTACATGTTTATACATATGTATTCGCACACACATCCAGATCCAGATTTTTTTTTTCTAATAGGGTATCATACTACTCTGTGTTCTATAACTTGCTTTTTCACATAACAAGCAGAGCGGGCATCTCTCCATACCCGTACATATGGATCCGTCTCCTATCTCACAGCTGCTCAACATTCTATTGAATGGAGGCTCCGTAATTTATTCAAGCAGTTCCCTAATAGTGAGCCTTTGGGGGGATTTACTTTACCTACAGTGAACCCCGAGCACTTCACAGTTCTGTGCACCTGTGTATTTCTGTAGCTTGGAGTCCCACAAGTGGGCTGGCTGGTAGAGGGCCCGCCTAAGTGTGAGTAAATAGGCCAAATCCCCTCCAGAGAGTTGTACCACTCAAGTGCACCCTGACGGCCCGAGAGAGAGCGCTGGTCTCCCTCCCCGGCAATCTCCAAGGCCGCTTCTGCTCTAAGGGTCTGTATCCCCAACTCTGAGCCCGCTGCTGCCATCTGTTGAGGAACCTCCAGGGTGGCAAATAGGGACAAGGGTCTTGGGGACAAAAAAAATAAATCAATCAAAATAAAAACCAGAGTCTTCCCTGGACAAGGCTCCAGGCCAGGCCTACAGAGCAGCCTGAGGCAAAGGGACCGGCCGAATGGGGTAGCTTGGGGCAGGCCTGCTTCCAGGAAGGGAAGCTCCCATGGAAAGCTGCAAGTGTATGCAGTCCTCAGAGGCTGGGGGTGGGGTGGGGGCTGTAGCAAGAAAAAGAGGAGGCCTCTGGCAGGAACAAGAAGTCCTCCTGTTAACCTAGCCTTGGGCACAGAGGGCCTCCCAAGCCACAGCCAGGAGGCCAAACACAGGAACACAAGCGAGCAAGGAGGCCCCGTCTTTCTCCTTAGCCTCCATCTCTGAGTGTTGGGACCTACACAATCTGTCCAGGACTCAGATGGCCCTTCCCACCTCCCTGCTCAAGCCAACAGGGTTCCCTGGCCTAGCACGCCCCTCCCTGGTACAAATCCTCTCACCTCTAGACAGCCCAGGTAGAGTAGGGCATATCCGGACCCTCAGGGCACCCCTAACGCCCAGCTGTGTCGGGCACCACAGAGCCCTAAACATGGCACTCCCAGGAAGACGGGGTGGGGGTCCCGCTGGCCAACTCAGGCTGGGAAATTCAGGTCAGAGCCAAGCTCTTACCGTGGCCGCGTCCTTTTCCCCTCTGGCCACTTGCTGCCCACAGACACCTCAAGTTGGGGCAGGCTCCCAGCCCCCCAAAGCTGCTCGAGACAACCCTGCTGTCACTAACTTCCTGCCTGGGAACCACATGGCCTGCTCTAACCCTGGGACTCACTTCCTGTTGATCGCCAGCTCCAGCAGAGAGAGCCAGGAGGACCTGTTCTAACACCCACGCTGCTCACACACCCCTCCCAGGCCCGCTCCGGGAGGACCTCAGTCTGCAGCAGACCCCACACTCTCTCCAGAGGTGGGCGAATCAGGGGAAGGGAAGCACTCTGCACAGCTCCAGCCCCAGGGTTAGTTCGGTGGGCTGAAATCCCCCCTGGATCCCACACAGTCCTCACCTCCTCTCTTCCCAACCACACCACCCTCCACTGCCCATTCTTTCTGGTTCTAGATGAGTCTGCGTTAGCCAAAGCTCTGGAATTGGGGGAGCTGCTGACTCCAGCCCAGGCCAGCCCCTGAGACAACTCAAGACCCCCCCCCAGCCCCCCAACGCTGGGATGCCTGGCTGGCTCTATTGGTAGAGCATGTGACTCTTGATCTCCAGGTTACAGGTTCAAGTCCCATATTGGATATAGAGAGTACTTAAAAATAAAATCTTGAAAAAAAAAGAACCCTCCCCTCCCCAAGCCAGCAGTAGGTCCTCACTGGCTTCCTCTCTGGGGCCCAGGCAACTGAGCAGGTTGAATCCACCTATAAGAAACCTCTGAGAGGAAGGAAGGAGGTCCACAGGCAAATGAACTGAAGTGACTGTCCAAATCTCTTGGAGGGGCTGCGTACACTCTGAAAGGGACATCTCGGGTGAGGAGCACAGCCTGATCCACATCTGGAAGCCACCGGGAGAGCCAGAACTGCACCCTTCTGCCCCCACCTCCATACCTTCCTCCCAGCTCCTTCCTCTCCTGTCCCCTGTCACCCTTGGGCTTGTCCACTCCTGGAGGCAAGGAGTTTGCTTTATCCAGCTCGACTCAGCAGGAGCAGGGCACCTGCTGGGCACTCAGTATTCATAACCGATTCTTGCATGCCAAGCTTAGGTTACAACTCAGAACACCCTGCTCATCTGCTGAGAGGCAGTTTCAACTTAGTTGCAGGTCAGATGTTAACTTTAAAATTCGGTTTTTGTTTGCTTTTATTTCACAGTTGCCTTGAAAGGAGACACAGCGGCACACCCTGAGACACTTATTTTTTCCCATGGAGGTGAGGGGGAGGGGTAGCAGCAGAAGCCCCTGGTCCTTTCAGAAGCCACCAGCAGCAGCTGAAGGTGACAATTTCAGCTTCCTCTGCTTCTCACCTGTGGGGCTGGGGGGAGGGGCGGCAGAGTTGGCAGAATGGGAATGGCGGCAGCTAGCGCCCCATCACATCTCCCCCCTGGGGGCAGGGGGCAACAGTTATGGGTAAAGCCTGATCCCACTGCCCACGATGTACCTACTCTTGCCTGTATGCCCCATTATGGGTCTTCAAACCCTGCCCACCGCCTCCTGGGGTCCCTCAGAATTTGCTGACCTTTGCCTCCCTTCCAGGCAAGACCCCTCCACTCTGGGACAATGGTTCCTCCACTACCGCTACCCCCCTGCCTACCACCCCCGCCTCGGGCTCTCCTGTGAGCAGCTTATTTCAAGCTGGCAAATGCAGTGGTTCACAACCGGGGGCAGCTTTGCCCTCCAGAGGACATTTGGTAATGTGTCTGAGACACTTTTGATTGTCACACTGGGCTGGGGCTACTGCTGGCTTCTAGTGGGTAGGGGTCAAGGATGCTGCTGAACACCATACAAGAACAGGGCAGCGACCACAACAAAGAATTATTCGGCCCCAAATATCAACAGTGCTGCTGTTGAAAACCCCTGGGCTGAATGGGGGGCACTGAGCAGACTGCCTTTTTCTAAGAACCCTTTTTTAAAACGTCTTAAAAAAAGTGTATTGTGGCAAAATACACCTAACATAAAATTTTACCATTTTAACCATTTTCAACTGTACAATTTAGTGGCGTTAAAGCGCATTCATACTGAACAACCATCACCACCATCCGTCTTCAGAACTTTGTCATCATCCCAAACGGAAACTGCACCCACCACATACTAACTCCCCACTCCCCGTGCCCCCAGTCCCTGGTAACCACTATTCTACTTTGTGTCTTCTAAGGAACATTTTAAAGTCTGCCTGTCTCTTACACACACACACACACACACACACACACACTCCCAGCCAGGCAGGTATTTGTGCTAGGCCCTGTCCCCAGGTCACAGTCAGCCCCTCCAGCCCCCCCACCCCAGCCTGGCAGTAAAGGTGTTGGGGGGGGGGGGGTAAAGTCCAGTCCAGAGGTCACCGAACCCCCAGCCCACTGCAGGCACGTTTGTTTACCAAGCCTTCCACACCCTAGCTCGTTACAGCACGCCTCTGCTACACTTCATTATTCACCATGTGTCTCCCTCGTAGACTCAAGAGTTTTGCCTTACGTCTCTTTTCATTCCCCTCCCTTCCAACGACTCCACCTACAGCTCCCTAGCACTGAGCACGCGGCATAAATATGCACATGCAATTAATAAATGTAATTATCACAGTCGTCCTGGTGGGTAGCGTTACCCTCACTTTTCCGAGGAAAAAGGCACCAAGGCCTCTGGTCACACACCTTCTAAGTGGTAAAGCTTCCAGAATGACCCAGGTACGAGAGAGGCATTTGAAAGCCAGCTCCCTCTTTGGGTTGAGTCTCTGGAAAAACCCAACCTCAAATCCCAAGGGTTCCAAGGAGGAAAAGGAGGCTTTGATGTGCCTAAGCAGGGCCAGGGAAAGGCTGCCGGCTGTTTCCTTGGCAGCAGCCACAGCAGGGAAAAGCCGGAGGCAAAGCAAGAAGCAACCTTCGGCAGTGAACCTGTCCAGGCCCCCGCCCCTGTTCACCTCCTCCTCTGTTGGAAGTCTGGACCAGACCCCAGAACACCACCCCCCCCCCCCAGATGAGGCCTCGTCTCCCAAGGTGGGGCAGTGTGCTGAGGTTCCAAATAAGGAAATGACTTTCGAGAGGCCCTTTATTATAATAATAATATTTACACACAAAAAATTAAAACCTGGCAAATAAGAGATGAGGAAAACAATACAAAGGAGGCGAGGCCCAGACATCTGAGGGCACAGGAACCCATTCACTGAGGGTGCCAGGGCACAGGGACCAGCTGTCCAGGGCAGCCCCACGTGCAGGCTCACCTGGGCCCAGGTGTGGAGGGGGCCGGCCCAGGGCCCGGCCTCTCTTACAGGAAGCCCCTGGAGGCCTGAGTCAGGTTCCCGGGCTGGTTCTGGGCCCCTAAATGGCTCTCCCTTGCAGCCCTGGAGGCCAGGGCTGCAGCTAAAAGGGGCCTTCTCTCCTGCACCCCAGCGCAGCGCTGGGGCGGGAAGCCCAGAGGCCGGCAGATGTGGGGCGGCCCCTCCCACCCCGTGTTACCGCCGTTGTGCCTTTAAGGCCCTTGGCAGCACTCAGCTCTGTGCCAGCCGGGAACCCTGGCATCCCGCCAGCCTTGGCCTCTTGATTGAAGACACACAGTCACACGCACAGACACACAAGGGGTGCGCCACCTTCCGGAGGCACAGCCCGGGAGATGCGCGGGGGAGGCGGCAGAGCGGTGTCCACAAAAACACACACACAGTCCCCCTCTCCTTGTACCCGCAGGCCCGTCAGCCCCCCACCAAGCCCTGGATTCTCCCAGGCTGACTCCTGCTACAGGTTGACTTCAGCTTGCAGGGCGGCCTGTCCCACAGCACTGGCGCTGGGCCCCACACTCCCCCCTTCGCCTCTGCCCCAGGCCTTCCTGCAGCCCCTTCTCCTGGCGGCCCTCGATCTGATTGGCTGGACGTGGCCTTGAGGCAGGGAGAGCCAGAGAGGTCCACGCATTGCCAACTCCCAAAAGAGGTCCCCAAAGCCTCCCTGCTCTGCCTTCCTGAGGTGAATGGAGGCAGACTCTAAGCAGATCGCTCTACTGTGTGTGTGTGTGTGTGTGTGTGTGTGTGTGTGAAAGAGACACAGACGGACAGACACTGATTCTAGGAGACAAATTCAGGGCTCAGCAGAGCCTCAGAGGTCACACAGTTTGCGCCCCTGCTGGCCATGGCAAGTGCGTGCAAGAACGAACACGCCTGGTGGTGGCCAAGCCACTCGGGGTTCTGCCTCCAGCAGGGACACCCGTCCACCTGGAAGAGGGCCTGGCTGTGCTCTTTGAAGTCAACCTCAAAGGATTTCAGGATGAGCTGGAGGCTCCCGTTAAAAAGCCACCAGGTATAGAAGACCCACATATTTAGGTAAATCTCTTCTGAAGTTATTTCTATTTTCAACCCCTACCATCCAGGCCTGGGGTTTGGTAAGAAGGAAATCCACCATGGAAAATGGGGCTTTCTTTCTCTGTGCTTCCTGTACCTTTCTAAAGTTTCAAAGGGGTACCTCCCCACCCCGCCCCACTGGGGTGCACCACAACCCCCCCCCCCACCTCACCCCTCAACATGATTTCACAACTTCAATCGCATCCCCTCTAGCCTTTGTCTCTCCGGACTGGGGAGCCACAGTCTCGTCTGTCCTCACTTGGCAGCCCTGCCTTCCCCTTGATCAAGCTAGCTGCCCTGCTCTGGAACTTTTCCAGTTCGGTTATATCTTCCTCGAGGTGGCGGGACCAAAACGCACACAATTCCCTAGGTGATGATGATGAAAGAAAACCAGCGTCAACAACTCTCTCCGGGTGCATGTGCTGGCGAGCACCCACAGGAGCACAGGAGTGGTGCAGGTGCAGGGCGGGTTCCAGAGAGGCCCACGGGGTCCTAGGAAGCCCCCTGGAGGCCACCCCTGGAGGGAAGCAGGGCTTTCTCTGGAGGTGGCCCTGGAATGTGTGACTCTGGGGAAGGGACCAAGGCGGGATGAAAAGAAACAGGGAATTTTGGAAAAACAAAACAGAGATTCTGGGATTTCACTCAGATGCTCGCTGAGACCAGCTATCTAGAGTGACCTCTGCGAGGGCCCCTGCCAAATCTGCTCTCTTCCAGACGTCTCCATCTCTGACAACAACACTGATGCCATCCATGGGGCCTGCAGCATCTCCTCTCTCCCCTCCTTCTCCCCGGTCCGCAGCGGTCAGCAGTGTGGGCCCCGCCAATTCTGTCCCACGCTGCCTCCCCTGGCAGGCTCTGGGGGTGTTTTCTGGCACCGCCCCACCTCACCCTCCTATCTCCCTGCAGTCTCTCGTGCTCAACCCCCCATGCTCATGGATGCCAGAGCCGGCTGCCCAAAACATGACCCCCATTGCTTCACGCCCCCCACCCCCTCAAAAATCTCCTAGATAAACACACTTTTGAGAGGATAAAGTGTAAACCCCTCGGGCCGCCTGCCAACTACCTCTCCAACCGCTATCTAATGTGTTCATAAATGAAACCCTCAGCCACTCAGCCACACCAGTCAGCTCTCAGTGCCTCCTTCAGTGCGCCTTCCTCCCTCCACACCTTTGTTCAGGAAGGTCCTAGGTAGGAAAGTCTCCCACTTTTCCCTGGACTTGTAAACATTACCTCCCTTCCCAGGCCCAAGTCCAGCTCCTTCCCCCCCAGCATGTCTTTGGCACTTGAAGACCAGACTACCAGCCAGGCTCTCGGTCCTGGATGCCACTGGCAAGTGCCGCTTTGACCCATCAGGTGCAGGAATGGGCAGATGAATCTGCAGGGCATAGTTACGAGAGGTCTCTAACCTCCTAAGATGAGCGACAGAACTGTTCTCCCCACACTTCGGAAACCACGGACAGACGGGTGCTAGCACTGCATCGAGGCACCCTCACAGGCAGCGAAGCCCTCCGAGGGGCTGGCAGCCAGGACTGGGAGATACTTTCTGAAAGTTTTGTGCATAAAACCCAGGGGGCACCAAGTCACTGAATCAAGGTTCCAAAGATCGGTGAAGGAACCATTCTGACCTGGACACAAAGAGGGGATTTGAGCTCTGTCTGAACTTGGAGACGAATCAAAAGTTCGTATTAGGTTGGAAAATGAGCCAATACTGCAAACGCCCAACAGCTGAGTTAAACTGTCCCCAGCTGGCTTGAGCTGCAGTGAAATGGCTCCCTAACTTCCCAGTTTACACCCCAAGTCTTCTGCTGCGAAGAGGGGAAGCTTTGCCCTCTTGAACTCATTTGGGCGTTGTGTCAGAGGCTCAGCCTCCAACGTGGAGTGAGTAATGTTGGCTTTGGGCTGGCCTGGCTGAGCTGGGCCCCTGCTCCCAACCCCCTCCTCCTCCCCCTCCCCCTCCCTTTCTGGGTTATTCTTAGCAAGAGGTGACCTCAGAATGCTCCCACTGAGCAAAAAATAACCCTGGAGGAAGTCGGTGAGTATAAATCTTCAATGAATAAATACATATAGCTAGTACACAAGGTATGGAGCCCTAAAGGGCTGGTCACTCCCCAGGGTCTGGTGGGCAAGGGCAGAAACTGTCCCTCCTAGTCCCCCAGTTGTAACCAGCATGAACGACAAAGGTGCCTGCAGGGCTGCTGGGGCTTGTGACCAGGCAGGACCCGGCTTCAGACACCTCCACTTGTTATGTCCTCAGGAGTTGGTGAACAGGAAGATGCCTCTTCCTCCCACCCTGAGGCTCGCACCCACGCACAGGCTCACACTCTCCGGCCGGCAGAAATCAGCCCTGCACACTGCTCTCCCTCCTCCCCATCACGGGCACCGGCCAGCCCGCAGGCCCTGAGCCCAGGTGCCAGCTCCCTTCCTAAGCCACGCCCAGCCCCGCACGGGCTTCCTGTTTCCTGTTGCCTGCTCGGCTCAAGCATCCTGGCTCTGAGGCCAGCGCTGCAGACCAGCCCCACTGCCCGGTTTTAATGGGCCCCCCTCTCGCTCTGAAGGCCGCTGCAGCCTTGCCCATTTACCCCCAGGCTCCCTGGTACTTGGGTTGGTCACCCTCCTCCTATTATATCTGACTTGCATTTCTCTGTATGCTTTTTAGACCAGGTCTCCACTTCTTTCAAACAGCCCTGCATTCACATTTTAACTTCAGGCGGCTTTGGGAACACCCAGGCTTCCAGAGCATGTGGCTGGCGTGGTAAGGAGGATTGAGTGCTGTGGGCTTTGCAGGCGGGAGGTGTGGAGTCCAAGTCCCAAACATCCTCTCTGAACCTCAGTCTCCTCATCTGAACGTGGGCATCGTAATGACAGAGGCCCCACCTATCTCACACAGGTAAGTAAGTCACCCTTGCACAAGGCCTTTCCTTGTAGGCAATAAAGCGCTACACGACCCTAACTACGCCTTTGCTCCTGGTCTGCGTCCTCAGTGAGGTGGGTAGACAGTGCAGTGTGGCTCAGCTCAGTGCGATGTGGGGTGGCAGTCAACGTTAAGTCCAGTGGAAGGCACGAGCTCTCTCCGTGTGCTCTTCCAACTATGCGGGGTGGAAAGGCCAGGTTTTTGGTTTTGTTTTCTCAGTTCTCAATCCAGCAAGAAATAGTACTTTTGTAAAATACAAACTCATGCGTGTGGCTGTAGTGACAGTATCGAATCGGCAAAAATTCAAAATACTTATTTTCAAGTTCCCTAAAGACGTGTAATAGTTTGAAGACCAGTGCCATCCAAGCACATGATCAGTGGGCTTATTATCTTTTTTTTAATATCTTTTTTTTTTAACGTTTATTTATTTTTGAGACAGAGAGAGACAGAGCATGAATGGGGGAGGGTCAGAGAGAGGGAGACACAGAATCTGAAACAGGCTCCAGGCTCTGAGCAGTCAGCACAGAGCCTGATGCGGGGCTCGAACCCACGGACTGCGAGATCATGACCTGAGCCGAAGTTGGACACTTAACTGACTGCGCCACCCAGGCGCCCATTTTTTAATATTTTTTTAAATGGTTTTTTTTTTTTTTTTTTTTGAGAGGGAGAGAGAGAGCAGGGGACGGACAGGGGTGGGGGGACAGAAGATCGGAAACAGGCTCTGCACTGACAGCAGAGAGCCCGATGTGGGGCTCAAAATTTCCAACCGTGAGATCATAACCTGAGCCGAGGTCGGATGCTTAACCAGCTGAACCACCCAGGCGCCCCAGTGGGCTTAATATCTTGTCTTTTATTCCTTTGTGTTCGTTGGGATTAATTTTACAAACAGCTCAGAAGAGAGGGTCATGATGGCCAAAGCGGGCTTCCCTTGCAGGACAGGCTTTGATGGGCTATGACGGTGGGGCCAGGAGAGAGAAGGGAAGGCTGTGGACCAAGCCCCCAAGGTAGTGAGAGAAATGTGGCCGGTGTGCTCAGGGAGCAGCTGGCAGACAGGGTTTCTATGACAAAAGCAGTGGACGCTGAGCACCAGAGCAGGTTCAGGAGAGGGGCCAGATGGAGCATTCCAGACCTTGTCCCATAAGAAATGAAGATTCTTGAACACAAAAGTACCGTGGACAGTATTTACTGTAACTGCACGGGGCCCCCTCTCTCTAACACACTAGGTTGACAGGTATGTCTTGTTTATCAGTGTGGCCTCCTCACCCTGGTAGGTGCTCAGTGGGTGTGAAGTATCTGTCACTGAGGGGTTACAAAGTATACTGGGGGCAGGTGGGGTCTGGTCTGGGTGAGGGTGCAGCCAGGAGGCTGATGCCAGAGCAGGAATGAGTGGAAGAGATCCAGGCCTTGTGGACAACACGTGAAGGCAGACAATGATTTCTTAGCCTTGGGGCCAGGCGAGAGTGGGGACAGTAGTGGCCGTACCTCACCCCTCCCTGTTCAGCACGGGACATGCACAAATTAAGACCCCGGCTGCAGCTGGCTCTCACGCTCAGCTTCCCCGAACTTCCCCCTCTGTGCCACCTGTCGGGATCTGAGCCAGGCTCCCTCCTGTTTCCAGGCTTAGCTGGATGACACAGGCTCGGCTGCTTCAAAGCTCTCTGGTCAGTCTGTCCCCAGGGCTGCCGCTGTACCGGGTCCCCACGAAGCCCTCCGGCTCTGCTCCTCTGCTGGGAGGCGAGGAGGCCAGGGCAAGCACCTGCTCCGTCCTGGGAGCCGACCTCTAGTGGCTGCACAAACTTCCCCGATTGCCCCCCCACAGGCTCCCTCCGGGGGCCAGGGGCCTGCTGCCTGGGAAGGCCTGTGAGCTTTTATTCCGGGGTCAGTTCTTCTCTGTTGCCCCAGAGTACAAGGGGTCCCTTTCACAACAGCTGCCTCAGCCCTCTGTCCCCCTGTCAGCATTGCCGTCCCCATGGTCTCTCTCCCATCCTGGGGCCTCTCTTGAGAGTCCGGGGGCTGCAGATGTCCACTAGGGCATGGGCTGGGCCACATGCAGACTGTGACCTGCACAGTATTGCACCGCCTCTCACCAGGGCTGCCGAGAGGCCAATGCTTGGCTCCCACCCGAAAGATCTGGTAGACCCCGGCCCCACGGACCCCCGCACAGGAGCAGGTTTATTCCACTGTCTGCCCTGCCCTTTTGGATCCACTTGGCTGTTTGCAAAGCATCCCTGGAGGTGGACAGGACAAGTGTTCCTGGCGGTTAAGTTTTCCCGATGGAGCAGCAGAAGTTCAGAGAAGTTCAGTAACTTGCTCAAGGTCACACAGCTGGTAAGCAGTAAATCTGTTTCTTCTATCAAACTGAGGTTGCTGTAGCCTCCTAAAGAGGAAAGGTTTGGCCGGGCAAGGGAAGACCGACCTTTGCTAAGCCCTGGCTCTCCAGTGCTTGCACCAATTTAACTCCCACAGGCATCTAGGAGGAGTGAATCCTTATCATCAATATTTTTCCAAGGGGGAAGCCGAGGTTCAGGCGGTGACTTCTTCAAGGTCACACGGGTGGTCAGTGGTGGAGCCAGGATTTAAACCCGGGTCTGTTATAGTCTAAAGACAGTGCCTTTCCTTCCACACTAGCCCCTGTTCCAGGCAGGGGTGGGGAGGGCATACGACCCACTGACCCTTCACCCACTTGGCCCTGCCCCTCCTCCCTCGAATTCATCCACCTCTGGACACATTTCCACAAACCGGCCCCTGACTGCCTTGCACTTTCTCTCCCGGGGGCCTCACCTCCCCTCTCAGTGATATGCCCTCCCTCTGGTCCCGGGGACTCACAAGGATGAGCAAAGGGTTGCCAGGTCTTTATTTGCTATAGGTGGTAATTCTTGTCCCAGGTGTGCCCGAATGGGGGGTGGGGGCCGAGTTCTCAGCCACAGATCATGGCCACATGTGCAGGTGAGGAATAACTGGTGGGCTCTAACTCAGCCTGGCTCCCCGCCCCCTCCCTCCAGCCTGCACTGGGGCCCTCCACCTTCTCCCAGATGCCCATGGGGAAGGAGAGTGGAGGGGCACCCTGGGAATCTGGGAGTACAGCCTGGAGTCTGCTGCAAGCTGGAAATTCCTTTGAAGTCCCGTTTTATCTTTCAACTTCATGTGAATTTTTCATCACAGGCCATAAAATATCCATGTTTGCTTTAATATTAAAATACTTAAAATTACTTACCAATTAAACGACTTAACTTCTGCCCCCCCCCCCATCTCCAAACAGAATTGGCAGTGTATGCTTTGGTACCCACAGGTGCCCAAACCTCCTGGCTCTAAGAACCTCCCCTCCCCTCCCCCTGGTGCAGGCCTCCCTCCCTCTGCTGTCCTTTTCACCATGGCCACCATTCACCCCGACTCTCTCCCCCAAGGGAGAAAACCCTGCCCTGCTGAGAACATTTCCTTGATGGGCTGAGTTACAAATCTGAGCTCCCAGCCCTCCCTTGCCTACTTGCTCTGACTCTCCCATTCTCAGCTGGAAGGAACTGAAAGAAAGGAACCAGCTGTCTTCGGTGCTGGCAAATAATTATTGCTCTGCCTCTGAGTCTAAGGCATAGGCAGGCCAGCTCTTAGAGCCCCCAGGGCATGCCCTCTGGAGCATTCTTCATCCTGGGCAACCCCGGGACTCTCCCTAGACTCAGAGGTTATGGCCCCCAGAAGCCTGGGCTTGGGACTGGCCCTGTAGCCCACACTTAAACAGCGTCAGGTTCTCCTTCTTCTTTTTTTAATGTTTATTTTATTTTTGAGAGACAGAGAGAGAGAGCATGAGCAGGGGAGGGGCAGAGAGAGAGGGAGACACAGAATCTGAGGCAGGCCCCAGGCTCAGAGCTGTCAGCACAGAGCCCGATGCGGGGCTCGAACCCACAAACCGCGAGATCATGACCTGAGCCGAAGTCGGACGCTTAACCAACTGAGCCACCCAGGAGCCCCTCTACTTATTTCTTCTGAAGGGACCCATCAGCCTGCAGCTCTCCTACTCACTTGGATCAGATGTCCAGACCTGGGTTCCCTTCCTCCGGGTCCTCAGGTGGGGCTGAAGCCCAGGGTGGGGGGTAGATGGGGAGGGGCCTGTGCAGGCTGGCCAGGGAACAGCAAGTCCTGCTGTCAAAGCCACAGGCCTGGCCTGGGGAACGTTTCAGGCTCTCTTACTGCCACTGCCCTTCCAGAAAAGTCCCAGCTCCGCCACGACTCGCAGCACAAATCCTCTGGTCTCTAGGGGTTTCCAGTTCAGTGTAGAAAACAGGAAAGCGTGAGGGTGGCGGTAGGGTTCAAAGGACAGGGAATGTCAGCGAGCTCTGCACCCGCAGGCGTGCACCGCATTGCCGAGTCTTAACGCCCCCTGGTCCCCGCAGGACACACGTCACTGCTGTTTAGTGCGTGCGTGCGCGTGCGTGTGTGCGCGCGCTGGGGGGGAGGGGATGCCATGACACTCACCAGGGGGTGCTTGCGCTTCCGCCCAGGCCGCCCCACCTTCCGTGCGGTTGTGCTGGGCTCCTGCCGCTCCTCCTTGCCACGAGCCTCCTCCGGCTCCTCTCCCTCCTGCGGGTACAGACACAGCCTGTGAAGCCAGGGCTGGATCCAAGAGGCCTCCTCCCCTGTCCCACCCACCCCCGTGACAGCCACATTCTCGGGGTCGTGCCAGGCTGTTCCTCCCCGGTGGGGACGATCTTCATCCATTTCTTGCCTGGCAAAGCTCAAGCTGCCCCTCAGAGTCCCATTTAAGCAAAACCTTGGGGAAGACTTGAGGGCAGACGCTGTTGCCCCAAGCGCTGTGGCGCTCTCCTTCCTGGCGATCACGTTTTTCTCAAGCACAGGGTCACAACACATGCTCTGACAAAAAGTGTATTTCTGGATAGGAATTTATTTATATGAAACCAACCTTACACAAGTACAAAAGTTAAATTAGCTATGTATTTCATGAATCACCTGTCCTGTAAAGCATAAAGTCACATGACACGAAATTGTAAATCTGGCGACTGGAAATCTGGGCAGCACTTGGCATGGGGACTGTGGCAAACAATGGAGGACTTTCACAGTCACTGTGATGTATCTGCCCTGAAGCATTTGCCATGAATGCCTGTCACCCCACAGGAGCATCTCGGGGACACCATCTTGGTTCATCTCGATGCCCTGCGTTCATGGAGCTCTGGACCAGAAGTTTGGTCTTGTGAGCCACCTCCCCCAGCACCTGACAGAGCCGGGCCCTGCACTGTCGTCTCATGGAGCACAGAGACACAAACCTAGAAAGTCCTCCTGCCTCACTGCTCCAGCCTGGCCACAAACCACCCACGGGTTTCTTCTGACTCAGCCGGCTCCAGCATGACTAATCACAAACAGAAACAATGATGGGGAAGGAGAAAGGGACCCTGACCCCGCAGAGGGATCTCAGGCAGCTCTTCAAACCTTCCATGATGTCAGGAGCCAAAGATGGCTTCCCAGTCCACCCTGGGGAGGGTGCCAACCCAGAGCCGCGCTGGTGCCACAGAAGAGAAAGGGAAGGCGCACAGGTTCCCTGTGGATTTAATCAAGATGTCCCTCAACATCCCACTCAACTTTCATTTTCTGTGATTTCAAAATAGCTTGTGGTTTGCCTGTCTGTGGGCGGGAGGGGAGGGTCCAGGGTGGAAAGAGAGAGTTTGCACCAGGACCAGAGACCCTTGACAGGCTCTTTTTAGGAAGACACGGCAGAGAAGCTGTGAGAGCAGAAAGGCCACAGAGGTGGACCGCCAGATGGTGGGGAGGGTTCCACGAGGGCTCTGGGAGGCCTGAGTGCGGGGGCCAGGGCACGTGCCCCCATGGGAGGCCAGCCCTCCGGCTCTGAGCTGTCCTTGGTGAGACCTCGCAGATACCCCGTATAAGAAACGATCTCTTGGATCACAGAGGAAATCTTACCCATGCAGCTTAGTCTCTGTGAAGGTTTCAGTCGAAGCTACAGAATGGCAGTGAATTTCAGGCGGAGACAGTGCTTTTGTTCTGACTCCACCACTGCTAACTGGGCAACATCTTAATCATTCTGACCAGGTAACCCGGCGTTTACAAAGCACAGCCAACGTGAAGTCATGCAAAGGCACAGGACTTAGAGCAAACCAAAATGGGGCTGAGCCCGGCTTATCCGTTAGCTATAGTACCATCTTCTCTGAGCCTCACTTTGCTCATCCATAAAAGGGGAATCTGAAGGTGTCCATTCTGCCTGCTTCTCAAGTTTTTCAGAGGACCGAACCAATGTTTTGTCCCCTTGTCTGTTTTGTCCGCTGCTGAGTTCCCAGAGCCTAGAACAGGCCCGGCGCTCAGTGAGTGTTCCGCATGCCCCCCACAGGAGGGGCTTACATAATCCCTGGCAGCAGGAGGCCTACTCAGCCCCTGCATTTGCCTGGAAAGCACTGGGCCAGACCTAGCCAAGCCTCTGACCACTCCTCACGGCCAGGCCCATGGGACTGGAATGCACAAGGCAACAGGCAAGAACGAGGCACCGATGTGGATCAGGGTCAGGCTGGGTGGCCACGGGGTCTGGAAAGACTCCTACCGCCCAGAAATTCTGGGCTACGAATGATTTCTTTAACAAACTGCATTTCTTACAGAGGGATTCATTTGGTTTTCTAACTTTTACTCTGAACTAACCTGAGAAGTGAAAGTCATTCAGAGCCCCTGAACGGCACTAAGGAACCACAATCACCACACTGCGATGACCTAAAAACAATGACACTTGACATTTCAGGACCCATGAGGCCGGTGCAGCCCGTGCAGAAGCCTTCAGGGGCCCCTGAGAGGCAACTGCTGTGCTACCCGAAGACTGCTGTAAGTTGGCCCCTTAGTGACACTGGCTATGCCTGACGCATAGGAGATGTTCCACGTATCTTCCCCCCATTTGAATTCAGCTCAGTGCAATACACCCCCGGAGGAAGGGGTGGGATGCCTGAAATGCCATGCCACCTGACCAGGTCCTGACATGTTGAAAGTGTGGACATCACCGGGGCAGGCTGCCACATGCTGAGTCCGTACCTTGGCCCAGGTGCAGGGCAAAGTGCGATACGCCCAGTCCGGCATTCAGGCCTCACCCCTGGGTTGTGCATGAAGAAACCCAATCTCCCCAAGAGCCCGGGTCGGGACTCGAACTCAGGTCCAGGTAACAACTGGCCCATGCCCTTTCCATCAGACCCTTAAGTACGGCTTTGTAAAAAGCATGTTATTTGGGGCCAACACATCATTCTTCCGTGACGTAGTGATGTCACAGGGCAAGGAGAAGGGCGGTAAGGCCTCCGGCTCGGGACCTGCCTGAGTCCACACACACAGTCAGGGGGATGACACACAGAGAAGGAGAACAGATGGCTCAGGGCTGTGCCCCTCAAGGAGGCGTATCAAGAGGTCCATTCTCGCATCTGTCACGGAGCTGGCTTCATTCAATATCTTTGCTGATGGGTTGAGCAAAGGAATGTAAAATATGCTTATCAAATCTGTAAGCAGCCCTGATTAGGCAGCATCACTAATACTCTGAAAGGGAAGAATCTGATCCCCAGTGACTTGGAGCAGCTGGAAAACAGTAACAAATTTAGCAGGAACAGACATGAGCCCAGGTTGGTTTCCTCATCTGTCAACTCAACTAAGGGGACTGAATTAGTCAATTCCTACAGTGGGGGTTGGCAGGAAGGGGACAGAAATTCTAGTTGGGTGGGATTTGGAGAGGGCAGGGATGAGCTGGCCTTCCCGTCCTGCTCTTGAGTCACTAGTAACTTCAAGCCATCTAACCTGAGTCTCTCTTTGCTCACCTATGAAACGAGGCTGATAATATCTACCTTACAGCGATGCCGTGACAATTGAATGAGGTAATATATCAAGAGCTGACACATGAGAGTCACTGAAGAACTACTAACTCCCGCTCTACACGTCCTGACCAGAACTATTCACAAAAGTGCATCCCTCCCTCTTCCCCTTCCCCCCTCCCTCCCCACCCCCAGGCAGAACCCAGTGCCCTGCATTTGCAGCCATCACTCACTGCTACAGACCAAGCCCAGCATCTGGCTGGTACCACTGCAGTGGGATACTCAGGAACACCGGCTCTCTGATCTTTCCAAAATGCAAAGCTGATTATGTCACTCTGCAGAGCTTAAGCCCTTGCTGAGGGGGCTCCCAGGGGCCTGCAGGATCCAACCAAGCTCCTTAGCCCGTGTGAAGGAAGTCCCCCAGGATCTGGCCAGCCGCCTTGGTCTCCCCTCCCCACCGCCTTCCTCCCACTCACCGTAAACAGACTGCACCAGCTGCAAAAGTGGGCTGCTTCCTTCCCCAGCGCCGTGGCACAGACCATTCCTTCTGTCCCGACTACCTCCCCCTCAGGTTGACCAGCAAATCCTTACTTTTCCAACCTAATTTCCTGGATTTCCTTCCTCTTGGTCCCTTCCTCTGACGGAGTCCATAGGTCCTTTCTCCCCATGGCACCAAATACCCAGCACTGCAATGGCCAGCAGTTGTCCTGGATGGGCTGTGAGTGTCTTGAGGGAAGGGACTATGTCTTATCCACCTTGGCATCCCCAAAGCCTAGACCGATGCGCCTAGCATGAGGCAGGCACTCAAAAGCACTTGATGAGTGACTGTCACATAGTAGGTACTCTCAGTAGGTGACTCCATACACACCGAGAGAGGCACACATGCAAATCTACAAACCTACAGTTACGTGAAGATAACTGTGCATGAGGCTCCGGTGCTGCCCTGAGCTTTATGATTTCAAATCAGGAAACAGGATGACTAACGTGTACTTTCTAGGCTTACACAGAGTCATGTCACTTTACATTTATGTAACTCTTTACAGCTCTCAAAGCACCTTCACATTTGGTGGCCTGTTAGGTTAGGTAGTTACCATCAGCCTTTCTAAACTTCTGAGGCTATGATTTGACCTAGATTTTAACCCAGCTCACTGGATGGATTATTTTAAGCCACATACAACTTCTCATTCTGATGAGCTGGGCTATGACGATAATAATCTCTTGCAGTTGTACAGTAGGTGGTAATTAACAGAGCATTTTCACATACATTATTTCATTTTATTCTTCTGCTTTACAGAAAGCAGAGCCGGCATTATTATTATTTTATTTTATTTTTTTTCCATTACACAGGCGGGAAATCTGAAGCTCAGAGAGGTTATCTAACTTACAGAGATCAGGGAGCCAGGAAAAAAGGTCTTTAGAACCAAAATTTCAATCTTTCGACGCCCAGCTCATGGGTCTTTCCACTGCCATGTGCCATTACACCCTATTACGCCACGTGCTGCTGACGTGTGTCACCGTGTGCGTCACAGGGAAACCGTGAGCGTGCAGGCGATCCAAGGTAAAGGCACACACCGGCATTCACATGTGCGTATCTACACAGCTGTCTCAGGAGGCTCACGCCTAGACACAGGACCCCTCCCCTAAAGAGATCTACGTCCCACCCAGAGACAGCCGGCAAGATGTACGTGCTCCCTCCAGAGCGTACAGAGGATGCTACCGACCCAGCATCCGTTGAGCATATGTCTCAAGTTGGTGTTTGAGTTGAGGGGATGAACTTGACGGATCTAGCCAGCCACTTGCCCAGACCCTTTGGGACAAGAGGCACGTACAGCCTTGGCCAGCTGGCCGGCTGGCCTCCAGGGGCCGTCTGTGATCGTGGAATTCAATGGAACCGATTGGCCTCTCCGCCAGGCCCAGCCCCGTTCTGGGTGGCCCGAGTCCCAGCTCTGCAGAGTGACAGCCACAGGACCCTGCACACCACACTGCACACATGTGCTCACAGGTGCCACACGCCCAGGCTGGGCCCACAGACAGGTGGGTGGCAGGGCACGCTGCCGGAGGACGCACGGGGAGGACGAGGCTGCAGCGTGAGTGGCCACGCGGTGGCACCAGGAATGGCTGCACATACCCCCCAAAGTCCCTTGCTTTTAACGATCTCAGTCACCTCCCAAACTATCAGTCCTCTGTTCCAATTATTCATCAGTATTCGACAAGTATTCACTGCCCCATCGGTCTGCTTCATATTATACATACTGAGGAAGGCCCCATCCCTCCCAAAAGGCCATGCCCCCGAGGGGTTCCCACAGCTCCAGTGCCCCATAAATGCTATTTGGAAACCCCAAATGGTTCAAAATGGTGGTGCCTGGGGTTTTCCAGGCCCTCCTGCCAGGGTGCAGCCCTCCCCGACAAGCTGGGTGCCATGATGGGGCCTCACTGCCTTCTGGAATGGAGACTCCACTAAGCACATACCCAACACACTGCAGCCCGGCAGGTTAACCTCCGTGGCCTCAAGGCCAACGTGAGGCCAGGCTAATGGGTGTGCTCAAAAAATATTTATCCAGCACCTATTGTGTGCTGGATACAAAGATAAGCAAATAGAGCACTCAGTTTAGAGAGAGACAACACATAAATAAAAAAGCACCTCAGTAGAGTGTCCCTTCCGTGGACCCCAAGCCCACCCAAGCTCTACATAGCGCTCCATCTCATCCCCACCCCACCAGGCACCCCCTTTCCGGAGGCATTAGAATGCTACGTGGGGCATGATTTTTCTCGATTTATAGAGGGAGAGAATCCAGGTAAAACTACTTCACAGCCATGTGACCCTTTGCCAAGTTTCTTAGCCTCCCTATGCCTCCATTCCTTCTAAAATGGGGGTGACGAGAAGATGCCCCCTGGGTTGTTGCAGGATTGAGTGAGTTAGTTGCCAAGCCAAGGAAGCTCCTTTACATGCCCTACCACAGCGTGCAGACATTAAGTGGGATGATCACAAGAAATATCCCTCATTGCCCCGCAGCTCTCTGCAGGGCACGACCAGGCCCAGGTGCCAGAAAGGAAGGGCATCGTCCCCATTTCCCGAACGTCCTGGAATACCCACTCCAGTCTGCCCTTCTCCCCTGCAAAGCCGAGCTCGGCTGTTCCCGCCCAGGCCCTGTGGGACGTGCTTCTTGGCAGGGAGGAGCTCCATCCCCAGCCTGACCATTTAAGCCACGAGGGACCTAGGGAACCTCACCTGAGCTTCTGAAGGTAGCCACAGCCCTTCCCATCAGGAGTTGGGGCTCCCTGTCTCTTGCCTCAGTGTCGCTTCTATTCAACGCATGAAGGGAAGAGGGACCTCAGGCCTGTTTTTGAGGACCCAGGAATAACCTTCCTTCCCCATGCCAGGTTCTCAGTGGACTTTCAACCCACACCACACCCCGCCTGCGTTTTCCACCCTGTCACGCCAAGCTCCTGAGATCCTGGGGGCTACAGTGCACCTACCCCACCAATGTGCGGACAGGCAGGTAGACAAATACATGGGTGGGTAGGTAGGTAGGTAGAGAGCAAGCTCGCTAGTTATCCAAAATAAGTCGTAAGACTAACTTAACACGTCAGGTCCCTGTGTTAAAAACACACCATGTAAACCTCTCTTTTCCCCGCTCAGAGGCCATGCCGCTGAGTCACACGGCGCATTCCAGACGCAAACACAGGTCTGTCTCCAGAGTCCGAGTGACACCTTCTCAAGACTGTAGTGACTGCAGGTTACCTAAACTTGACCTGCCTACCTCCTCTTACGGTGCCTCACAGATAGCATGTGTTTTACGAATTGAAGGTTTGTGGCAACCCCGTGTCAAGCACGTCTGCCGGCACCATTTTTCTGACAGCATTCGCTCACTTCGTGCCACGTTTTAGTAACTCTTGCAATTTTTCAAAAATTTTCATTCTATTTGTTATGGTGATCAGTGATTACGACTTGCTGAAAGCTCAGATGATGGTTAGCATTTTTGGCAATGTTTCAAAATTAAGGTCTGTACATTTTTTTAGACACGTTATTGCACTCTTGATAGACTACGGTATAGCCCAAGTGTAACTTTTAGGCACTGGGAAATCAAAAAGTTCATTTGACTTGCTTTATTGCAGTATTCACTTTGCCCTGCGGATCTGGAAAGGAACGTGCAGTATCTCCAAGGTACGCCTGTCATATCTAACGTAAAGAATTTTAGAGGACCTAAAACATGGGTCCCAGTCGGCTCAGGGGTGGACTGTTTACGTCACACGTCCACTCTACGTGACCAAGCATCTAATCGACTCCACTGAACTACAAACGGATGTGCCCTTAGTCGTAGCTGTGTTCTTGAAGAGGTAAGGGTAAAGCTACCTTTTCTGTTACCGTCTGCATGAACTAAGAGGGATGCTATTTAAACAACCCCTATAGTGACTATTATAAAGCAAAGAGCCGGCCCTAAGCATTGATGTGTGGGCATCTGAGTGTGATAAAGGCAGAGCGTGCCCAGAGTGGGCAACAGACCTGTGGACCAGCAAGAACAATGGAGAGGGGAGCTAGGGGAAGCCTAGCCAGGGTGCCCTTGAGTTTGTGTACCAGAATGCAGGAAGTAATCAGTGCCCAAGGGAAGTCGGCACTTGCCAGGCCTTTGGGCCAGGCCTTTGGGTTGGAGGAGAGAGCCCCGGCCACAGTGGTGGACACACACGCACACACACACACGCACACGGGCACACTCACTGTGCTTCCCCAGCACAAATATGCATCCACTGCTGTTGCTTCTTCCACCCAGCTTCTCCCCCCCGGATGGTAGGCACGGCTCGTACCTTCCTATCCCCATTCCTTTACAGGAATGTTTATTTAGTTCATCTGACAGACTTATGGAGCCCTACTATGTGCTAGGTGCCTGGAGAGGTACCTGGAAAGAAAGAGAGGAAGAGAAGGAAAGAGAATGGGTGCAGGAGGGAGGCAGACAGGCAGGGAAGGAGGCATGGTAAGAAGTAGGGTGTCCACAGCCCTGTCTTCATTGACCAGCGTGTGTCTGGAGTGTCTGTGTGTGTGCACACGCACATACCCACAATCGTGCCCACTAGACTTGTGTGTGAATTCTTACTGGAGATGAAGTGCCCCCAACACCCACCCTGGGGCAAGAGCGCTGTCGCGAGGAATAAGGCATTCCCTGGCCATCCCGACTTGGAGGCACCACTCATTCTACCTCTTCATGCAGGAGGCAGCCTGGTGGTCAGCAGCCAAGAGCACAGTCTGCCTGGGTTCCAAGCCCACTTGCTAGCCACTGACGAGCTGTGTAACCTTAGGCAAGTGACCGCACCTCTCCAAGCGCCCATTTAGTCGTTAATAAGATGGAGGGTGAAAAGAATACAGCCTATCTTATGGAGCAATGGTCAGAATGAAATAAGATAATGCAAAGCACAGAGCTTAAAGTAGCACCTGGCAGATAGCACTCAGTGCATCTTGGCTGTTGTGTTTCTGAGGCCAGAGGAAAGAAAGAGGGGAGCGGCGTGATCGGGGGCCCAGCCTGGGGCTTGGACTCGTGGCCAGGCGCTGATTCATATTTGGGGAACTGAGGAGGCCTTTCCAGCCCCTTCCTGCTCCCTCTGCCCCTCCCCTCCCCTCCATGCAGGGCCTGACACCCCACCTCCATGCTCCTCCGCAAGCCAGGACCCTGGCTCCGGGCCTCCCTGCTGTTGGACGTGCCCCCCGCCCCACACACATCCCCCATAAGACCAGCTCCCCCTCCCTCCATGTGGCTACATCTACCCAGCTGACCCACCCTGGAGAGAACCCCAGAGCTCTACCCACCCCAAATCTGCATTGTCCCAGCCTCCCCACTTAACATACGGATGGCAAGGTAGGGGAGGCCACAGGGAGAAGAGGTGCTGGGCAGACCCCTCTATGCACTCCCAGCCATACGCACTCTGCCTCAGCCACCACTGCACCCAGCCTGCTTGACCCAGGCCCCAGGCTGCTGTTCTGTGGGAGGGTCTTACCCCTCTCATTTCCCTTTCTCTGCTATCCGCTATGTATTTCCTGAGCATCTACTCGAGGCTAGTCAGGCCCTGCCCTCTACTCCCCCTGGATATCATCCACACCAGTACTTCCTAGATGCCCTAGAGAGCTAGTTAAAACAGATTGCTGGGCCCCTGCCCCAGAGTTTCTGATTTGCATTTCTAACCTTTCCAGGGGCCACTGGGGCTGCCGGTTTAGGGGGTCACGTTTTGAGAACTGCGTGTCCACTACAAACTATAATTCAAGGCCGACAGAAGGAAGCAAGGGCTTTGATCAGAGAGGAGCAATGAAGATTAGGGAGCAGGCACACCGGGCAGAGGAAACCACAGAAACAGACGCCTGGCAGCTCCAGGAAGTACCCAAGTGGAAGGTGCGTGGAGGCGTGGCCGGGAAGGAGGCTGGAAGGGGCGTGGGGCCCAGTGGAGCAGGGGCCAGTGCGTGGCCACACCCCTTCCCTCTGGCTCACCAAACAGTTCCTTTATGCCAGGTGCCCCAGGCAACTCTGCCAGGCTCCTTGGGCCGCAGCCCAAGCCCATCTTCCCCCTCTGCAGACAAGGCACCTCTGCCCCAGGCCTGGCTTTCTCGGGCCAGCGTGGGCGGCTGTGTCTCTACCCGCCCTCCCCGGTGGCTCCCTGGAGCTGTGGGAGCCAGCCCAGAGGTGCCAGGGAGGTGTGCCAGGTGAGCCGGCATGCACGCTGTGGGCGTGGGCGGCTGGGGAGGAGCGCCCGCCATGCCCCAGCCCCCGTCTATCGGCCGCTCTATCAGCACCAGGATCTGGGGCTTGGGTGTGTGTTTGTTGCCGCATGAGCCAGAACAGTTACTATGGGTAGATAATAATAGCAATCGTAATCCCTCATAATTGGACCAGACTTTGCTGTTTGCAGGGCATTTCCATGCCCGTGACCTCATCTGACTTCCACAACCACCCTGTAAAACAGGCACAGCCAGAGTCATGATCCCCCCTTCACAGCTGAGCAAATGCAAGCCCGGATGGCCTGAAGTCACATCTCCAGGAAGTGGCGTACTCAGGCCCGGGCCCGGGGACTTCTGACTCTGTCCAGTGCTCTTTCTCGATCTTGAACTGTCATCACAGGGAGCCTGATCTGCTGCTTTCCATGTGAGGGAGCCAGGGCCTCTGCTATCCAGGGTGGCACAGTTCAGTAACAAGAGGAGTCCGGCCTGACTGTCCCCCCCACCTTTCCCACCTGCCAGCGTGTGGACTGGAGCTGTGTCAGCACCAGTCAGGGCATCAGGCCACGTCGGGAGGTCAGGGTCACCTAATCCAACAGAGGAGCAAAGCAGAGCTGGTGGAGGGAAGGGAATTACCCATAGCTTCCACTCAAGAGCACAGGTGGCCAGCTGCAGGTGGCCCTGACTCCGTGGTGGCAGGGTGTAGGTCTACCGCCGCCCGAGATAGGAGTGGCCCAGAAGGCCCACGGGATAACCTGGACTACCTGTTATTTTCTGTGGGGGTCAGAGAAAGGGGACCGGTAGCGCCTAGAAAGCCTGGCTCAGTGGGCCACGGCAAGCACTTTCTCCCCAGTTTGCTGCGTATACACCCCCAACCGGGGCATTCTGCCGGATTCCAGGCTGGGAAGGCAGGTGCCTGCGCTTTGTGCGCACACCTGTGCGTGTGTCCACACGAGGACTGACGCAGGCGGGGCAGCGAGAAAGGTTCTGACCCACCAGGCTCTCATCTGGACCCACCACTGAGTATCCGGGCTCAGCATCCTCACCTGTAAACTAGGGCCATCTGCCCTTGCCCCACCTGTTTCAAGGGCTGCTTCCAAGAACCACATGGATGGAAACCACTCAGAAAACCGAAACAGGCTCTAAGAATGAGCAAACCCAGGAAGGAGCTGAGTACGCATGGGGGAGGGTAAGCAGTGAGCGGGTCTCAGGGCCGCCCCTGACGGTGGCCAAGCAGAGGGGACACTCCTCAGAGTGCCGGGGGCGGGGGGGGGGGGGGGAGGCATGCCCGGTGCCAGGTGTCCACTGTAGTTCCAGAAGGACAAACTATAACCCCCAACCAAGCATCACCACCCCTCGCTCCTTGCTCAGGAAAAGGGGAGCAGGCAGAGGAAACTGTGAGGACCAGGGCACGGCAGATAGGACACCCCAGAAAGGCCCGTGGCTGGCACAGCTTCCCCAGAAAGGTGGTGGTGGGGTTCACCATTTCACTGACAGAGGGGGAACACAGAATCCCAACGTTGGGGGTTCAGGGTGGCTTTGCCTACAGGTGGACACGGCTTGGTGAGGTTCCAAGGCAGCCTGTGGGGACCCAGCAGGGATCCCTACTGGTCTGCTGGGATCTCCTCTGATTTAGGCTCATCCTGGAGTTCAGCAGAGGGTGATGAGGTCACCTCTCATGGGGCTCTGAAAACAAGGAGGTCATTAGCTCCATGGTCACAAGTGACACTCACTCAGAGCCCGGGGTGGGGGTGAGGGGCAGGAAATCACCATCTCCAGGATGACTGGTGTCACCCTGTGTGGGAGGGGGAGCCCTCATGCGGCCTCACATCTACCAACCTCCCTGAACTTGTCTTTGGCCTCCCAGAAGCTACCGAATACCCTGGGGAAGCAGAGGCAGCTAAGACAGGTAAAGTGACCAACCCGAGGACACAGGGCTGGTAGGAGGCCAATCCAGAAAGGAATCTGGGTTCGGGGACACGCTGCAAGGCCGACTGCCAACACTGTACAGACCCAGGGCTTGAGCCTCTGCTCAGACACCAGGAAGGTGAAAAGCCTGGGTCCTGGAGCCTGATCACGTGGTTCAAATTCCCACCGTACCACCAGGACTGAACCTCTACCAGCCATCACCTGAAGGGGGACATCACCCCCCCTCCACCGCCCAGCGCGAAGGCTGAGCTGCGCGGTCCAGCGCTCAGCACACCAGAGCTGTCACTGCTCGGGGACGGGCCCTCCCCTTCCCTGGGTTTGGGGTCCTAGGGGGTCCTGGGCAGAGCCAGCCGCTCACCTTGCGGTCCTCCTCCCGCTCCGGAGCGGAGCTGCTGGTGTCCCCGGGGCCGCTGGAGGGCATGGCGGGCAGCTGGGCGGTGGGAGGCAGGCTGGGGCTGCGCGGGGCTGGGGGGCTGCTGGGCTTTGGGGAAGGAATTATCGTGGTCTTTGTAAGCAAGAGTTAGAACTTAGACATAGATCCCGGTGCTGAGGGAGACTCCTGCTGCCTGCGGTGTGGACTTCCAGTGGCTCCACCTGTGGGGGAAAGACAAGAGGGGTCAGCAGGGCAGGGCACCCCCAACCCAGGCCCCACCTGACCCCCCCACACACACCTCAGCCCCGGGGCCTGTGAGGCCTGTTCCTCCGACCTCACTCCTCTTCCCAGGCTCACCAGCAGCTCCGGCCAAACTAGCACCCCAGAGAGTAGGGGAAACCGAGGCCGGTTTCAGCTGGCAGGGTACCGCCTGGCTTCCCCCAGGGCCACCTCCTCCCTGCGAGGCGGCAACAGTCTCCCCGGGGCCTCCGCGTTGCTGGGGCGCAGTGGGCGCCACTTCTGGGACTTCTAACTGCCTCCTGCCTCCTCCCTTTTCTTCATTCACGTCTGTTCTCTCCTTTGAAAGCTTCCCGCACCCTCCCTCCCACCCAGCCACCCCCTGGGAAATCCCAGAGGTCCCCAGCCCCGCTACATTTTCCTTCTAATCTGTCCTCCCCTCACGCCCCCGCCCCCACACCGCTCCCACCACGTGGAGGAAGTGAGCTGCAGTCACAGGATGTGAAATGAATGTCAGCTCACTTTAGGACCAGCGCCTGGGCCCAGAGAGAGCTGAGGTTGAACTCGGGCTGCGGCCAGGCTGAAGGCCTAGGTTTGCAGTGCAGTCTGGAGGGCGCCCCGGTGGGGAGAGGCCGAAGCCAAGGCCACGGTGACGGCTGATGGGAGGCTGCTTCCCCCCCACCCCCACTCGAGCCCCACGGATCGGCACCATTTGCCAGGGGAACCTGGTGGGCTTGAGGGGGGCCCTCCGCACCCACCCTGCTTGATTTTAGGGGCTTTTTCATCTTCCCTGCTTCAGGTGCGGGCCTCAAGCCAGTGAAATCACAAAGCCCCCGCCGCAGGCCTCTGCTCGGGGTGGGGGTGTTGCGGATTCAACCCCCTTTGCTCGGAGACACTGAGTTCTGGGCTCCCCACCCCCCAGGAGGAAACCCGGGCCAAGCCCCTGCCTCCAGTGCACCCGCCCGCGGGGAGGGGATTGGCAGGAGAAGGAAAGTGGGAGGCAGCTGGATCTGGGCCCACCCACACCCTTCCCCTTCCAGTTCCCGTTCTGCTTCCCGGGCTTCCCCTCCCTCTCGGGCTCCTTCTCCCATCCCCCTCCAGCCAAGGCTCCCTGGAAAACCAGGCACTGGAGAAAGCACAGGCTTGGGTCTCCCACGGGCGCGGCCCCTCCCCCAGGGACGGCGGCGGCTGGAAGGTGGGTTCTGCCCAGGGTGTGTTGGGACAGGCTGGGGCTGGGAGGAGCCTCCTTAGGGCCAGCACAGGAGGGGCTGTAAGTTCAGACCCCAGTGGGCTGTAGATGCTCCAAGCCCCCACAGGTGAACCCGAAGGAAACCCCAGGTGCTATGCAGACACATAAGCTCGGCACAGTACTGAGCTCCATGAATGTTTGCTGCCCAAATGCACGAGTGCACAGACAGCAGGAGGAGTATTGCTTTAAGTGTCAGACACGGTGCTAAGCACGTGACACGCTGGCCTGCCTTCCTTCCTTCCTTCCTTCCTTCCTTCCTTCCTTCCTTCCTTCGGGGAGCTTCTAGTACTATTACTATCCCACGTTTACAGTGGAACCTAATGTTCAAAAAGGTTAGGATTTGTCCATATTCTAGAGTCAAAGCAGAAACTTGAATCCAGATCTCTCTCACTAAAGCTCTGGGGGGACTGTCTGTGAAGCTTTGTCCCCCAGCTTATACCACCCCACAGAAACAACTCTTGAGAGCCCATTAGAGAACTGGTCCAACCCAGAGCTCCATAAAGCTTCCCTCCATTATCAGCCAGTCATTCCCCCTCAAACCCACACCCCGTTTGTTAGCACAAACATGCCCAATGGCCTTACAACCACCCCCCCCCCAACCACATTAAAACCTTCAAAAGGATAAGGGAGTTATCTGGTTGGAAAGAATATTGAACCCAGAGTCAGCAGATGTGGGTTCTAGTCCTGACTCGGGCTTCCCACCCTTAGTTTCCTCAACCGTGAAATGGGGTGAGGTAGACTCCGTTATCTACAAGGTGTCTTCTCGCCCCTCCCGGCCAAGCTACTGGAGGCTCCAAGGCCAAAGGGGAGATGCAGACAAGGCTGGGATAACTTCAGGAGCCCCAGAGCCCCAGAATGGAGTCGGTGAAGACCCAGGCACAAAGTAAGTAAGAGGCAGATAACCCTCCACCAGATGTTTGTGTCAACACTGCCCTGAGGCCCAGAAACACCCAGGGAGCTTCTGCAAGAAAAAAAAAAAAAAAAAACACTTTCAGAGAACCTCTGGTTGCCATTGAAAAGAGTAGGAAGTAGGAGGGAAAAGCGGAACATCACAAGGCATTGACCCTGAGGGCAGACACCCCGGAAAGGAAAGGAAAGGAAAGGAAACCTCTTTCCTCCTCCCCTTCCTCCACATATCCCCCTGGTATCTGAGCTGCACGCACAAACTCACCGCAAACTCAGCTGACCTGGGTCAGTCTGTAGGTTCCTTTGTGTTACTCAATGGAACAGATCTGTCAGAAAGTGTTCCTCAGAATCACCCAGCATCATCTAAAACCATCCGGCATATGGTCAGAAAGGCCATGCACCGCACAGCCCAGGGGGCCCACGGCGGTGGCCAAGCTCCAGGACTCAACACGGCGCTTTCCACCTGCCCTTGGAAGCTTCCTTCTCTCAAGCAGCCCTGCTGAGAGGAGCGACCAGCTCCTGGGCCCCCCGGTCCCAACCCAGCGGCATGTGTCCACCACGACGACGGTCCTTCGCCAAGCACAGCTCTCTGCTGCTCCTGGCGCCGAAGCCTCCTTCTCACCGGTGCCAAGGGCTGTGCCACAAAAACCACCACCAAAGAAAAATCCATGCCAGGAACGCTACCACCAAGGACAAGCAGCTTTTATTTCCTTCTTTACACTTCTAAATGTCCACAGTGGCCGTAAATAATGTGTATAGCAACATCTTTAAAAAATGCTTAAGGAATCCCATCAGAAAAATATCTGGGTATCACAACCTACACAGTCACCATTATCACTCTTCAATTCCAAACCCGCTGTGGGAAAGAGGACAGGGATTTTGAATATACACAACAAATTTCACCACCGTCTAAATCCAAGTTGGTAAAAAGTTTTTTTTGTTTTGTTTCTCAAGACGTACAGTCACCGGCTGGGGCCGAACAGAGAGGAGACACCCCCCCCCCCCGCCACGACATTTTGGGGTCTGGAAAGCCGCTTCATGATTGCCAAATTTCAGACAAAACTGATTTCAAATCAACCTCAAATCAAATCAGATCAGACCTGCTTTATGACAAGAATCCTCAAAAGACACTTGAGACAGTAGCACCAGCTACCTCCCAGACCAGGGGTGAGGGGGACGGACAAGGGAAAATGAAGAAGACTGAAGGAAAGAAGTAAAAGCCCTAGGTCCTGTCCCCATGGAGTCCGAAGGTTTACTCTCTGGAGAGAACAGAACAGAGGGGTCTCTGCACAGAGTTGACTGGTGCAGCTGAGAGCAAAGGTAATATATCAAAATCCGGGAGATGAAGATTATTTTAAACGCTGACGTCGAGTGCCCCCAGCTTTTCCCCACTGGGCTCCCAGACCCCTGGCAGCCCGACCCTCGCCTTTTCTGGAGAATCTCATTAGTCCAAGGGGATAGGCCTGCGGACAGATGCTGCCACCAGAAGCCAAACGGTGTCCAAATGGCTTGTTTAGGTCAACCAGGTGGGTCTGCCGCACAACAAGCCCCAGCATCATGCACAGGTCTTCTAATCCGCTTGTTCGTCCCCCGTGCTTAATCCTGTAAAGGACCATCATGGACCAGTAGACGTCAGAGGGAAGCCTCTGACTTGGAAGACAGAGACGAGAACGCAGAAACCACAACTTGGAAAACCTAGACTTCAGGCCCAGATCAGACGCCGCGTTCATGAGACAAGAACGTGGCGCGATTTGAAGAGAACACTCAGAGAACAAAACAGATTTGCCGAAGGTACAAGTCATGCTAGCAAGATGCAGAACTCAACACAAAGCTACTCCAAAGAGAAAAATGGAAATAGGAGAGGACGGGAAAGAGAGCTTGAGAAATGGTCCGGAAGTTTCATCTGAAAAGCAGGCGTTACAGAAAACAAAAACAAAAACAAAAACAAAAAAAAAAAAACGGGAGAAAATTACCAATGAAATAATTCAAGGGAATTTCCCAGAACCGAGACATGAGTGACCTGGTTGAAAAGACCCACCACAAGGCACGTCACCGTGAAATCTCAGAACACTGACATCAAGAGAGGATCTTGCAGACCAGGAGAAAAAGTGACACATAAAGGTCCAGGAAGCAGAATGGCTTCGGATCGCTCAACGGTAATGTGGAAAGCAAGAAGACAAAGGACCAATACCTTTGGAATTCTTAAAATAATTCTCCCGTTAGAATTCTTTACGCAGCCTCATCATCATTTACGTGTGATAGGAGAATATATTTTCCAGACGCTCCTTTCTCAGGAACACAGGAAGATGTCCTCTAAGACACACGAGACAAGGGAAGGGGATCTCCGGGATTGAGGTGGAAACAGGCCAGGTGAAGCCATCGAGGGTCACTGTTCGGATCAAAGCAGTGTCACCTAAGCCTCAGGCCTGTTGACTGCTGTCATTGCCATGCCCTTGACCATCGAACGGTCTTTTTAATCCGACAAGACTACAGGTGTCACTCCCTGTTCCCACTCTGCCATCTGAACTCAGGAACTGGACGGATTCGGATATTGACAGGTATCTGTCCTGGACGATGTGCTCCAAAAAGGGGGAGTAAACCAGACAAGAGGAAGAAGGCGAGATCCAGGAAACAGGAACTTCGACCCGAAAGAAGGCAGAGGGAATGCCACGGAGGACCACAAAAGGAAGCCACAGAATGGCAGCCACAACGTGCCACACAGCTAGAACTGGAAAGAACTTTCCAGCGAGAACTGGAAAACTGGGTCTGGAGCATGTAATATTTGATGTGACTGCCCTATGGAAAGCCACACCAACAGCTATTAGAAGGTGAGACAGCAACTAGCAAAAAGTACAAAGAAAATAAGGCAGGTGCAGAAACCAGATCATTGTTAACTTCAGTGGAAAAAAAAAAAAGGAAACGATTGCAGTAGACTATAAGGCTTAGCTGTGAATACAGACGCATTAGTTGATTTAACAAATATGTGTGTGTGTATACACACCTATGTAATGCATGTGGGTATATATACATATGTATGTATATATATACATATATACACACGTATATATATACATATATACGTGTATATATATATACATATGTATATATGTATATATATACACACGTATATATGTGTGTGTGTATATATATGTATATATACGTATATGTATATATACACATATATATGTGTGTGTGTGTGTATATATATATATATATATATATATATATATATATATATGCATTTCCTGTTGCTGCTGTTACAAGTTACCACAAAATTAATGACTTAAAACAACACAAATGTGTCATGTTGCAGTTCTGGGAAACAAAAGTTCAAAATGGTTCTTGTCACTGGACTGAAAATCAAGATGTTGGTAGGGCTGCACTCCCCTCCCTGGAGGCTCTAGGGAGAATCCATTCCCTCGATTTTTTCGACTCCTACAGGCTACTCATATTCCTTGGCTCATGGTCCCTTCCATCGTCAGAGCCAGCAACGGCCAGGCTCTCTCTTATCGCATTACTCTGACTCCGCTTCCAGAATCACATCTCCTCTGCCTCTCCCACCTCTGTCTTTCATTTCTAGGGACCCTGTTGATTACCCTAGACCCACCCAGAGAATGTAGGATGATCTCCCCATCTCAAGATCTTTAACTTAATCAGACCTGCCTGCAAAGTCCCTTTTGTTACATAAGGTAACATATCCACAGGTTCAGGGGATTAGGATGCGTCCCTCTTGGCGGGGGTGGGGACGTGGCAATATCCTGCCTATGACACATATACACACGCATACATTCATATGTGCATAAAACATTTTTGAAAGAGCACTGTTAATAGTATGCCCTACCACGAGAGCGATTTCGGAGCAGAAAGGCTGGCCGTGTAAGGGAGCTGCATGCCTACTTACTAAATAGGAAATCAATGGGAAATGTCTAAAATGGAAGAATCAAAAATATGCACATGCCTCAGAAACGTGAGATGCAAAATTGCTAGAAGAAACAGCTAAAAGTGGTCGCCTCTGAGAAGGAGAGGGTGGGAGGGTCTCTTTGGTGAAGTGATGTTGGTCTTGACGTCTTACGTGATGCATATGTACTGCTGTGAGGAAATAAGACAGGAATGTTATGGGGCGCCTGGGTTAACCAGGCGGTTAAGCGTCAGCTTCAGCTCAGGTCATGATCTCACGGTTCGGGGATTCAAGCCCTGCGTCGGGCTCTGCGCTGCCAGCTCGGAGCCTGGAGCCTGCTTCGGATTCTGTGTCTCCCTCTCTCTCTGCCCCTCCCCCACTTGCATTCTGTCTGTCTGTCTGTCTGTCTCTCTCTCTCTCTCAAAAATACATAAACATTAACACAATTATTTTAAAGAGGCAATAGGGAAGGGCAAGAGGGCTTACCTCCCAACTTCAACCACTGGTTGGCGTTGGCTTCTATCCTCCTCTACGAGTGCGTCTAAGCCCTTCTACCTTGCTGCTCTGTGAAACCATCACTTCCCACAGCATGACCATGACCAGTGCCTCACGCCCACACACAGTTCCATCACCAGCTATAAAAGGGGTGCCTCCCTCCCTGCTCCCCCACCCCACCCCTCACGGAACGTGTCTAATCCCTCCCCGTACATCACTTCCACCAAGCACAGCCCCTGCCCGGGGTGCTGCACGTCCCTTCCATTCCTCCCAAAGTGCATCTGTGCTCGCCATGGCTGCCCACGTCCCTAACCGCAACACCGGCTCATTCAACAGCCCACCTCAGCCAAACACCCACAGTTGAGCCATCCCTGCCACGTCACCTCCCCCCCCCCCCCGCCTCCAGCCTGCCACACCGTCCCCGGCACCGTCCCCACCTTCCTCACCAACCCCAACCCCATCAGCACCTCCCCAGCTCATCACCCCAAGTCTCCCCTCCAGGTTTGCGCCCACCGGCACTGAGACCGTCACCCCGCTATGTCACCTCAACAAGAGCCTGCGCAGAACGATTCTCTTCCAGGAACAAAACCAGAATTGCCCCAAACCTAAATCCTTTCTCCATCAAAAACAATCCCGGGGCACCTGGGTGGCTCAGTCGGTTGAGCTTCCGACTTCGGCTCAGGTCACGATCTCACGGTTGGTGGGTTCAAGCCCCCTGTCGGGCTCTGTGCTGACAGCTCAGAGCCTGGAGCTGCTCTGGATTCTGTGTCTCCTTCTCTCTCTGCCCCTCCCCTGCTCACGCTCTCCCTCTCAAAGATAAACAAAAATTTTTTAAAAATTAAAAAAACAACACAATCTTGATGTCATCATCGTAAGAGCCCCTTCCACTCCATCTCAAGTGCTCGATCTGCATCGCTGAAAAACATAGACCATCTCTGGAGCAGGCCCTTCCTCCCCTTCCGTCTAAAGTCTACTTTTCCCCTTGTGGACTTTGCTTGTTTCCAGCTATCTACCCCTCCCCACCAGGGGGCTTGGGGCGTATTTGTCCTGACCCCACAACTCACCCCAGGCAGAGTGAGCACGTGACCAGGCGGGGCCAACCGGACGCCTCCGGGGACCGTGGTGGTGCAATGGAAAGGCTACAGGGTAGGATGTGAGTCAGGAGCGGCTGCCTGCGGGGGAGGGCTTGCCTGAGAACAAAGAGCTGAAGACAGAGGGATGGCACACTGAGGTCATTGTCTAGGCCCCCGAGAATCTAGCTGTACCTGGAGGCAGGGCATCTCTGAAACTCGCAGTAATGGAAGCCTTTCCCTGCTTGGGTGTGAGTGAGTCTGTGCCGTGTGGCTGACAGTCCTGACTCATATGCTAATCTCAGCCTCCTAAAGGGCTTCTTCCTGCGTGGGTTCAAATCCTGACCTGCTTACTCTATCAGCTGTGTGACCTGGGGCAAAACCATGGCCCTCGGCCTCAGTTTTCTCAGCTGTAAAATGGGGTAATAATAGGAGCCACTTCAGAGGGTTGTTGTGAGAATTCAAACGAAATTCATTGAACATGCTTACAAGGGTGCCTGGCACAAAGAAAATCCTCAGTACATTTAAACAACTGTTAGTCCCTGACTAATCCAGCCCACGGTTTTCTCTCCTTTCTTGAAATCCCCCGAGTGCCCGTGAGCGGACGTCACTCAAACAGGAGCTTGTACTCACGAAGCTCCCACGACGTGCCAGCCCCTGTGAATAGAGCTTTACAACCGCAACATCTTGTTCATCGTCACGCCTCACTCCGACCTTTTGAAGTGGGGCCTCTCCCCTCCCCCCTCCCCGTTTTCCAGACGAGAAACGTGCGGTATCGAAAGGTTAAGAAAGCTGCCCAAGGTCATTATTAAGTGGTGGAGCTGGATTCACATCCACGTCAGTCCCACCCTGAAGTCCAGAGTTTTCCACTTCATCATGTCCTCTTACAATTAACATGTGGCTGTTGCAGACATATTAACTTTGGGCACAGATTGGTCTGAAAGCAAAGTTTCCAGTTAGCCTCCCTTTCCTGGTGAGGCCTGTCTGCGGGGAGGGCAGGAGTCGGCGTGGTGGTAAACAACTTTCTAATCATAGTAGCCCGGGCTCTGCCCAACACGTCAATCATTCATTCAGCTATTTACTGGGTACCTACCATGTGCTCGGCACTTGCTAAGAGACTCGTATGGTCCCATTTCATCCTTGCAACGATCCTGTGAAATGTATGAAATGTTTCTCTTGTTATTCCCGTCTTATAGAAGGAAAACCTGAGGCTGAGGGGTTTAGTACCTCTCCAAGGGAGCACAGGTAGAAAGTTCCAGGGCAGGATTATGAAGCCAGGTCCATCTAACTCCAGAGTCCTTACAAACATGGCAGCACTTGGTCACGGATGAACGTGCTGAGCCTACGCCGCAGCTCATCTGTCTACGCCCCTGGTGTGGCACCAGCCCAGAGATAGCAGCGTCATAGCTGAATTTCCTACTGGAGCTTGGGCAGAGCTACAAATGCACCTTGTGGATGACCAAAGGCAGGAGAGTAATCGTGTGCCCCTCGCCACCTAATCATCTGCCAGGGTGGCGATAAGCTCTGGGCCTAGTAAACTGGGGGCCGGTAGGAGGCTGAGGGGAGCGACCAGGGCCTCCTAGACAGAGATGTCTATCTGCCAATTCTTTCCCCTTACCACAGCCTCTCTCGGTCACAAGACTGAGCTGGATGGGGGGCGGGGGGGGGGGTCTCCTTTGGACTGCTCATTCCCTCTCAGCGTGAGTGAGATGCACATCATCATACCATTCCTCTGGCTTCCAGAAACATCCCTCCCATCCAAACCACCAGCTGCACAGAGAATACCAAAAGCCATTGGCAACAGGCCAACAGTCCTGCCATCCTGTTGCCACTTCAAAGCCCATCTGTCTGGCTCTGGAGTCACAACAAGATGACCTGTGGTTGTCACACTCCCCTCGAGGCCAGGGCACCACCAGTGTGAGCATTTATGATCACACCAAACCTGCTGCCACGATGGTGGCAACACCGGCAGAGATGAGTTGAATCAGACTCCTGTGCTCATACTAATGGTTACCATGACACAGACCCGAAAGCAAGGAGGGAAAAAAAAGATTTATACCCAAAATAGATGCTGGTAAGGAGCCGAAGTTGTCCTTGGGCATTAAAAAGAACCAGTACAGACTTCCGTTAAGGAGCATGCAATTCTGAGTGTGACAGGTCAGGAGATGCCTGACTTGTGGGGAGCCATGGGTGCTGGAGCAGTCAGATGGGCGTCCCGGGCCTTGGATCAGAGAGCCAGGGTGGCCAGGCTGAGGGTCCACATGAGAATCAGCCACGTGGGCCCTGGCAGGGCCTGCTGTCTGAGCAGCCGTGAGCGTGGGTCCGGTCCTGTCCTCCCCTGGAGGTAGCCCATGGTCCACACCTGCCAGCTCCGGGACCTCTTCACTTACTCCCTGTTGACCCCTGCCTGTGGCCCCTACCTCCTGTCTCTGAAAGCGTCAAGGAGTGCGAAATGTCATAATCCCCGAAGGGGACACCACCATGGTTCCACTGGAAAGCAAGTCCACAGCCTCCCATTTTTTGGACCCCTGCGCCACTGAACCAAGAGCCCCCAAAAAGGAGTTACTCCACTGGCTTGGGTGATCGATCCTAGTTACCACACCGCTGAGTTGCTGGTTCGTAACAGAGACAAGGAAGACCACATCCGGAATCCAGAGGATTCTCTCAGTCACCTCTTAGAACTTCCAAGCCCCAAAGTTAGGGTTAATGGAAAAACTAGAGTAACAATAACAACAACATAAAAGACAGACCAACGAGGGATTCGGATCCTTCGAGAATCAAGGTTCGGGCCCCTGCACCAGGTAAAAGAAGCCTGGCCTGCTGACATTCCAGTAGAGCACAGAGGAAATCTAGGGTGGATAACGGGAGAAAGGAGCCAGACATCAAATGTGGCCTTGGGAACAAACACAGAAATGAAAACAGTAGTAGTTTTGTGTACTTTCTATTTACTGGATACATATACGTGTTTATTTGTACATGGTAACCGTTTTTCTTCTTTTTCCTCCTTCTTCCCATTATTTCATATACAAGCTGTTGGAAGTTAAATTTATACTTTAGTCTTTAAAAAAAAAAAAAAGATTTTATTTTTAAGTAATCGCTACACCCAACGTGGGGCTCGAACTCACAACCCTGTGATCAAGAGTCACATGCTCCACCGACTGAGCCAGCCAGCCTCCCCTATACTTTAGTCTTTAGGTAACAGAATAGTCAGTGGCACTGTGGCTGAACTTGAGAAGCTATTCACGTAGACAGTGGCTGATCCAGTGCTTAGTGGGACTCTTCGGGGAAAGGGTGAGAAGAATTGCTTGCCGTGTCTTGCTAGGTAGAAACACGGCTTCGATTGTAGTTGTAGGGGAGCCCAAATAGGTGTGAAAGGTGCAAATGCAGTTGTGCGGCCAAAGGGGTAGATAGACTGCCAGTTAGCGATTTATTCATCCTTCACTTCCTGCTCGGTGAAAATGGAACCAGGCCCTTGAAGTGTTTCTCCTCTGCCAGTAGGCACGGCGTTAGACTCTGCCACCAGAGGGTACTGGAGGGACACTGAAGAAAAGGGAGTCTTCTTTCCTAGACCTGGGGTGCTCTCCCGGAGCTCTGTACACAACTTCCCAGGCCCCGGCTCCTGCAGCGAGGGGCCTTCTGAAGCGCCTGGTCTGGGGAGTGCCTAACAGCCGGCAGCAGCCAACATCTCCACCCGACACTCCCCTTGGGTAGTTTAGTGGCAGTGTGACCCATGCGTAGCTTTCCTTGGGACCCAAAGGATGGCTTCCAGTGAGTTCCAGGGGCAAGTCTCCAGCAAGGTCTTCCAACGTGTCTCCACAGTCAGCTCCCTGTCATCCAGGGAGCCACAGCCGTGCCCTCTCCATCCAGGTCGGGATATCGGCCCCGGCGTGGGCCTCTTCCCCGGGCGCTCCATGGTGACCCCCCGGGGAAGCGGCTGGTCTCACACGTGCTATTTCTAGATTCTCTGTAGTTCGTTCTACGTCTCACCGGCGGGTCTCTCACTACTCCCAACCCCAGTTGTAGTTAACACGTCTTGATAGTAAAACCTGTTCGGATCACGATGTGCTTTCTGTCTTCTGAATGGACTCTGATACGGTCACTCACAGCCTCAAAGGACCATTTTCCATCCTCATGGTCCTTGAGTTCAATTCAGCCTCCTCGCCAGCTAACCGTTACCCTGCTTCAAGCACTCGATCGGCCACCGTTTACTGAGTGCCACTGCTGAGCCACAAGACACCCTACTTCTGGAAGCTTCCAAGCCAATCGACTCTCTGGCTCTCAGTCCTGCCCATGCCTCCCCCTGGCTCCATGCCCTTGACTCTCCCACCCCTCGGGCCCCTCTGCTGTCTCGGGGGGCAGCTATTACTGCACGGCGGGCACCCCCGTGGGGCACGCGGTCCCCTCTGCGGAGACGCTCAGGCACTGGGGTCAGTACAGACCCCCACTTTCTGGACATCTCCACCTGGCTGGTTTGCAACCACCTAAAATCCCACTCTTCTAGACCCAGATGCCTCATGTTTCCTCTGACTTCTCTCCCTACGCGGTAGTGGCACCACCCCCACCTCAGCCGCGGAAGCCCCAAAGCCTGAAGAGAACCGAGGTCCCCCTTCCTCCTCAGTCCACCCGGCACCTGATCCTGTCCTCGGGCCTCTATCCTCCACCTCCGCCCTCCGGGCCCTTTGTGCCACAGGTCTCGACCTTGGTGGATGTTCTACGACGGGGCTCCCTGCCTCTTGCATATCTACCGCCCACCCTGGCCTCTCAGCAAAGATTTTCCACAGCACGTGGCCTCCTCCATCAAAACCTATGATGCCTGATGAAAACGTTCTGAGATTGCCTGTGGTGATGGTCGCACAACTCTGTGAATGTACTAAAAACCATCGCATTGCACACGTTAAACGGGTGGATTGTATGGTATGTGAATCATATCTCAATTCAGCCGTTATTTTTTTTAAAACTCCATCGGGCCTATGATTTTCACGCACAGTAAAATCTGAACTCTGGTCCAGACCTACACGGATGGCTCACCACCGCGTGGCCTCACCCCCCACCTTCCCAGCCGACCCCATCATTCCAGGGCCGGTCACTGTCCCCCAGCTCACACCCTCCGTTCCCACACCTGTGACTACACCCACCCCGTCCTCTCCTCTGAGGGAGTCCCCTCCCCCCGTCCCTCAGCACCCCCTATGCCCACTGCTTCTCCTCGACCACCCATCCAGCGGTCTTTAATCAGTGTCTGTCACGTGGTCATTTCGCTTTTCATGTGTATATGCGTGTGTCTGCTTTCCCAGAGGAGGTCAGAGTTCATGTCTTGCACCTTGCTGTCCCCCCAGACAGCTCACAGCTGCCTCCCGCCTCCTCCCTGTTCCGGGTGACCCTTGAGGCAAAGAGGACTGTGTGAAATCACTCCCAGGCAGCTGCAACATCCCCAGCACAGTGCTGCGGTGCCCCGAGTGACCCCCCACAAGCCCCATTCCAGGGGTCGCTCAGCAGAGCCCCCCAAGGGACTCTGCCCACAGTAAGGCCCCCTGTGGGAGCTCCTGGCTTCCTGCACCACCTTTCCCAGGCCAGAACATACACCTGCTGTGGGGTCTACAGGCCCCACTGACCCCCAGATGCACAGGGTGAAGGGGGTCATGAGGGTCCTAGGTCAGGGTGTCAGTGAACCACAGGAAGCAAGGGGGAATGGCCTCCCACACCCCTCCGGGCCCTTGGAGGCTGAGTCCCCACATGGCCTGTTGCCACTCTCTCCCCACCATCTACGCACATGCTTCTTCCACTCACGCTTTCTCACCCTCCTCCGAAATCAAGTGACCACCCAGCTGACCCCCTTCCAGGCCACAATTAAGATGTCCCTGAAAAGGTCTTCAGGGCCTGGGAGCTGCTATCGGGGCACAGCTCCTCTCCACCCGTTGCTACATGAACTACTCACTTGTCCCTGGTTTGCTTTCTCCTCACCCTCTGCCCCAACCAAAACCAAACGTTTTGTGAAGGGGGTCGAGGGGAGGAAGTAGAGCTCCAGATTCTGGGCAGTGCTTCTCGGAGTCACTAGCCCCTGGCAGCAGCCCTGGGGCCTCTCACCGCCACCCCACCCCCCAACTTCAGCCCTAGGGAGGCTCAGCCAGACTCCCATCTCAAACCCTGGCCCTGCCAGTCAGGGACACAGGCTGCGGTGTCTGGTCTGTGCAGTGGAGTGAATAGGAGCCCCTATTTTAAGATATGAGAGAATCCAGGGCACCTGGGTGGCTCAGTCGGTCAAGCATCTGACTTCGGCTCAGGTCACGATCTCACAGTTTGTGAGTTCAAGCCCTGGTTCGGGCTCTGTGCTGACAGCTCAGAGCCTGGAGCCTGCTTCAGTTTCTGTGTCTCCTTCTCTCTCTGCCCCTGCCCTGCTCACGCTCTGTCTCTGTCTCAAAAATAAACAAACAAACAAACAACAAACAAACAAAGGATATGAGAGAATCCAAGTCAAGCTTTTAGCACAGCGCCTGGGACACAGTAGGCACTAAATAAATGTTAAGTCTTTTAAAAAGTATTATGTGATTAATCAGGGCAAAAGGCCAGTGAAGTGTCCTTAGAAAACCTAGACTCTGGCTTAAGATCACATCTACAAGTGCCTGTCGCTCATGGTGGCCTGACCCAGAGTCATCTCTCCCAGCTAAAGCCCTCGTCTGCCCCTAATCCCCCAGTCCAAGGCCCCTGGCCACAAGTATGGGCAACCTCTTCACCAGAGCCCCAAAGCCATCATCATGGCCACACACACACACACACACACACACACGTGTGTGCACACAGATACACACAGACAGGTGCATATGTGCACACACGGGCATGTATACAAGGACAGATGCATGCACACACATACACAGATATACATGCGTGTGCGCACAGACACGGGTACACAGATACACATGCATGTGCACACACAGATACAGACAGATGCGTGTGTGCACAGACACACACAGACACTCACCCCTCCACACACACACAGACGGATACAGACACACACTGACACGCAGAGACACACATATATAGACAGACACGTATGTACACACACACACACACACACACACACACACACACACACACACTCGCTCTCTCTCTCTCTCCTCACGCTCCAGGCGCCCCCTGCACATGCATCACACATTTCACCTACTGTATGGGCCAAAGAGGCATTTGGAAACCAGCTTGGGAACCTCATAACCATTCATAACATTGTTTTGATAGAAAACACAAAACATTGCCCGATAAACAAACATTTGCAATAGAATTCCTCCAAGAGCTAGGAATTGCCTGTGCTAGAAAACTAACCGAGCAAGAAGAGAAAACCGCATACACTTAGTTTGCCTCTGCAAAATTAATACCAATTACAAAAACATTTATGTGAACTGCTTACCATTTACACCTAATTACCATGCAGCACAATTATGCATACCATTAAGGGCATGCCAGATGAATTATGCTGTATGTTTCATTTGATTACACCACCACACCCTCCGTCCATATACGCCCGGCTTCCAGAGGGCCATCCCTCTGACAGGGTGCAAGCACAGGTCTGTACAAACCAGAGAAACATTGCTTTCCACTCTGAAGTCGATCGTGGTCCCCACCCCAACCTCTTGCCCCAGCCAGAGCCAGCCTGACTCTGGCCCCGGCCTTCCCGCCAACATCACCACCACGGGAGCCCAGGCCGAGACGCCATCTTCCCGCCAGAGCCTCCACCAGAAGGCTGACCTCCCAAGGTCTCCCCGCGGCCGTGGCTACACATCACAGGGGCCACGATACAGCCAATGGTCACCATGGCGTGGCCACTCACGAGGAAGTTGGCCTCGCTGTCCAGACAAGGCCACCCCAAGCTCACCTTGCAGACCCCGCCAGGGCCCTACACCCCTCCTCCTGGCACACTGAGCCAGCCACTGCCCAGGCCCCGCACGGTGCAGAGCTTCTCCCTCTCTCGTCCACACGGCCGTGGACAGTCCTGCCCCCTCTTTATTAAAGAGAAAAGGAACCGACTCCCCTGATTCCCACTTAGCCCACTAGACGCTCTTCAAATACAGTGGGGTGACCCAGGCTCAAGAAACAGGAGAGTCAATGGAACGTGATACGTGGACCTTCCCAGGACAGGGAACTCCTCAAAACTGACTGCGGGCAGGTGACACGGGCCTCCTGGAGGCAAAGCGCAAGAAGTAACTCAGCCGCTGAGAGAGGGAAGGAAGGGGTGCGCACGTGTGTGCTTCCACAGCACCAGAAGGGAACACGCGCAGCTGAATGTTAATTCTCGAACACCTGTGAGGCCAACTGCATAAGGATTCTTTTCAAAGACGAGTGACATAAAATGTGTGACGAGTGACATCAAGTATCCAGGGTTAGCGCAAGAAGCAGCGTTTCAAACAAGCAAACACAAGCCTGTGAGGTTGTCTCCACTTTGCAGATGGCAAAACCGAGACTGAGAAGCATGGAGTGATCTGCCCAAGCACGCGGCTAGGAGGTGGCAGGGCCAAGCTGAGACCCCTGTCTGTCCAGCACCGGGTCTGCTGGCCCTGGCACGATGCCACGCTGCCTCTCGTCTCAGTGGTGCTAACTCAGCTCACGTCATTTTGCTGGAAGGTCTTTGGAAATGGCCCTTCCTGCGACAGGCAGATTCATTTCTATCTTAGAGAAATGGTTTTTGTTTGTTTCTTGTTTGCTTCTCCAAACTGCTGTCCCCGGCTTATCCCCACCTATCTCGGCAGCCCTGCCTTAAAGGGAAGGGTGGACGCCAACTCTGCAATTCGCGTACCATTTTCCAGGGTGAAGGGACTCACCCCGGGGCCCTGCAGCCAGGGAGCCCGGGGACAGAGCCTAGGCATTAAGGCTCATCTTCTGAGGGGGCTCCTGAGATGAGCAAGGTCCGGCTCAGGCCCTCAAACATCAGTAGCCCCCAGTTACTTCCCTCCGAAAAGTCTACAGAAGTTGCTACCAACTATGGAAGAAAATGTGCCGGCCCTTCTAATCCATCATGCTGGGCCCTGTCCCTCCCTCCAGCCCCAGTCCTGTCCCCCATGGGAAGCCTCCACAGGGCTCCCCCAGGCTCCCCCCACCGGTGCCCTCTCAGTGGCTGTAGCCTCCCCTCACACAGCTGGCCAGGTGACACTGCCCAGCCTCTAGCCCCACCTCCATGCCCGCACTGCCACTCCCCTTCTGACTAGACTCCCTGCCCCCCTCCTTCTGTCCAGTCTCTCTGCCTCGAGGCCCCTGGACCCCCCCGCTCGGGTATAAACGTGGACATGTTACTCCAAGCTCGACATCTGCCAGAGGATAACACCCCAGCCTTCCGTGGTCCAGCTCCACCCCCACCATTCCTCACATCCCGTGACGTCAGAAAATGCCCTTGACCCCCTGGCTGACCGCTCCCTGCCCTTTGACACTCAGCTCAAGCATCACGTCCTTTAGAACAGTATCCTGATGAGCACTTCATAATGTCTGTCATTGTCGAATCGCTATGTTGTACACCTGAAACTAATCTAATATTATAGGTCAACTAAATTTCAATTAAAAAATTTAAAAAAAAAAGCCTTTGCTGTTTTTCTCTCCCCTTCTAATGAGACGTCTGAGCCCCTGTGGTATCCGGAGCTCTCTCCACTCCTCCACTCCCCTGCCAGATAATAATCATCATCCTGGTCAGATTCACCTACTGTGGGCTCAGCCCACAGGGACCGGCTCAGCCTCTCTCATCTTTGTGGCCAGTGCCTGGCACGTAGTAGGTCTTTAATAAATGAATAGATGAATGTGACTTGAGGATCTGAAGCAAAGGACCTCTGGACAGAAAACTCGAGAGCTGCCAGACCTGCCAAGGCGGGGCCCTGGCATCTCACTCTGCTGAACCCCAGCTCTCTCGGAGTCCAGGCTGTGTGGAGGGTGTTGACAGAAAAAACACAGAAGCAACGGCCCGGCCCCACTGGGCTTCCCAGCTGAGCCTCCAGTACTAGGCAGGCCCTCAGGCCACCAGCAGATGGGCGGGGGGAACCAGGCCCGGACAGAGGATGGCAATAGGCACCACCATTGTTGCTGGACATGAAACCATTAGGAACCAGCGCTGGGTCCCAGCTGCCAGCCCGCTGTGGTCTAGAGCCTCCCACGCCTCCAGGCCAGGGGGCAGGGCCAGAACCCGGCAGAGAGGTCACTGCCTGCTCTGGGCCCAAAGAGACTAGAGGGCAGGGAGAGAGAGAGGCCCAGGGCTTAGGGGCCCTTCGAGGTCCCCAGCGGGCACGGACTCCGACAAGACTGAAGTTAGAGCATCCAGATGAAAGGCCCAGAGATCAGGCGGCCAGGGCCAGAGGGCTCACAGATCAACCACCCAGCTGAATCTTAGCTTCCCACAGGAGGCCCTGAAACCCCGACAGCGAGAACGACAGACATCTGTAGGGTCGTACAGAGCAACAAGGCCTTCACGGGGGTCATCTCACCCGGTGCCCACCGTCACCCTCATGCAGCCCTGTCATGACCCCACTTAAAACAAAGGAACGCACATCTCCTCACCACCTACACCCCCTGTGTCGGGGACAGCGCCAGCTGGTTTTCATACAGTATCTCATTCGACGCGGGCAACCCCGGGAAGGTGGGCAGGCTATTCTCCCTGCGTCTCACAGATGCAGGGCCTGCGGCACAGAGACATTAGGGCCCGCGGTGAGTGAGTGGTAGCGGGGCTGAGATGCTCAAGGTGTGCCCCCGCCCCCTGCCTGCCAGGGCTCTGCTTTGCCCAGCACATCCGTCCCCCTACCAGCCTGGGGCTGAGGGGCGGGGGGTGCGGCAGAGGGACACGTTCTGTGCCTGCTTGCAGCACACGTTACCGTATTTATCCTCCTGCCTTAATCCGGGGGGGGGGGGGCAGAGACAAACAAGGCCGCATACCCTTTCTCAAGTCACGTTAAACAGGGGCAGCCTCAGAGTGGAAAGCGAACTCCAAGAGGGCACCCATGGGTGCGGGGGTAGGGCCAGAGGAGGAGGCTGTGGAAGGGGAAGGTGGGTGCTGTTGCCAAGCAACAGGCCGAGGAATTTGTACCTGCCGTTCCTCACCTCTCCACCCCATCACCGGGGTCACTGCCACCCACTCATGGGCCTCCAGATCACAGAGCTGGGCACATGCTGGATGAGTTCTCCAGAACCCCCTCCATCCCTCTTGGGGGTCTCCTGAAGCCCTATTTTGTCCTCCCTGTGTGCGGCTCCCCACGCTGTCCATGCTATGCCAGGGCTGGATCCCCTGAGCTCCGTACTGGGACCAGGGCCTGGTTATACCTCCGGTTCCCAGAGGACCATTTGGGCCACAACAGCCACCAGATCGAAGCCTTCTGTGAAGATCTTCGATGACTTGTGTGCCATCCTGGGTGAACTGAGAGTTCTAGTCACCACCCTAGAAAACTAACTCAGTCCACTGGCCCTGGCATGGACCAAGAGTTCAGCCAGCTGCCTATTTTCCACTCTCACCCAATCCCTATTAGCCCAGGCCTTTGCCTAGAGCGTCTGCAATATTTCTTCCTGCAACCTCTCCGGAAAAGACAGGTACCTGAGTGGCTCTACCCTTTGCTGTCAGTCTCCAAGCCCGTATCTTATCCATTACCAAAAAAAAAAAAAAAAAAAAAAAAAGCCATTCTTCCAGCCCTGGCATGACTCAATTTTTTTCATATTCTTCCAGAAGCTTTCAAAAGCGTGCTTTTATTTATTTTTGTTGTTGTCATTAAGAAAGCAACACACGTGTGTTTACATTTTTCCAAAGATTACAAAAAACGTATAAAGCATATAAAGCAAAAAAGGCAAAGTCTCTGTTGACAGGTCTGCTGTGTGTCCTTCCAGAGCAACTTTTTCTGTCCACGTATATTTGTATTTCTTTTAAGGGATTTTACAAAAACAAGATCACACTCTGCACCCTGCTTTTGCGGGTAACCCAGCACCGTATCACGGACATTTAACACATCAGAGTAGACATGCTACGACCTCATTTCAAAGACTTAGGTCTATTTAGATTCCCCTTTATCCACAAATGTATTTACCTTTCCAGGATTTCTAAAATTAATCACACAGGACCATTCCCTCAAGAAGTCCCTGCCCGACAGGTACCGTTTGCTGGAGTGTTAGAGGATCTCACCCGCCAGGCACAGGCCTGGGTGCCCTCCCCGGCCCCTCTCAGGGTCCTCTGGGGAACCTCTGAGGGGGGGGGCACACTTCCAGAGCCCCAAGCCCCAGCATTCCCAAACAGTCACCATGACATGGCCCACGTCCAGTCTAGGGCTCAGTAAACCATAGATCTGACCCCATTGTCCCATAATGTCCCCTCTGAGCATCTTTCACCTGTTCAAGTAAGCACCACTGAAACACAGGGATCTAGACGATCTGTTAGGTCCGGAACATCTGCACCAAAGCCCAGATCCATCCACACAGCCCAGCAGGCAGAGTACTAGACTGGGAGTCAGGACACCCAAGTTCCGACCTTCCGCTTACTAGCAGAGACAGACGGTCCTCCGTCCCCTCGGTGCACCCAGACAGGGCAGCTAACAACTGGCTCAGAATAAAAATGACCTTGACATTTGAAACGGAAACAGAGAGGAAAGATCAATAGGGATGACAGTGAGCAGGGCCATGACCGCAGGAAAGAGAAAATAGGAAACTGGTTATAGAAGTAAATAAGGCTGGGAAGCCTTAGGGGTCAGAGGGGACTACAGCAGGATGGGAGTGGACAATGCTGAGCTATGGTTGAAAAAAATTCCACTCCCTACTGGGATTCAGTTAGGAAAGCCCCAGACGTCTGCACCTCCTCCCCCTGTCGCTGTCCTCCAGACAGGCCTGGCTTGATGTGATCAGCAAGGGAGACGTGGCCTGGAGGGCCCTGAGCACTGGCTGTCCTTGCTGGGGGCTGCCAGGCACCTGCAGCCACACCTTGGTCATATCCCACTCACGCCCACCCTCACCCCCAGCTGGGGGCTTTGGGCTCTCAGTTCTGCTGCGTGTGGGGGAGGGAGACTGGAGGGAAGGGCAGAGTCAGCCTCTCCTGCCCCCATCCCCTTCCTACTCACAGCCCCTTGCAGGAATGTTCTGGATGCCAGGGCACCTCAGCTTGGGTTAGGGGAAGCCATGGGAGGCCAAGCAAGGGACCCCCCCTCCTCCCCATTCATACCATGGTTGCTGTCACTGGCATGTAATCCTTACCCCAACTGGTGTTTCCCTTAATGGCCACAGCTCCCCTGGGGTTAGTGTGATTTAAATATGCTGTTTCCCTCCAAGTCTGAGCTCTTAAGTGCTAGTCTCTGGAATATAAAGAAATCATTAAGAGCCTATACCAAATGAAATCAGCTGGCCCCTTCCCTGCCCTCCCTTCTGTCCCTGTCTTCTCCCCACCCCACCTTGCAAAGCCACTATAAGCAGGGTAGTTCAAAGCCATTGTCCACAGGCCACGCAGGCGTTAGAGCACAGGGGCCGCTCTCCTCAAATCAATATGGGGTCTCCGTCTGGCTCCCAGCACAGCCAAGGCCTATCCCACATCCCAGCGGCTCTTCTACACTCCAGCCACCCCAACCGCCGCCCCCCCCACCCCCAGCAGCCTGGCTTCCTCCCCTCAGCCTGGAAACCCCACCTCAGTGCTTTGAGGCCCCTCTCAGGCGCCACCCCCAGGAAGCCTTCCCGGACGACCTCAGATGGTTGTGACTTCACCGTCCTTTGAGCACTTTATTTCTCCCTCTCCTGTGACCTCGGTCTGTGGTCATTAATTAGTTGGGCTCATCGTAAACTCACTCTGTTGTCTCCTCAAATCCTAGCCCAGGGCCTTGCCCACGGGAAATGCTCAGCAAACACACATGGGCCACTGAAGACAGGCTGAGAATAAAGCCTGGAACTGCAGCGTGAGGGATCGAAGATGGGTACAAAGACAACCTGTTGACAATGGGATCCATTACACTCAGGAACAGACAGCTAAGTGGCACAGAGGGGCCTCCACCTCTGAAGATTATCCAATCAGAATCAGCACGTTCCTCCTTTGTCCAAGATTTTGCAAAAGAGGCAAAAGAGGAGGGTGGACAAGGCTTCCCAGAGCGCTTTGCAGCGCCGGTCCAACCCAAGCTGCCCACGTGATGAAGACAGTCACAGCTGCCTAACACTGAGCCCTGGCTCTCTGCTAAGGCAGTGCACTCTCTCTCCTGGAATCCTCACCACCACCTTGACGAGAGCCTCGTCTCATTTCCGCGTTACAGGTGAGGAAACTGAGGCACAGAGAAATTAAGTTAGCTGCCCCAGATCTCACAGCAGGGAAGCGGCTGTCTCCGGGGGGGGGGGGGGGCCTCACTTCGGCTGCCTCGAAACAGGCTCATGTTTAAGCAAGTCATATCCCTCCCCACGCGGCTGCACACCGTGTACACAGAAGTACACACAGACACACGTGCACCACACCCTGTCTTGCCCAGAACACTCAGCCAAGTGGAGGCAGGCTTGAACACACACACACACACACACACACACACACACACACACACCTGTGACACTTCATGAGCCTCAGATTTGTTATTTTGTTTTGTTTTGTTTTAGGGAAAAACAGTCAAGGAGAGAAAGGACTAAAAACAAGCCCTCAAGATTTGCAGGGAACGGAATCTGGCACCTTAGTTTATCATGAAATCCCCCAGGAGCGGCCAAACGCAGGCCCATAGAGATGCCCAGCCTCAAAGGGCAGGTGGAGGCAGACTCCTGACTGACTCCACCGTTAGATACCAAAATGGAAGTGGAAACAATCCCCAAGGGCGCCGGACACCCGAGTCAGGGTCCCCAGGCCCCTACAGGCAGCAGGAAGTGACGAAGGAAAGGAGCAGGAGCACGTGACAGGCCATTATTGGCTCTTCTGGCCTCAGGCTCAGGGTAGCACTTCCAAGCCCAGCCAGGCCCCACACGCAGACAGCCCCCAACTCAGCTCTAAGTGTTCTCAGAGCTTCAAGTTCTCTTTCAACCCTAAATTGTAAGGCTCGTATTCTAATGGTAACATTTCAGGCCCAAGGATGGGGAGTGGGTGGTCTATTCTTAACTGACCCGTTCGTTCAGGAGCCAGTGAGACTGATCTGAGGAAGCTCTTCTGTGCTTCCAACAAACGCAGCCTTGCCTGGCCACGGCTAGGGAGAGGACAGGGACCAAAAACACAGATGTGTAGCAAACTCCCCCGCCATTCAGCAGACACCCATGGAGGCCCCACTAAATGTCTGATGGGGGACCCAGAGGCAGCCGAGTCAAGGTCCTTGTCCTGTGGAGACCACAGGCTTACGGGAGAGACGGTCACCCAGAGCAGCAGCCCCGGAGAGCTGGAGCGGGGGACAGTGTAAGTTCCCCAGGGGCCAGGTCACCCTGGGCAAGTATTTTGTAAGTCCTGTCTCCCTTGTGGCCTTTTTCAGAGGACCGTCAGCAGTGATGTGTGTGACTGTGATAGGAAAATACCCACAAGGGAGTCGGCATACTGTGAATTGGACTCAGAGCAAAACAAAACCCTCAGAAATTATGTACACACACAGATTTACACGTAAATCACACACGTGTGAAGGTTTAACTGGAGGCTGCATTTTTACAGCCTCTGTGGAGTCACCTGTGACAAACCTGTCTCCCTGCAGGGCCCCCACCCTCACACCACCTTCTCCTTTCAAAGGCCCATCCCCCAGGAGGCCTTGCTCTCTCAGACCTCCTCTCCTTGGAAGCCTTTCCGGATTACCGCCATGTGGTGAAAACAGACCACCCCGCCCCCATTCCTGGGTCTGAAATTCCACCACTAGAATCAGAGCCATAGAATTTCAAAGTTGGAATGGACCTCCAAGCTCCAGTCCAACCCCCACCCCACAGAGGAATCCTGTCCGCAGACACCCTGACAGATGGCCACAGTCCGGTCGTCTTCTCCAGTGCTGGGGTTGGGGGGGTGGGGGTGGGCAGTCCTTGCACTGTGCACCCGGCACTCAGGGAATCTAGAAGGAATTAGGAATTCACCTTCCTAAGGCCGACCTCTCATTGCAGACCCCACGCCAGGGATGGAAAACGAGGAGAGCCTCGGTCAGCCTGAGCTTTGAGGAGTAGCTGAAGACAAGCACCAAGCCGCTGGACAAGAGTGCAGAGAGGGAGCCAGGGCCCAAAGAAGTGGGGCCCGGGAAGGGAGGCAGTCGGGCAGGTGCCAGACTCGCCGCACAAGTTTGTGGGCCCCTGCCTGGGTGCAGCGCATGCACTCACATGCACGCGCACACACACACACACACACACACGCAGACTCACACTTTCACACAGTTGCCTGTCAAACAGCTCAACCGGGGGCTCAACGGGACCCGGAGGCAGAGCAGGACCACCTTACCCCAGAAACCTAGCAGGGACTCCCTCCTGACAACCCAAGTCTCCAAACCCCGGGGGTTTACTCAACCACCAGAAGATAGCCCCTGCCAGCAGAGAAGACAGCCCAAAGAGGGTCCCTCCGCCTGACAGCTGGGCTCCCCAAATCCCACAGGCCAGTCCTAACACTACAGCAACGCCTAAGGAGAAAAGCTTCCCTGGCTGCAGCTGTCACATCTGCCTGGAAGGGAGGAGGCACAGCAGAGCAGCACCTGATCCCAGGATCCCTTCGCAGACCGCCCGCCCAGGAGGCCGGAGGCCGGTTCAGCCGCTGGCAAGCCCAGGGTGAAACATGAAGACTGAACAGTCCCGCGGGGATGCTGATGGCAGTCTCTGGGCAAGGCTGCGAGGGGGGCAAGCTGGGTCACAGGGCAGAGGGCGCTTCTCGCCCAGGCTCCTGTCCCTGCTGGTTTGGGAGGGGGCGCGTGGCGTGGCTCTGGGGCCCGGCCCTTCCTCCCCCCGCCCTCAGGCCGGGGCTGCCCAGCTGGGTGCTGGACGCCATCTTGGGTCAAGGTGCAGCCACAGGGGGCTCCCCTCATGAGCCGGGGGTGGGGGGGGTGGGGGAAGAAAGCCGCTGAGACTGAGCGAGCCCCCCCCCCCGGCCCCCTTCCAGGGCAGCAACACCTACTCAATTGGCTTTGCAGTAGAGAGAGGTGGAAGGACGTTGGGGATGGAGAGAAAAGTGGGAAATCACAGAGGGGGGAGTGAGGGAAGTGGGTGCCCCCAAGAAGGGAGGTTCCAGGAAAGCGAAATGCAGTTTGGCAGCCCGAGGGCCGCGGGCCCCAGCGATGGGGGGCTGGGGGAGGCCGGGGGCGGGCCCTGGACCCACGCCAGCTCGGTCCGCGCCGAGGGGGAGGGAGGGCAGGGCGGCCTGGGGGAGGGGAGCCGGGGTGAGGGCGGGACACGGACCGCGGCCGCCTGCGGCTCCGAAGCTCGGGGTCTCCCGGGGCGCGGGGCCGAAGACCCCGCTCGGCAGCCTCTGCGAGGCCTCGTCCTTCACTGTGCAGATGCGAAGCTTTCAAGGACACGTCTGCACCGGCCCAGCGGGGGTGCGTGTGCGTGAGTGTGCCCGCGTGCGTGTGAGTGTGTGCGACTGGGGGTGCTGCTGCAGGGGGCGACCCTGGGCGCCCCCACCCGCGCCGCTCCCGGCCCCGGCCCGCAGCTCCCATCCCCGCGTTTTCCGGCCCCAGCGGCCCGGGCCCGGGATCTTCGCCCGCCCCCGCCCCGCCCCCACACTGCGGCGCCGCCGCCACCGCCGCCGCCGCCGCCGCCGCCGCCGCCCCGGCTCCCACGGCCCGCGGCGGGGGCAGGGAGGAGCCAGGCACGACGTCCCCCCCGCGCGCCGCCTGGCCCTCCGCGGGGAGGTGTGCCCCCCGAGTGGCACTCTCCCCACCCCCGCCGCCCCTCCCAGATCCGCTGGCACCCCGCACCCCCAGCCACAGGTGGCCGGAGGAGGATCGCAGCGCAGCGCTCCTCGGCCCGGCCCCCGGATCACCCCTCGGCCCGCCCCCGGGGGCCTCCCGGGTCCCCCGCCCCGCCGGGCCGAGGAGGGCCGGGAGCCGGGGGGAGGGGCGGGGGGCCGGGTCGTGCCAGGCTGCCATTTTCTGCCGCCGCCGCGGAGCCTGCGCGGGGCCCGGCCCCCGCCCCCTCCCCCGCTCCCTGCGGGCCGCGGCGGGAGCCGATCATTCCGGGTCGGGGTCCGCGCCCTCCAGCGCCCCGGCCGCAGGCCCCAGGCGGGGCCCCGGGGCGGGGGCAGGGCCCGGAAGGCGGGGGCGGCCAGGCCGGGGCCCCTGCGGCAGCGCCGAACCGGGCACCGCGGCTGAGGCCGGCGGTGGAGGGGGCCCCCCGCGGCATTGTATAGACTTGAACTTGAGCCCGGAGCCGGGCGGGGGCGGGGAGGGGGCTCCGCGCCGGGAGCGGGCGGGACGGGAGGGGGCGCCTGCCGAGCCCGCGGGGACATAAACAAACCCTCAAATCCCCCGCGCCGCCCTGGCCAGCCCGGCCCGCCGTCCCCTCCCGCAGCCCTGGCCCCGCGAGCGCCCGGCGCCGAGTTGCAGGGGTCCGGGAGCGTGCCCCAAGCCGGGCACTGCCCGCCGCCGTGCCCCCCGCCCGGCCTCCCCTCCTCTCCGCCCGCCTCCGGGCCGGCCTCCCGGGCCGCCAGCAGCGGCGCTCATTACCGTGTGGCCGGTGGGGTCGGGCCGGCCCGGCTGCGCGCCCTGGTGCCGCGGCGCCGCGTCCCGGCTCGTCCTCTGCTCTCGCCGCCGCCGCCGCCGCCCGCGCGCCCTCCCTCCCTCCCGGCCCGCCTGCCTCGCTCGCTCCCTCCCTCCGCTCTCGCTGTCGCGCTCCCTCTCTCCGCCTCCTCTGCCGGGTCCCCCCCTCCCACCCCTTCTCTCCGCCTTCCTCCTTCCCTCCCTCCGGCCGCCCGCGGGCCCAGGCCTCCGCCCGCTGCTCGCCCCCCGCGGCCGCGCTGGCCCCGGCCCCGGCGCTGCGGAGCCGGCCCGGGAGGCAGCGCCGACTGGGGGGCCCCGGGGCGCCGCGGCGGTAGCGGCCTGGGCGCGCGGCCGGTCCTAGCGCCCTCGGCCCGACTTCCCGGCCTCTGCGGCCCCGCCGGGAGTCCCCGCACGCTGCGAGACGGAGGGCCAGACCCCGCAGCGCCCCGACCCTGCGCTGGGCCTGGGCACCTAGCTTCCGCCGCTCTCCGGGCCACTCCGCCGGGGGCCTTGCTGCAGCCCTCCCCCCGCGGGGTGCCCCGCTACCTGGCGCTGCCTCTGCGCTGGGTCCCCGCATCCAGCACTGGCCGCAGGGACAGCGGCCCCTCCTCTCCCTGGGCCGGTGTCAGTGCCTCCCCCCCAGCAGCCCGTGGAGCCCCCGGCGGCCTTCACCCTGCAGTTCTCCCGACCTCCACCAGAGCCCACTGCACTCTGCCTGCCTCAGCACTGGGGCTGGGGACAGCAGCGCCGGCCCATCCGCACAGCAATCCCCACCCGACCCGCCACCCCCGCCAGGTGCCGCCGCCGAGTGGAGGCCAGCCCACTCAACAGGGCCAAGGTCGGGGCGCCAGGTCCATCCAGGCCGTCCTAGAGGCTCGGGCACCTCTATAGGATGAGTCCCCTTAAAGGGAGTGAGCTCCCCGTACCTTGACGCGTCCAAGTAGAGTTGAGTGCCCTCAATTGGACAGTGGAAGACTGAAAGACTTCGTGGGGTGGGAGGTTGAACCAAATGACATTGAAGATCCCTTCCAGCTCTAAGATTCTGTGCACACCTACACTCCACCCTCACGCTTACTCACCCCTTCCCTGCGGGGGTTGTTCTCATTTCCCAGAGAGTTCTCCCGCTCCTGGTTTCTGACTTGGGGCATCTCTGTCTACTTCCATCAGCACAGCCACCCTCTGTTCATCGCTACCTCTAAGGCTTGGTGCTGGGCCCCCAATCCCCCCAGACTGGCTCTCCACTTCTGCCTGTACCTCCATCAGCCCCTTCCACTGTGCACCCCCATTTCACCTAGCACTTCAGCTACATGGCAGTGCCCTGAGTGCCCTCACCCGGGACATGGAGTGCTCCCTTCCCGAGGCACCCACCCTCCCACTTGTGGGTGGGGGCTACTGAAAATGGGCACTCAGGCCCTCGCTGCTGAAACCAGTCCTACTTTTCCCTTCTCCCCCACCAGCTTCACCCCGTGGAGGGCACAGGAACAGATAGTTACCTAACTCTTTGAGACACAGAGCTGAACTTTCATCCAAGAGGTTTTCCTTCTGGAAGCTCTGTAATGCTTCCAGATCCTGTACACTTCCCCCACTCCCCAGCCTCAAGGTCAGAGGCCACTCACCACACAGTTGTCCTGGCCTCACTCAAGTGTCCCCCCGCCCCCATGCCACTGATGGCAGGCCCTGTATGCATGGACTCCAGCTGGCCAGTTCTAGAAACTTGTACTGTTTCTTCCATGAGGATAGGAACCACATATGTAGCCCAGCACTTGGCACCCAGTAGGTTCTCAATAAACATCGGTTAAATGAAGGTGCACATTGCAAGCTCCTTGCCACTTTGCTTTCCACGTCAAGGCAGGCATCCACAAATAGTCTAAAGCTTGGCAAAGGGGAAAACCGTGTTTAGAAAGATGGCACCATACCTCTCCCCTCCTCAAAGGCTTACAGAATAGTGCCCCCAAATAGCGACTGTTTACCGAGCATGTCCTATACACCAGGCACCAGACTTGGCACATTTCCCTTAGCCCTTGCCAACTCTGTGTGGTAGTTTCTATTATCCTCACTCTACGAATGAAGAAACTGAGGCTTAGTCAAAGCCATGCAGTCAGGAAGCCGCAGAATCAGGATTCAAAGCCTGTTTCATCTGACTCTGAGATCACCACACCATACTTTTAACACATTATAGTTACTCTTCACAAGCTGTAATCCTCAGGATCAAGAAGGGCAAATATAAGTTTCTGCTGATTAGTACTATTTATGATGGAATCCATAATGATGGAGCCCATGATGTGCGTGACCTTGGATATCTGTGGTGCTGGGGTCAAGAGGCCCAAGCTGACTATGTTAGAAGGGGTTTGTGTCCAGTGAGAAGCAACCATGTGGCTACAGGGTTGGTTCCAGAGTGTGGCCCTGATGTCTTTGGCATGAGAAGGACCCTCCAGGTGGTCCCAAGAAGAGGCATATCAGTTGTGGCAAACCCTACTGGTCCACACCCCATGTCACACTGGGTCTGGCTCAGATCGAGTTAGCCTTTGGGCCCCTATACCCCCTCACTTCTGTCTGTTCCACTGTGGCCTGCAGAACCCTGGTTGATCCTAGGTTATCCGGGGTGAGGGGCAGTGTGGGTCAGGATATGCTAGGTTATCCTGCGATAACAAACAACCCCAAGTTTTGGTGATTTAAAATCACAAAAGTTCTATGGAAAACAGCGTGATGGTTCCTCACACGAATTAAACCTAGAATTACCATATGACCCAGCAATTCCCCTTCTGTGAAAGAGACTCTTCTAGACATTTGTACACCAGCGTTCATAGCAGCCTTGTTTACAATAGCCCAAAGGTGAAGATGTTCACGAATAGATAAGTAAATGTACCACCTACATACAGTGGAATATTATGCAGCCTTAAGAAGGAAGGAAATTCTGACACCTGTTCAACACGGATAAGCCACGAAGACATTATGCTAAGTGAAATAAGCCAGACACCAAAGGACAAAAATTGTGCGATTCTACTTACGTGAGGTACATAGAGTGGTCAAAGTCACAGAGACAAAGCAGAATGGTAGTTGCCAGGAAGTTGGGGCTGCGGGGCGGGGTGGCTGGGTGAGGAGGAGTGGGGAGTTAGTGTTCGTGGGTCCAGAGCTTCAGTTTGGGAAGATGGGGAGAGTCCTGGAGATGGAGGGGGGTGATGGTGGCACAATATGCGAATGTACTTAATGCCTCTGAACTGTGCACTTAAAGATCGTTCAAATGGCAACTTTATGTTATACATATTTTACCGCAATACAAAAGTTGAGCATGGTACAACTATAAATTAAATCTATTAGATATATTACTTAAAAAAAAAAATCACGTAAGTTTCTTTTCTCGTTCCTGTTACGTGTCTGTGGCAAGTCTGCAGAAGGGTAGAGTCCGTGGAATATTCTGGGACCCTGGCTGACGGAAGAGTCACCATCTCAAGGAGAGCACTGGAGAGTATCACACTGACAAGAGCCATTTGTCACTCATTGGCTGGAACCAGTCATATGGCTCCATTCAGCTCTCAGGATCCAGGAAGTAATCACTACCACAGACCTTAAAGCAGCGAGAATCAGACGTATTTAGCAACCAGCACCAATGACTACCGCAGGGGCCCTTCCAACTCCTTCACTGACAACATGTTCCTCTAACATCTTCCACCCAGGGATTCTAGAGGGTGAGACTTGGTTCCCACACGTCTGACTCAGATGAGAGTCTACCCTGGGCCCCGCACCCCGGTAGACCTTATGTCCTCCATGTCAGTTGGCTTCCGAAACCATTCCACCTGCCTTTGCAGTACCTCGTCCTAACGTCCAGACCCGGCTCACCTTCCATCCCGCTCGGTGGTTTCAACCCCACAGTGACTCATCACTCAGGCCATCTTAATACTCACCGCTCGTCACACCCACCAGGAGAGCTGCATCATGGACCGCTATCCACGTAGGTTCTTCATCTATAGCAAATGGTGACACTTCCACCTACCTTCCATGTGGGTTGTTATATTAGTCAAGACTCTCAAGTCACACGGGACAGAATCCCAGCCTAAACTGGTTTAAACAAACAAAGGGATTCAGTAGTTTAGAGTTTAGACAGTTGGGAAACCCAGGGTTGGAGATTCAGGACTAGGTGAATCCAGGGTCTCGAATGTTAACTCCAGGCCTCACTGTCTCCATCACTCTAGTCCGCTCCCCCACTGCCTTGGCACTTTCTCTCCTCCTCGAAACAGACCCCAAGATGGCAGCCAACAGCCTCAGGTATGCATCCTCCCAGCTTAGAATCCCAGTGGAAGAACATCGTTTTCCCTTAGGAAGCCCCCGAATGCTTCCAGGACATAAAGCTCCCCGTCCTTTAGCAACGACCCCTCCCCCACCTCGAGCCTCAAGGTCTGAGACACATAATTGTCCCATTTTGGTTTTCATCGCCACCCTCACTAAAGGTGCCGTGCCTAGCAGACAAGTTCCAAGGGTTACTCCGGTTGTTCCGGCTTTGGTCACAAGCCCACCCCGAACCCGGCTCTACAGCCAGTAGGATAGCATGAATCACATGCCCACCCCCCTAGGTGAGGACAGGCGGTGGCTGGGGCCGAGGGATCCAGCCAGCACCCCGTGGAGTAGGAGCAGAGCTGTTCCCCCAAGGAAGGGGGCTGGACAAACACGTTACGCATCCTTCTTTCCCCGTGTGAGCACTTCCCAAATGCTCTGCCTACCTGATTGAGGCGGTGGTTGTACAACATCGCATGTTGTATATACATATATACATGATACAACATCAACGTGCCACTGAATTGTGCATTTTTCAATGATTGATGGTATGTGAATCTCACCTCAATAAAAAAGACATTTTTAAAATGTTCCTCCTCAGATGAAGAACCCACGCCATCTACAACTAAAAATGCACTTGATCTCCTTCCCAAAAGAAGATAGTCCAAGTCATGACCAGCTCTAAAATCGGGATCTCTGAGTAATGTGCATTTCTCTCAATGAGGTTTGGATGTGGCTCCTTTTCTATAACGGTGGCTAAATTACAAATTTAACCACCCAAAACACCGAAATTATGATGGCGGACAGAAAACAGATTATCCCCAGTAAGGACTGACTTTGCAAGAGGAGAAGGGAAAGAGCCTTCAGGGGTTGCCAGACCGTGGCCTCCACCACACCCACTTCTCCACAGTGGATCCAGGTGCGGGTCCTGGGAGAATCTCATGGAGGTTCATGGTCCTCCATGGCTGGGCCGGAGGGCGTACAGGGAGGAAGTCTCTTTGGGGGAGGGCCAGCTTTCCTCTTGGCGCGATCATGGCTTCCTGGGGATTCCTTTAGACCTTGAGCAATCCCTGGCTCTGGGAATTTGAGATCACTTCCGTAAGGCCTCAGCCAGTGGCCAGTCAGCTCATTTTCTGGGCATTCCATGGACCAGCCACTAGCCACCCCCACCCAAAGACCCAAAGCACTGGGTGGACCACTTTGCCAGCCCCCCACAGGAGTCGTAAGCACGAATACAAAGAGCGGCTAGGAAAATGCTTTGTAACCCTTAAAATGTCATCCTTCTCACTCACAGAGAAAATCAGAAAGACACAAATTCATTCGGTGTGGTTTTGTGTGTGCCAATACACGGTCCTTTTATTCAGGTCTTCTACCCTCTTACTGGATTTCCCACAGCAACTGTCATAAACCTCGCCCGTTTCGAGATGCTGGCTCAGCCCCTTCCCCCAGGAGACTCCTCAGCCTCTACCTCTCACCCCAGCATGAGCCTCACACTGTGTGTTGACAGATCTGGAAATAAATATGGATGTAAAATGTATGCATATATACATACATATATATATACACATGTGTGTATGTATATCTACCTATATTTTCCATTTTTCTGTTCACTGAGAGCACCTACAAGTACTAAAACCTCCATAGCAATGAGCACACCTCATGCCCAGATCTTAGTTTCTAAATACCATTCTTTACTAAAAGGAACTGAATTTTTTTGGAGAAATGGCAGATTCCCGAGATGGGTCAAGCAAGGAGCGAGATGAGGCCAGAACACGTCACACTTAAAAGTAAGGAAGTGCAAAAAAAATTAAAAAAAAAAAAAAAAGTAAGGGAGTGCTCACAGAAACATGGGATCCAGGGGAGGGACTCCCGCTGGCAAGATGTGGGAAAATTTGAGCATCAGAATCAATGATAGCAACACCGAATAAAATAGGAATCTATCAGTCCACACTGCTAGAAATAAATGAATACACTGCAAGTTTAATGAGGAAGGGGATATTTACATAGTCTCAAAGTACTTCCCAACAAAATACTGCCTAATTACAAAGGGAAAAAGAGTGACTTTACAATGGAAAAACCTGAAACGCATCCCTTGAATCAAGTGATTAAAGTTAACATCATCAGTAATGAGCCAAGCTGAAATGGTATCCCACCTAACAGGATGCAGTGAGAACAACAGGGCACCATTTCTCTTGATATTCCAACCCAAGATGCATCACCTGAATCTAATCTTGAGGAAACATCAGACAAACCTTATCTTAATCCATTGGGCTGTGGTGACGAAGTACCATGGGTTGGGTGGCCGATAAACAGCAAACATTCACTTCTTACAGCTCTGGGGTCTGAAAAATCCAAGATTGTCACACCAGCAGATTCAATGTTTGGTGAGGGCTTCCTGGTGCTTAAACAGCCATCTTTTCTCTGGGTCCTCACATGGTGGAAGGGACAAGCTAGCGCTCTGGGGGCTCTTTTAAATGGGTACTAATCCCAGTCATGAGGGCACCGCCTCCTAATTCCATCACCTTGGGGGGTAGGTTTCAACGTATGGCTTTTGAGAGGACACAGCCATCAGACCCTAGCAAATCCAAAACAAGGGATATTCTACAAAATAACTGACTTGTGTTTTTCCAGAATATCGAGGTCACAAAAGTCAATGAAAGATTGAGTTTTTCCAGATCAAAGGAAACTAAAGACATAACAAGTGTATGTGTGCATTTCAGATGGAATCTTTTTGCTATAAAGGACATTATTGGAACAATAAGAGAAAGTTGAATGGGGTCTGAGGATAGCTGGTAGTAATGGGTCAATGTTACGTCCCTGATTTTGATGTTTATGCTGTAGTTAATTGTGAAAGAGAATGCCCGTATTTGAAAGAAATATATACTACAGTTTTTTGGAGGCTATTGGGCAATGTGTTGACACATTCATGAAAAGTTTAGAAAAAATTAAGTTTTTTTACTGTGTTTGCATCTTTTCTGTAAGTTTAAGATGTTCTTCTTACTTATTTTTAATGCATTTTTAGAAAAGATTTTATTTTTAAATCTTTCCACCCAATGTGGGGCTCAAACTTACAACCCGGAGATCAAGAGTCACATGCTCTACCGTCTGAGCCATCCAGGAGCCCCAGTTTGATTGTATTTAAACAAAAAGTTAAAAAAAAATCACCCCCAGGGGTTGTAGCATTTTGCCTTCCAGCCATGACCATGTATGAAAAAGCATGTTGCCAGTTGAGAATGCCGTCCCCCTGGTGGGTGAGCAGTGGTCTCACCACACATTGTGCCTTTTATGTCTCTCATTTTGAGGAGGTAGATCGTCTTTTCATATGTTTAAGGGCCCTTTGTATTTAAGAACAATCAGTTTATTTTTGACCATTTTTCTTTCAGGCTGTGGGTCTCTTTCTTCGTGTGTGTGTGTGTGTGTGTGTGTTACCTCTCCATAAATCAGAGGTCATCCCTTTGAGACACAAGCCAAGCTGAAGGCCAGTTGGGATTAGGTAGGTGAGGGCATCAGGGACGAGAGGGCAGTATCTGGGGAGGTATGTGGAGGGTAAGAACATGATGACTGGGGCCACTCCCCCTCAATCCCTCTCCCTCTGCTGCTGGCCTGCACCCTCAGACTGGGTGACCCTGCCTTACAGAACTTTCCTCTCTCTTCTGCAGCCTCCCCTCACCCAAATCGTTTCCCCCTTTCGCTGCTCCTCCAGAGGGAAGGGGAAAGAAAGGAACTACCTGCTGAATAGGGTCTCATGGGCTCCGGGGAGCAGCTGAGCCACCCCACAGCCCACCTGGCTCTCTGTGGGGCGTGTAATTCAATGTCAAGATAAAAGACTGGAAACCTGTGTTTGTGTCAGTACTTTGCGGGTACAGATGTTTTCGTGAGTAAAATGTTTTTTTCATTCATTTCATTTCATTAGTAACGTACCTTCCAGGTTTTAAGATGAGTTCCAGGGGCGCCTGGGTGGCTCAGTCGGTTGGGTGGCCGACTTCGGCTCAGGTCATGATCTCGCAGTCCGTGAGTTCGAGCCCAGCGTCAGGCTCTGTGCTGACAGCTCAGAGCCTGGAGCCTGTTTCAGATTCTGTGTCTCCCTCTCTCTGACCCTCCCCCGTTCATGCTCTCTCTCTCTCTGTGTCTCAAAAATAAATAAACGTTAAAAAAAAAAAAAATTAAAAAAAAAAAAAAGATGAGTTCCATGCAACTCAATAAAAGGGTATCTTTTATTAATTACACTTTTTGGAGATTTTTTTTAATGTTTATTTTTTTTTTGAGAGAGAGAGAGAGAATTCGAGCAGGGGAGGGGCTTGGCGGGGGCGGGACAGAGGATCCAAAGCGGGCTCTGTGTTGATGGGATAGAACCCAATGCAGGGCTCGAACTCATGAACTGCGAGGCAAAGTCAGATCCTTAATTGACTAAGCCACCCAGGTGCCCTGGAGATATATATATATATATATATATATATATATATATAAATTTAATTTTCGTTTTTTTTTTTTTTTTTTTAAGTAAGCTCTGCGCCCAATGTGGGGCTGGAACTCACAACCCTGATATCCAAAGTCGCGCCTTCTACCTACTGAGCAGCCAGCCAGCCTCCCCTTTCTGGAGATAATTCTAGATTCACATGCAGTTGTAAGAACTACTACAGAGAAATCCTCCATACTCTTTGCCCGATTCCACCCCCCCCCCCGAAAACTTCTCTCAACACTCAAGTGTCCTATTCACAATCAGGATATTGACACTGACATGGTCAGTGGGCAGAACATTTCCATCTCCTCACGTTGGCTTCCTCACAGCCACACCCACCTCCCCTGTGCCTCTCCCCAACCCTGGACAATACGAATCCATTCTCCATTTCTCTAGTTTTCTCGTTTCGATGATGTTATATAAATGGAGTCATGCCTTTTAGGATTGGCTTTTTTCACCCAACATAAGTCTCTGGAGATTCATCCAGGTTGTTGCGTGTGTCAATAGCTCTTTTGTTTTATTTCTTTTTTTTCTGGGTAGAATTCCATGGTACAGATGTGTCACAGTTTAACCATTCACCTGTTGAAGGTTATCTGGGGCCTGTCCAGTTTTTAGGTTCAGGTTAGAAACCTGAGGCCAGGGAGGAGAACCAACCTGCACACAGGCGGAATATGGTAGAACCAGCCTGCAGACCCTGGCCTGGCTGCTGGAGTTATGGGGGGACATTGGTGGGAAACATCAGGCAAGTTCAATGGGAACGAATATGGAGACGCGAGAGTGATCAATAATCTGACATCTTGAGTTTCGTGTTTAAGGAAGGTGTGCTGCTTTGGAGTGAGGCAGCTCAGAGGCGAGGAGACTGGTGCTCAGCTCTGGCAGGGGGTCTGGGCCAGCTATCAGCTGCCTTCCAGAAGGAACATCTACTGCTGACTGGAAACAGAGATGACAAGAAGGGACATATTCACTGGTTTGGGTTGTTATAGTAACATCCAGATAAAACATATATTCAGGGGCCAGAGGAGAAATGGAGCTGAATGCAGATGAGCTGCTGGAAGGGGAGAGACGACTGGAAGAACATCGCAATAGATGTGGTACTTACACATTGCTGGAGCCGGAAATAGGTGGGCTCTCCCTGAGGAGTGTGGAGACCAGAGACACCGGAGTGGACCTCCACCTGGGGGCGGAAGCGATGATGGCAAAGGAGAGAGGAGGAGACTCAGGAAGGCCAGGGGAGAACGAGATGAGTACGCAAAGGCCAAGGACAAGGGGATGATGGGGCGACAGGGTCAAGGAGAAAGGGCTGTATCTGTTATCTGTCGCCACATAACAAATTAACCCAATCTCGGTGGCTTACACAGCAACACTCGTTGTCTCACAGATGCTGCGTGTCAGGAATCTGTGGGTGGCTCAGTGGGGTCATCTGGGCCAGGGTCTCCCACAGGTAGCTGGCTCCAGCCATCTCCAGGTTCCATGGAGAAAGATTCATTTCTGAGTGTACTCATGTGGGAGTCCTTAACAAGATTCAGTTCCTTGGGGGTTGTCGGACTGAGGCCTTGTATTCCACGTTGGCTGAAGGCTGAGAGCAGCCCTCAGTTCCCTGCCATGTGGGCCTCTCCACGGGACAGCTCACAAGATGGCGGCTGCCTTCATCAGAGTGACAAGCCCGAGAGAGCGAGAGACAGTGTTCAGGAAAGGGAGAGGGCGGAGACACAGACTCTTGTATCAGAATCTTAGAAGTTTCGTCCTATTGTCTTTGTAAACAGCAAGTTACCAGGACCAGCCCACACTCAAGGGGAAGGGATTCCATGAGGGTGTGCATACCAGGAAACCATTTTAGAAGCTGCCTACTACAGGGAGCAAAGACAAGGTGTCTGCACTTGACCTAAGACTGCCCCAGGTGGCCCCTGAGAGGATGGTGTCAGGAGAGTGCGAGGGGTAGGGGACAGAACGGAGGGAGACAAGTGGTGATGCCGAATTCCCAGCTGGCCCAGCACTTCAGGGGACATGAACAAACTCACGGCCTCCACCCCAGTCCCCGGATGATTCCAGCTCAATTGTCTGCCCAGGTCTGCTTCCTCCACCCCCCACCTTCACCCCCAAGCAGAGCAGAGCACACAAGCAGGCAGCGCCTGGCCCCTCATCTCCATTTCGCCAACTGAAACCAACTCCATTTCGCCAGGGGGGCACAGGACCCTCCTCAGGGGATAGGAGGGCAGGAACCGATTCCATAGCCCTTTGCACACTCCTGGACTGGCGGCCTGTTGACTGATGCACCAGCAGTGACCGTCTCCCCGTCCCATCTGCAGAGGCATCCGCCTTCCCCTGCTGAGCCTGGCCAGCAATCTGGACCTGTCTCCCTGTCCCTCCTCCAGCCCAGAGGCCGTGGGTCCACTTGTTGGAGGGACACACAGAAAGGGAAGAGCCGAGGAGATGGGAACCAGGGCCTTCTCATCAGCAGCGGGCACCTCCTGGGCACACTTCCAGGGGGCACACAGGAGGCAAGAAGTGGAATGGAGGGGAAATCCTCAAAGGATGAGGCTGGGGCTGGACACGGACTTTTCCGAGAGGTGCATAGGAGACAGCCGCAGGTGCACATCACAGCCCACCCGACGGATGTGCAGGACGTGTGACCGTTTGGGGATGCCGCCTTTGGGACAAGGGGCATATGATAGCCGGAATAATGGCCCCCAACAGTGTCCACATCTTAATCCCCGGGACCTGTGAAAATGTTAGGTCACATGACAGGAGGAATTGAGGTTGCTAATCAGCCTACCTAGAGGTGGGGGTGTCACCTGGATTATCCCAGGGGAGGGGGTCCAGTGTAATCACAGGGGCCTTAGAAGCAGGAGACGGAAGAGTCACATCAGAATTACAAGGTATGAGAAGGACTCCACCCACCGTTGCTGGCTTTGAAGGAGGAGGAAGGGGCCACGAGCCAAGAGCTGTAGGCAGGTTCTGGACTCTGGCAAAGGCCAGGATTCTCCCTTAGGGTCTCAGAAAGTTCCACTTGCCTTGTTCTCCCTCCTCTGCTCCGAGCTGGGGCCTGGGCCCAGGGAGCCGAGAACAGCCTGGGGGTTGAGAGATCTGGCTTCCAACCCTAGCTCTGCCGCTAACTCGCTTTTCCACCTGGGAAGTCATTTTTTTCCTTATTGGACACTCGCTTTCTGAAACATGGGCTTGGTAATAGCCTCCATTGCCCCCCACCCCAGCCCCCATCCCCCGGGAGGTTGAGTCTAGACCACAGGTGGCGATGCTCAAAGGCTGCGGGAATCCCAAGGTCCACATTAGGGCTCAGCGCCCCCCTCCCCAATCCCAGGTCTGCCTCCCCTCTACACATCTATTCCTTTTCTAACCACACAGAGGACGAGGGCAGGGATGACAGACATGCCCCCTGAGGACCTGGCAGGGGACTTGGAGAGCAAACTCCTTATAAACGAAGGAGACGATGGACGCCCAGAGAAGTTCATGTTGCCCAGGCCCCCACGGTGAGCTGCAGAGAGCACGGAACCCAGGTCAGACTCCCAGGAGGGTGCGTCCCCAGACCAGGAGCTCCCTGGATGGTGTTGGGGCAAAGGGGAGGGGCTTCACTTCAGGCAGATATGGATGCGCGTGCTGGCCTGGCCATGCTTGGGAGTAACATGGGGGGGTGACGGTCCTGCCCGATTCCTGCACTTGTTGGGAGAATTTAACGGCATGCTGAGTGCCCCGGGCAGAGCCGGGCACACAGCGAGCGCTCCACAAACATCAGCGGACGGTACTTTCATTTGTTTGTTAATTTCTAACGCAAGCCTGATGTTTTTAATTGATGTATGATTAACATGCAGTGTTATATTAGTTTCAGGTGTGCTGACAGTGCCTTTATGAGTTGCTTTCCCACTTCTCTCTGTCCCTCGTCTCAGAAGGGGAGAGAGGAATAACGAAAATTCCCTCGACGGGACACAATGTTTACGGTGGGCTTTCCGGCTAGGCTCTCATTAGATCCTAACCACAAACCTGAAGGCCCTCGGGCCAGAGACCATTATCCCAGTTTGAAGGATGAGGCCTCGGAGGCGCAGAGAGGTCTCTTGGCAAGTCAGTGGCCAGCAGGACCGTCCTGGACTCCCAGCCACATTCGGTGCCCACGTGGAGTTTCCAGGGGCCCCGGGCTCCTCTGGGCACGGGAGGATGGCCAAGCTGGTGCACCCGGCTCGCCGGCTCACCTGTTGCCATGCCACATGCGGGGCTTTGGGCTCACAGCTCCGTCCCGGGGCCCGCTGCACCCTCGCCCTGCCCCTGCAGTACCTTCCCCCCAAACGTCCTAGGTTCCCAGCATCCAAGGAGCATTCAGAAAACCTGCCTATCCCCAGACATCCTGAAATTTCTTTACTTGGAGACCAACCATGTCTTTTATCCCACAATTAGTGAGTTCCCAGGAGCTGAATGTCACCTGTTGCCGTGGTGATATGGGAGGCCATGAGCAAGGCAAGAGAGCAGCGGAGAGGGAAAAAGAGGCTTGGGAGAGGGGAAGGAGAAGCTGGGCCTTGGGAGCTCTTTCTGACCCAAACCGGGGGTTCGTGTGTTCCTGGGAACAAAGTAGCCAGGAGGAAATCGGAACGAGGAAAAGAAATAGAGACCAGGGCTTAGGCTGCACCAAAGAGGGAAAAGCTAAGCTTTGGGACTTCTCAGGTATCCCCCTCCCCGCCCCCACAGCTGTGCCTGCCTCAGTTTACCCCCAGCACAGTCTACTTTACTTTGATACCCAGGGATTCCAGGGTGTGAGGCCTCTCACTCCGGGAGTGGCGGGAATGGCCTTAGTCCCGGGGTGGCTGTTGGCTCTGCCAGAGCAAACTCGGGCACCCAAGAAGCAAGTCCTCTCTCACCACTGTGGTGATCTTGGACCAAGTGGCTCCCCCACCAACCCCAGTGGACCCCGGGCTCAGAAGATCTCCCAGATTTGGTGGCTGACACAGACCATCCCTTCCCAGAAGCCAGCGGTGAGCGGGGCACCCGGAGTTGCCCTGTCTACTCCCCCGTGACAGGGCACGTCATCTTGGAGTTTCCAGAGCCAGTTTCTTCAGAAACCTTGAGCTCCCTCCTGGCCCACCAGGGAAAGGCCTGGAACCTCATTTCCAGTCCTCACAATCCCTCCGGTGCAGGACCTCACATCCCTTCTCAGGTGACTTTGGTGGCGTGCCTCAGCCTCTCCATTCTACACCCATAGACTCCCGCCTTTTTTTTCTTTTTGGCCACAGACAAGAAAAGTAGGGCTAGGTGATAAAGGAAGAGCCTAAAGGGATATGCTTCTTTGTATAAAATTAATATGTGACATTCCAATGATCAATATATTTCTTAAACCAAACTTCTTGGGCTTTTGTGAGGATGCCGCTGTCCCGGCCAGAAATCTAACACGGTAGCTGGCACATAGCAGGTACTCAATAAAATAAAAATCCCTCTTCCCCACACTCGTCCCCTCTTGCCCTTCCCCGTATCTGGGGAGGGCGGGCAGTGAAGGGGGTTCCTGAGAGCACCTGGACTTCCCGGATGTTGGGCAGCCCTCCTTCCAGAACAAACCTCTCCTGCAGAGGAGGGCAAGCAGCACCCAAGGGGCTGTGCTGAGTGACACAAGGGGAAAATCCACCTTGAGCCAAGCAAATCTTCAGTGTCCTTGGAAGGTGTATTGCTCAGACTTCCTTTCAAATGAGGAATAAGGAACTATGAAATGATTAAGGATTAAGTTCTGTGCCCTGACCTGGTGAGGGAGAGCAGGGCTGACAGTCAAGGCCCGTCAGAGAGGGGGACCTGGAGGTCAGGGTGCAGGGCCAGCCCTGGGCTCTCTGGGCCACTAGCTGGGGGCGGGGACCAGGGAAAGGGTGCCACTCCCTCGCCACATCCATCTGCTTAATGGAGGTGGGGCCCAAAGGAGATGCTATGGAAGCATTTAAAACCACTATTGTATCACTTTTCTGAGACACTTTTACTCACCAAATCCATTCTTCCGGTCAAGCAGGGATAATTCGCAACAAAGTAGGGGAAAGCTGTGGGATGTCACTGGAGTAAATCAGATAAACGGCGCTGTCGGGAGCTCCTTAGAGGTTCCTGCCTGAACGACCCCTTAGCAGTCTGATTGGGGGTGGGTGTGACGGAGTGGGCGTGGGGACCGGAGGCCAGCATCTCTAGGGGCCCCAGGGACGTGGTCAGGTCTGGCTGGGCAAAGAACCCACTCGGCAGGCGCCACATTTGCACTCCTCGACCTCCAGGTGGCGCTGGGCTGGTACCGAGCACGCTGTCTGTCACCATGTGCGGGGAGGGGCCTCGGCAATGCTGACTTCTGATTGGTTGAGTTCAGTCTCGCTTTCTTTTCGTGTCCAGAGCAGGTTTTAGGGAGGGGCGAGAGGAAGCGCGTGTGTATTTCATGTTTTGTTTTGTTTTTTTCTTTACAACTAAAACCGAGTTTCCATTTCTCATACCCTTACAAGACACCTCATAAATTTGCACATCAGGGAAAATCCTTGGTCACACCTATTTACAATAAATACATCATTTATGAGGTCCCTGGGTGGCTCAGTGGGTTAAGCCTCCGACTATTGGTTTAAGCTCAAGTCATGATCTCACAGTTGGGAAGTTCTAGTCCCCTCGTGGGGCTCTGTGCTGGCAGTGCCCAGAGTCAGCTTGGGATTCATTCTCTCCCTCTCTCTGCCCCTCCCCCACTCTACCTCTCTCAAAATAAATAAAAACAAACTTTAAAAAATGTAAATACATCACTTATTTATAAGGGAGTTAAGGTTTAGGATCTACCACTCAGACTTACCATTTTTTGTTTCCTTAGTCTCTGTCGTATGTGTGTTACCAACATAATAATTGCATCTTGGGTATAGTTTATTTGCACATTTGACAGCTGTTGGTTAAGCTTTTACGATCTGCCAGGCATTGGGTGGGGTTTTGTGGAGTCAACGGTGAGGAAAACAGACATGGGCCTTGCCCTCAAGGAGCTCACAGACATGATTTAGCAAGCACACCCATGTCAAATTTTAACAAACACAAAACTCCTTTGTGGCAATAAATGAGAAGTGGCTGGTGCTCTGAGAGAGAAGTGTGGAGATTTGAGGAAGTGTAGTACTGAGTACAGGCAACAGAGCCACTCACCCAAAGAGTATGAAACTGAAGTGTAACTGATCTCGTTCTAGAACACCGGTGGGCTCCCTTGTGAAGATGGGGAAGCCAGGGAGGAGTAGAAGGAGATTTGAGGTGGTTTTGTAGATACTCTCTGGTAGCCAAGGTGGCCAGTCTGGGCTTTTGTCTGGTTGGTGTGGAGGAAAGCACTGGAAAGTATGTAGCTTCCAGAATATTCTTTTCTTGCTCCAGCTAGAAAGCTATCTTCTGGGATTGGATGTGACAGGGGAACTATAAACCTTGTCCCTGGAGAAGGTGGCCAAGGAAGGGCTGACAAAACAAATAAGCAAACAAACGACACCTGTCAGGGAAACAAAGGCCTGGAGTCCAGAACACAGCGTGGACTTCAGAGAGAAGAAGGAGGAAAAAAGGAGGCAGGAGGGTTTTAGTCTGAGACCGGATTAGTCGCTGGGAGAGTCTGGCCTGGGTGGCTGGCAATGGTGGGACAGGACCCAGAGGGTCATAACCTGCCAGGACTCTTTTGAACTGGTTCGCAATTGGATACCGACCAGAGGAATTTCCTGCCAAGTATACTTGTGTTTTCTCTTTGTTCCTCTAAAAAGGTGCCGGTTCCTGCGCATTGGGGCAGAGACTGAGAACACTGAAAAGTTCACACGCTGCCCTCCCCGCCCCGTAGTCTCTAAACTTTCACCACACTTCCCTCCTCCCTTCCCCCACCCAAGCAACTTCCACCTGCTGACGTTACACGACCATCTGTTGCCTGGCTCCCGCACTGGAATATAAGCTTCCACAGGGCAGGTACCTGGTCCTTCTCTGCTGTAGCCCCAGGGCCTGGGATATGTCTGGTCCATAGTAGGTGGGTGCCCTATAGATATCTGTTAAATGTATGAATGAAGCAGATTCTCCTGGGCCTGTAGAGAAACCTCCCTCAACCTAAACGTGGAATGTACGGAGCGGGTCCCTCCAACGAAGGATAAATTGCTCTGAGAGGCCCCTTTGCCCTGAGAGAAGGCTGGTGCAGACTCTGCTGTTTCAGAGGTTTGAAAAGTCTGCCTCGCCAACCGAGGGGGCAGGCAGTCACCAGAGAGGGGTGTGCAGGTACTTGGTGGCGGGCGGTGCGGCCTGTGAGGTGGCCCTCCCGTCCTGTCCTGGCCCTTCCCTGCACCCCTGGAGCAACCCCCGGCCCAGAAGTGGCTCCTCCTGTGAGGTGGAGTCTGCGGTACGAGCAGAGGTTCCGCTCGGTGCTCAGAACCCCATGCTCGGACCTGACGGTGGCCCCTCGCGTGTCTGTGCAGGGGGATGAATTGGTCCCCAAGCCCTCGCAGCTCTCGCTGGCCCTGGGAGGCATCACGGGGGTGACTGGGGGCCACCCAGCGCCAAGCATGGCTCAGGAGCCCGCCCCGAGGCCGAGGCTCCGAAGGGGCAGCACCTGCAGTGTTGCGGGGGTGGTGCGCTTAGGGTCAGAGGAAGGAAGGAAAGGAAAGGCTATGGATCTGTGCTATGTGCTGAGTGCCATTCGGACCTTTAATCTTTTTTATTTTTTAAATGTTTATTTTTGAGAGAGAGAGAGAGAGAGAGAGAGAGAGAGCACAAGCAGGGGAGGGGTAGAGAGAGAGGGAGACACTAAATCTGAAGCAGGCTCCAGGCTCTGAGCTGTCAGCACAGAGCCCGATGCGGGGCTTGAACCCACGAACTGAGAGATCGTGACCTGAGCCGAAGTCCGATGCTTAACCAGCTGAGCCACCCAGGCGCCCCAATCTTTATAGCAACCATGTACGTTGGAACGATCCTCATTTTATAGATGCAGAGAACAAGGCGTGACCTGTCTGAGGTCACACTCTAGAAAGGAGCTGTGTGAGGATTCAAATGCAGGCACGGCTGCCCTCCAAAGCCCGTGTTTGTTCCACTCTACCCTACGGCTGCCCAAGAAGACTAGGACAGGGGTGGGGAGCCCAAGGAAGGTTCCCCGAGGAACGGGACCTCACCCAGGCCTCTGAGAGACGATGGCATAAGCTCAGAGAAGAGGGCAGGATCCTTGCCGGTGAAGGTGCTTGGGAGGAAAGATGGGGCAGGAGGAGGAGCCTTAGTGAAGGACACGCAGGGGGCAGGCTCACAGAGAGAGAAAAGAGAGAGGATTCAAAAGGATAAACCGAAGCCAGGTCTGGGGAGGTCACGGGGGAAGCCCAGGGAGCCTGAGGTGCCCCAACAGGACTGGATGGCTTCCAACTGAGTTGGAGCAGACTTTCTCCAGGAGCTGGGCCGGTCACATCCGTGGGCAGGTCAGCTGGAGGGCATAAACAGCCAGAGTGCAGGCAGAGGCACTCGGGATGCCAGAGCTGAGAGTTAGAGCGAGGGTGGGGGAGCCCCCAGATGACCAGTGGGAGGCCCGGGTCCACAGGCAGCCTGTGTTTCCTGGGCAGCGGGAGAATGCCAGATAGTTCAAGCACTGGCTCCCCCTTCCTCTCTACGTGGTCCTCACCCTCCCCGTTAGCCTCCCGGAGTTTTTTCTAGGGGCGGATGCTTCTCTGCATCATCTTAAACCACATATTCATTAACTGCACTGAAAAGCAGTCTTTTGCCCATATTAGTTAGGCACAGTCTACACAATAATTTGATTCCTATTTAAGTTTCATTTCCAGGCCAGTGCACTCTCCAGGTCCCCATACATCGGCCATTTGTTTGCTCAGAGTCAGCACCCAATATGCTGTCAGCACTTAGTCTTCTAGCTCCTTCTCTCATGCCTCAAGTTGATTGGTGTGTCTGGGAAGGTTTTTACCCCCTCTGGGTGTTCCCAAGTGGGAATATCCTCAGCGGCCACTGCCACAGAACAAATCATTGCTTCACGTGGGCCAGGACACACCCCCAGGGCAGGCGTCAGCGCCTATGGAATCCTGAGGAGGTCCCCAGGCTCCTTTAGGAGAGGACACCTGGCTTCAACGCTCTGGCTCCAGGCTGGGAGTGGCAGCGGGTGGAGGAGGACAATCGGGAAGATAGGTGACAGCAGGTGGATTTTTTTCATTTATTTTAAATTTTTTAATGTTTATTTATTTTTGAGAGAGAGAGGGAGAGTGTGAGGGAGGGAGGGACAGAAAGAGAGGGAGACACAGAATCTGAAGCAGGCTGCAGACTCCGAGCTGTCAGCACAGAGCCCGATGCGGAGTTCAAACCCACCAACTGCAAGATCATGGCCTGAGCCGAAGTCGGATGTTCAACCTGACTGAGCCACCCAGGCGCCCTAGATGGATTTTTTTTTTTTTTAAATAAAAAGCAACAAATAGCAATACTACTTGTAAACTTTGTTCAGATACTATCCTAGGATTCCATGGGTGTTGGCTGAGGGGCAGAAATGTAACTACGTTATATCCATCTATATTCATGAAATCATTTGTGCTTTAGGTAATTGACCATACGCACTCATTTTCGTCACTGGGAATGTTGGAGAACGTAGTATTTCCTGTTGTGAGAAGACTTGAAGAAGTCTTCTTTTGCTCTCAGGGAGCCTACAGTCCATTCTGGAAGATGAGGGGAGCGCATGTTAAAAAGCTCCAAGGTAAGAGGCGCCTGGGTGGCTCAGTCGGTTGACCGTGCAACTCTTGATTTCTGCTCAGGTCATGAACCCAGAATTGTGGGATTGAGCCCCGCACTGAGTGTGGAATCTGCTTAAGATTCTCTCTCTCTCTCTCTCTCTCTCTCTCTCCCTCTGCCCCACTCAGAGTGGGCTTGGGGGTGGAAGCTCCGAGGTTCAAGGTCACATGTGTTCAATGAATAGAGACACAAAGCATAAATGTTTCAAGGGAGGTGAGTGTCTAGGCTGGGTGCTCGCTGACTTCCTGATTGTGACAACATTGAAGCGTCTCTCATATTCTTCCTCAGTTGTTTGTTTCCCTAAAACTACCTCTCCTTTCCTGCTTAGAGCCCAGGGCCATCCTGGACAGTCACTACCAGGCCTGCCATCACCACGGGGTGGCCCAAAGTCACGTCTGCCAGGAACACCATAGTTCGGCATTTACCTATGCAAATTTTACATCGCCCGCTGATGAGCAAAACAGTGGTCCACATATAGATTTGGGGTGTGGGGCTTTTGCTGTCGGAGTTCCCCCAGAGTGATGGTGGCTGAAGGCACAGTGACAGCAGCCACCAGGAGCAGTTGACCCCGGCAAGGGGGACTGTCTCTGACTCAGCAGCGAGGCCCCTCTCTGACCCTTCTGTCCAGAATTCTGGCTCTGCATGGTAAAGGGGGTGGCGTACCTGTGGGTGTGGATGCTTTCCCACAAGTCTGTGCTCCCCAGAAATTCAGCTGCCTTGGCCCTTATTAAAAGGGCTGTTCTCGGTGGGGCCAGGGAGGCTCCTTCCAGGCTGCAGCTCGGGAATGGTGGGGAGGTGGGAGTGGGGGTCAGGGGGTGGGTGCTCTCTGGTCGGGGCTTCAGGGGGTGCAAGGACACCACCACGCAGCAGGATCCATGCCCACAGCAGCCCCCGGCACAGCTGCCCTGGGATGCGCAGGCACAGTCTCGAGAGAGAGGGGAGGTCTGGCGGTCTTCAGCAGAATCGTTGCCACGGGGGGACTTGTGGGACCAGAATAGCCAGATAGTCTAACATTTCCAGAGAAGCTGTAAATCTGGATTTTTCTGTGAAATCTTCTGATGCTTCACCATTTGCAGACCATTAAATTGTTTTAAAAACACCCCTCGGGCCAAAGCAAATGACTTTGGGCCATTCTCTGTTACACCCTCCTTAGACCTCAAACAGCAAGCAGAGTGTCTATGTCCTCAGTCCAAATGATGATGAGCACCCGACCTCTATGGTGTCATGATCCTCAAAGTGCTCCTTCCCCAGAGGGCCAAGCGGGCAAATGAGGCTGGGGCAGGAGCAAGCGTCAGTGTCACCGTGGAGTCACCAGCTAACCCCACCCATGAGGTGTCAGCCCGGTGTGGGTCTGAGGAGTGAGCCTTGCCCTTCCCAGCCTCTGATGCCCGTGGCCTTGTAATGCTCTTCCCGGCCTGGCATCGGCAGTGGGCGAAGATGAGGAGGCCAGAGCGGGTGAAGTGCGCACTCTCTCGGTCACCTGCCCCAGTCCTGGGCCCGAGGAGGGGAGGAGGCAGGAGTCACCCCAGGCCTTAGTCTTAACCACCCGAGGCCAGCATCCTGGTTTGGGCTGCCAAGTCCTCGCCTCCTATTTTAGGGAAGCTGAAACAGATCCCCCTCCCCTCCCTGGAGGCTGCCTGGGCCCTTTGCACCTTGCTTTGCCCTAGCATTTTAAAAGTAAATCTCCAAACAGATGGATTTATTTACTTTGTAGGTGTTTTAGGTTGAGTTGATTTTGTTTTGACGTGCTGGTTCAAAATAAGATTGACCCTTTGGAAACTCAACTTGCTAAAGCCATGTACCCAGCTTCAGCTTGAGGGTTTAATTGAAAACAGATGAGGCACACGGCCACCCCGCAGGCCTCCAGACTGAGCGAGACCTCGGAGGAGGTACACTGGCTCAGAGCAGGGGACGTGTGGCTTCAAAGGCAAGGGCCAGTGATGGGAAGTCTCATCCCAAGAGGAGGGTTTTGCTTCAAAAATAGCTTTTAATATGTGTTTTTTAAAAAATGAAGACACTAAAGGAGCTGACCAGGCATATTTAAGACCCTATAAGCATAGGAAACAGTAAAAGAACTCACTGGAATTCTATCTAAAAGCAGCCTTGGACAGGCTGAGTGAGCAAGTGAAGGAATGAGTTCACGTAATAAGAGACACGATGTTTTCTGTTATTTCGTCTTTTCCTATCATTTGATTTACCTGTGGTTGAACTCCTCCGCCTTCCCTGATTCCCCAGGGCGCTTTTCTGGACCTTGTGTTTGGTGATTAACAAGCATCACCTTGTGTTTTTGCCTTTTTACATATATGCCCTCCCACCTTGGGGACAGAGACATTTTACACACACGACCAAGTGTGGATGGCAAATGAAGAACTCTGCAATATGTACTTATTTACTCCTCTGATTCTGCAAGCAACTGAGAAGCAGAGAGGAGGGGGATCTCCTGTGATTGGCCAGACCAGTTCGGTCAGTCACTGGATGACACAGCTCCAGACAGACCTCCCTCCGCTAGGGTGGGGAAGGGACCCTCCTTCCAGGGTTGGGGAAACCTGGTGATTAGATAGAAACATCGTTGTCAGTTAATGAGGAGGCTTTGTGATGCGGCTTAGGCCGCGTAGGTGTGGTGAATGCTCACTTAGCCTAAGACCAGGCTACAAAGTGAGGCATAGAGGGATTAGTGTGTTCTCTTGGGGTGTCTTTCAACCCCCTGCCCTAAGGTTCAGGGTGACCCTAAGCAGCGGAGCCAGTTCCCATGATGCATGTTAACTGAAGGAAGGAAGGCCGGCGCATCCTTCCGGTGCGTCTCGGTGGGGCCAATTATTAAACTCCCATTGATTCCCACCCTCCCGTCCCACTGTTTCTGTCAGGGATTCTGCCTGCCTTCCCCCCTGCTTCCATCCCCGGGGGCTGCTGGTGGAACCCCCTCCCCCGCAAGTCCCTTTAGTCAAGGCCAGATGTGACAGTGGATGGAGAACTCTCCAATCCTGCCCTGCAGTCAGGTGGAGGCTGGGGAGCCCCCGATGCTAATATTGGCCCCTGTGAGTGATGTGCCCACAATGCAGGGTGGGCCTTAGCGGAAGACCGGTCGGCTTAACCAGAGCGGAGTCTTTATCTCTTCGTTTCCTGCGTGAGGTAACACGTTGAAAGCACATCGCAGCGCCAGGCACAGACATATGGCTCAGTCACTGTTAGCCAGAGAGACATGGTGGCTGGGAGATGCCTCCGGAGACAGCTTGCCTGGATTCACGTCCCCACCACTGGTTGTCCCTGTGTCCCTGGGCAAAACCCTTTCCTTGTTTCAGCTGCCTCATCTGTGGATTGGGGACGACGGTGCTAGTAGCTTTCAAGGGGCGTGGTGGGGATTAAGTCCCTGTGCTTGGAACAGTGTCGGCACACGTACATGACATATACGGGCTGGTCCACGCTAACGTTTCCACCTTCTCTTCTTGTTAGGCTTCGTCTCATGGGGCCTTTATGGGTCTCAGGGCGGGGGGTGGAGTGGGGGACAAACTCAAGTGTTTGTGGCACGTACAGGCTGGATTTGCACAGACTGGGGAGCATAGGAGAAAGGCACACCCAGAGGCAGAGGTGAAATTAAGAATTAGAGATACGATCTTGGTTAAGATTAAATATCTATACTTGCTTATATATATAAGGAAATCTGGGTGACTATTTCTTCATTGTGGTTTTTCAAAGTAGGCAAACCAGGCTGTAGTGAAGTCAACTGATTCAACACTTCACTTCCTCCCCTGAACCATCTCCCTGCTCCTCCTCCCCCCACCTTGGAATATTCTTCCTCTTCCTTGAAACGGTGCTGAAATTCTGCCATTTCAGCAGTCTGACACGGTGGGAAGGAGAACTGCGTCCCAGTCAGGCCGACAGAGAGGATCCTGTGATCTTGGGCAAGTTATTTGACCGCTCTGAGCCCGGTTTCTCTGCGTTGAGGATGCCTACATCACAGCTGTGGTTGAGTGGATGACCCTACATAGAGCCACATGTGTGAACACACCTGGCGCACAGTAGGCATCTAACATACTCTGTTCACTCCTCTTTAGAGCAAAGCCTGCTTTAAGAAACCTGCCTGATTGTCATCACCCGGCGACATCAGGACGCCTGACGCTTCATGCATCTTAGGGCTCGACAGTTGCTTATGTGCATAATTCTCTTTTTTTTTTTTCCTGTTCCAATATTTTGCTTCATTAACTCCCTCCTAGATGGGAGGGATGGGTCCTCCCTCAAGCAGCTCTGTTGGCTGGTTTCTCAAGGTAGAGTTCCATTTTTTTTTTGCTCGTATCTCTTCATGGTGCCTGGACAGTCCTCTCCAGACATGGGGCCTCAGGGCTGACTGTGACTTCTGAGTTCCTCCAGGTCCCTGCTCGAAGCGAGTTCCTGTGTTGGGTGTGCCTGGGTGTACTAAGCCTTTTTGAAGGTAGCTCTGTATGTACAATATGGCCAGAGAGTGACCTTGTCCAGGTTGCTGTCCCTGCTTGAAAGGACATGCAGGTGAAGAAAGACCCAATCTCATCATAAAATGGGGGCAGGGAGAGACCAGCTAGGTGAGGTGGCCTGTGGGAGGTCAGGGTAGGGGCCTCAGTAAACAGAAATGTTAAACAAGGCCTCCTCAACTCCACCCTGGCTTTAAACCCCCCCCCCCCCCGTTTGCAAAGTCTGGCTGCAGAGGCCTCCCAATGACCCCAATCTAAGTCCCCTCCACTCTCCAGTGATGGCTGAAGGCAGGAAGATAAGAGACTCCTTGAACAAGACACCCCCCAGGGAAATTCCATCAACCCCCTTGGAGGCTGCAACTGAGCTCTATAAACTGGGCTGGGGGCAGGGTGGGACTCGGAGAGGAGGGAGGGCAGGCGAGATAAGGCCTCTGACTTCTGGGCCAAGGGCCACGCTGGGGGTAGGAATCCCAGAGGAAGGCGTATGCTTCGCTTTCCAGTGGGGACTAATTAGGGTAAAATGTGGGGGTGAGTTGTGGCAACAGGACAGGAATGAGATCCCCTAAGCCTGGGGCTCAGGAGTGAGAATTTGTTCCCCAAATCCCGTCCTGTCTCCACCTGTAGTCCTGTCCCCTGCGTCCCCAGGGTGAAAAGCTCCCCTCCTCACCTGAGCTCTGCCCCTCTTCCCACCCTTCCTTCCTCTTTACTCTCTTCTCTCTGGTCTTTCACATGTCCCTCACTCTGCCCTGCTCTCTGTATTCCTGTCCTTTGTTCTCCTCCTCTGAGTGGGCTCCCAGGGTAGGTGGGTGGCAAAGGGTGAACCCAGGTGGTTGCCTAGGCAACGAGCAAAGTAGGATGAATGCCGGCCAGCCGTCATGGCAAGACGGGGAACCCAATGAGGTCCCCAAGCCCAGAGCCTCCTTCTTCACACTCCGTTGTCCAGTCCGAATCTGGTTCCGAGGAGCTGGGCTGGCTGGAAGCTCATCCAGCTGGAAGGAAGCTCGGGCTGACCCCTTGGGCACCTGACACCTGCACCTGGCTCCCGCCCTGTCCCCAAGCTGCTCCTCGGCCCTGCCTGGCTCGCTACTTCCTCTCTGCGTGCCCTCCCTCTCGGCAGCCCCAGGTGCATACACCTTCTTCCACAGGGCCAACCCCATCAGGGGAGCTTCACAGAGGCAAGACCTCAAAGGCCAAGGAGACTTGGCAGGCAGGGCCTCACCCAGGCCATTCACACGCTGGTGAATAAGACATCAGCCATTGCCACCGATGGCCATCAGGCTCTGTGGAAGAGGAGCCCCAGGGCCGGCTTTCTGAGGGATCAGGAAGACTGGGGCTCCGACCAGCAGGCCCAGGATTCTGAGGAGCTGTGGGTGGGGAGGACTTCCAGAGGCTTTGGGTCCAACTCCAGATAGAGTTCTTGCTGGTAGGGGATGGACGCCTGGTGGGCCAGGATGGCAGCTGTGGTGGAGGAGGGAGGGAAAGACTAAGTGACAGGAGTCCTGGGTTCGGGCCATGGTGGAGCCAGCACGACCCAGGAGCTGGGACTTGAATGAGCAGCTCACAGTGAACAGGTGATCTTGAGGCCCGCTGGTGTAGACGTACCCGCTACATTTCCCACCCCACCCCACCCCACCCCAGATCATGAGCTTCGTCTGAGGATTCACTCTCCTGAGGGGGGGAAAGCTGCAGCACCTGTGGCCAAAACCCGAAAGCCAGAGGCCCCCCCTGTACGTATGTGCAGGTGCACTGAGGACTCACCGTGCCCCTCAGCAGGGCTGGGGTGGGGGTGGGGAGGAGCGAGTCCGCCAACCATCCTCCCACAGGCCGCGGGCCTTCAAACTCCAGCCGGGAGGTGCGCCAATGGCTGCAGGCCGACGTCCTAAGAGGTTCCTCTGGTTGAGGACTCTGCAGGGGATTCAGGCTCTAATTCTACCAGACGCATCCGTCCTCTTCTCCTCTCCTGTTCATGGGCCTGAAGACCAACACTTCCAAGTATCCAGAACCCCTCTGGTGTGACTGTTTCCCTTCCCCGGTGCGCTGTCCCATTTGTGTCCCCAGTCTGACAGGCTTCAGAAGGCAGTGCAGCCCCCCCCAGCCCACCCCCATGCCCTAGTTATGAATTCAGACCAGGCTTCAACCTTAACCTCTAAGGCCCCATGTTCACTGAGGCCTGGAGAGGGGGGCCTGGGGCTGGGCACACCGTCAGAGCTCCAAAGTATCTTCTCGAATGAATGACAGTCCCACATCAAGCTAACTTGTCCTCCCCCCCCTTTTTTTTTTTTTTTTTTTTTTTAGTGAACTCTACACCCAACGTGGGGCCTGAACTCACGGAGAGATCAAGAGTCACGTGCTCTACCGACTGAGCCAGCCAGGCGCTCGTACGTGTCACTTCTCAATCTCTACCTTTAGCAGGGCTAGGCTCCCTTCACTTCAGAAATACCAAGACGCTCTCTGGTGCCTGCCTTTCAAGAGCCCTCCCACCACCAGCAAGTCCCTCACGGCCCAGTTCTCCTCACGGCCTCCCTCAGGAATTACCCACTTTCAAAAACAAAAGCGCTCACCGCCCATCCAAACCTTCACACAACTGAGAAGCTGGTATCGCTTCCTGGAACTTGTAAACTGGTTCGATGTCCACTCCTTTTACCCTGTGGCCCTGCCCTGGCCGTCCCCGCTTGGAGTAGGAGGCAGAGGGCAGATGGTGCCAGCACACTCCACCTGCTCGCAGCCATGCCCGGGCAGGAGAGACACCGGCACACCACCCACAGACCTGGTTTTCCAGGCAGGGCTAAGTGTGCAGAGAAGGCATCACAACCCCTGGGATCTGCTCTTCATAACTGGGAAGGCCTGCCGCCCTCACCTTGGGCCCTCCAGTAATCATTTCCTCTTGGGCAATGGATTCTGCTCATGGGAGTTGGAGCTTCAGGTAGGCTGGAAGTAAGCAGCCCAGCTGGGCCCCGAATACGGTTTAACATCGAATATAGTGTTTGCATTCTGGGGAAAGCATCTGGGTGTAAAATCCCCCCCTGTGGGGGCCGGGGGACTGTTATGCCACTTCCCCCCCCCCACTCCCTCTGGAGCCAGGCAGGCCCTCAGCCTCCCCCGTTGCTAAGACCAGACCGTGCAAGACCCACTCAGTCACTGGGTATTTGGGATACTGCTCTTCCACGCCTTCGTGGCCTGTCTTGTAATGCTGCCCTCTCTTAACATGTCTGTGGGGCAGGTCCAATTGCTTGTTGGAGACCACAAAAAAAAAAAAAAAAAAAATTAAGACCACTGGTCTTGGCACATGCTCCCCAGGGCACCTAACCAAGAAAAGGGACTGCTGAGGCCCCTCTTCTTCTTCCTTTAGAATAGACCACCGACTCTGGCCTTTCTCCACCTGCTGGCAATGGCTCCTGAACCTTTTCTCCTCATAAATGTGTACTGTGGTCCTCACCACGTCGTCTTTGGACCAGCAGCACCAATGCTACCCAGGAGCTTGTTACAACTGCTACTGAATCAGAAACTGGGGGGTGGAACCTAGCTATCCATACATTACAAGCCTTCCGGGGGATTCCAAGTTTCAGAACCACTGGTCTTGTATCTTCCCTGAGAGCCCCAGGTAGGAAGCCTTAGTTTTCTGATCCACACGTGGAGAGCCTGTTGAGGTGCGTGTGGCTTGCAGCTATGGGAGTTTCATCCCAAGGAAGACGGGCTACCTATCTCCCACACTTCCAGTTTGCAACAGGCGTCTGGCCCCTGGCAGAGGAGAGGCCCAGGGAGGCTGGCTAGCTTTGGAATCCACTGAATGGTTCTTCATAAGGCCTTTTCTTCCAGAAGGTGCAGCAGGAATTCAGATGGCTCTAGGCACTGCCATAGCAACTGTACCTTTCTGAAGCCATCACGGACTGCAGGAGCAGGGAGTAAGCAACGCAAAAGAAGGGGAGTCTGCCGGTGGAGAAAGCGCAGGCAGCAGACGAGGGGGCTGTGAAAATAAATGGAACCTCAGCACGGCTGGGACTTTGGGATCTGCACTTGGTGGGCCTGCAGCTTCCTCAAGACCCAGGATGCATTTAGGACCTCTCGAGGGGTCTTCACGGCTACGAAACAGCAGCCCAGGGGGCCTATGATGCTGACAGTATACGTCACTTCTCTTAAAAGATCATCTACTCAGGTTAAATTAGACTCCCAAATGGTCACAGAGCAATTAAGAAGGAAGTGCCCCCTACCTAGGGTGACACCTGTGTTCCAGGTCAGAGTTGAGGAAAGGGACCAGCTTCAAGCTCCTGATACGGATCTACATTCTACAGCACATGCCAAGAAGTCAGGAGGCACCTCAGGGGCCTTAGACAATGGTGGATACTCTAGCTGTAAAAAAACTCACTTGTCAACCAGAGTTTATATAAAACCCAACACCCCATGCACTGTCATGCTGGCGTCTGAGCTCATCGCCGTGGCTCTCTCTAGTCCTTTTTATCGTCCTCCAAGTACACGTGAGAGGCTGGGAGTCCAGAGCCTCTCCTGCGATTGAGGACGTTAAGGCTGCTCCTTGGTGCAAGAACCTGCCGAGCAGTGGCTGGGGGCCTTGTGGGCTCGGGCAACCTCTCAGGTGTGGAGGGACACACAGGGGGCCCAGAGGACACTGCCATACACCATGTGCACCTTAGCCCTTGGCTGTTTTGGAGCCACTGGTGCTTTTAATCTGTTCTCTGGCTCCTTCTGCTCTGGAAGAAGCAAGCAGTTCATGTGAGGAATCGGGAAGTGGGGTCCTGCTCTGTCCTCAGGGGCAGGGTCCAAAGTGTGGGACGTCAGGATTGTGGGGGGAGCACACAGTCATCCCTGAGACCTTGTTGTAGCCCTGCCGCCCCCACCCTGCCCCCCATCCCATACCTAATCTCACCACTGGTTGGCACGGAGTGTCCCTCAGAACTTTCCATATGGTTACTTTCATTCTTGCCCCATCTGGCCCTCCAGGCAAGGCTGGATCCCTGTTTCCTGAGCGTGTGGGAGAACCTTTTCACCACTGCTTTTGTTTTACCAGAATCCCTGTTGGCTCTCCGGGGCCTCGGCTCACTGCTGGTCATGGCTGGGCCAAGACAGCGCTCGGAAGCTGCTGTGGAAGGCCAGCCCTCCACGGGCGTGGGGCCTCTCCGCAGGCTCCCATTTCCTCTCTGCTCTCACACAGCTGGAGCGATCCAGGCTGCACCTGCCCCTCATACGTAGTATTCATGACATGGAGGCCCTGGGCCTAGCAGCGCACAGCACTCCCGGAATAAGCCCTGACCTCCTTCCTGGGTGGGAGTAATGAGGAAGCGGGGACAGTGAGAGGGAAGGATGGAGAGTCAACCCCACCCGTTTCACCCTGGCTGCGCCCTCACGAGGTTTCCACGTGACTCCCTCCGTGGGTGGCTACGGGCTGAGCCCACTGGCTCTGCAGGCAGCGGGCAGGGGTCCGCAGGGGCGTGTGTGTTGGGGGGATGAGAGAGCCAGCTGTGGGGCCTCTCACTTCATTCCAGTCGCTGCCCTTTATAAATATTTATAGCCGTTCCACTACTAAAAATAACATCCTGGAGCCCAGGGAGCAGAAAAAAAATAAATGAAAATCACCGGGAATTGGGATTGATTATCATGTGTGCCAGAGCAGAATGGAACCCTGAGAAGGGGGAGGTGGCGGGAGCACAGCGCCCGGGGGTCAGTGCTCCCTCTGGTGGTCACCGGTCAGCGCTCCCTGGCCGGCCGGCGGCGGGCTTTGCTGCAAAGAATCCTCTCCTGGGCTGCTCTCTGCTCCCCCTTGCCGCCTAGGCTGCTGAGCAGCGAGCGGCACCAACCGGGGCGGAAGCCTAGCTAACCAGTATGAGAGAAAGGAAGGAGGCTATTTTTAGCACTGTGGCCAGGGTGAGAATATCTGTAAAACTCAGTAAAGCCTGAAGCTGTCTTTGCACGACACAGGGAAGAAAACCTGTTGGTTTTTAAAGGTCAAAGGTGGTGAGGAAAGTTGTACCCCCACCCCAGGGAGCACGCGATGTGCCGGCAAGACGCCAGCAAGAACTCCAGCAAGAACTCCATCAGGTCACACACACAGGAGATTCGTGCTGTTTCTTTTCTCTTTTCAACCTCCCGGTAAATTCCTGTTGCAGAGATGAGACCGTGGCCCGAGGGGAGTGAGGAAGATGCTAGTTCATGCAGGACTGTGCAAGGGGGAGGCCCACCGGCGGCAGCGGCATCAGGCAGTCCCTCCCATTTCCCACCGGCTTGGGCTCCCCTCTTCCTGCCAGGTAGTGACGTCTGGCAGCCTGCAAGCCTGGTCCAGGTGTGCAGCCGCAAGATGGACAGGAATGCGCCTCTGGGGGAAGATCTCGCCTTCCTCATGTCAACGCCAGCTTGCTGCATGTCCCCTGTGCCTGTGCAGGACAGACACGCTGTTACTCACGGGTGCTGCAGAGGGTCTCCAAGCAAATGCTGCTAACATCTGCTGGGGCAAGGCAATGTCCTGGGATGGGGCTGTCGGGATGCTTAGCTTTCAACTCAGAAGATGCAAAGAGTCGATAACACTCGTGCTCCTTTTTAGGGAAAGGGGCTTTCTCTTTTGTGGGGGGTACCTAGAGTTTTTTGGGAGTTGCTGCTGGGGTCACAGGGCCAGGAAACGTTTCTGGGAAGAAAGAACGGGGTTTACAGTGCAAGGTTTGGAATGTGGTGCTTTTTTGGGAAGAAGGATTGTGACCGAGGAGAAGGGCACTGAGCTTGGAGAGGTGCTTACAAACACTGGGTGGCAGGGACGACACCTCAGATTCAGGCCGGAAGAGGGCAGAACTTAAGGGTCTGTGAAACTGAGCCACCTGAGTTTTTATGCTTTTCATTTGACTCTCTACTCCTGATGAGTTTCTCCTAACTCCCGATCTGAGGTCTGAGGACAGCGTCAGGAGACCCAGCTCCGCTTCTAGTTCTGGCACCAAGCTCCCAGGCCGTGGGCCTTCTTCATTCCCTCATCTGCAGGAAGAGGGGGGGGCCAGACGGCTCTGGCGTGCCTATCCTTATCCCCCAGTTCCTCTGTGCCCCCGGGGAGGGGGGCTCTGGCAAGCTCCCGAGGGGCAAGTCAGCTCCTGACTCCCTCGTTGGCTGCAGCGGCCTAGGCCTGCTGTTGGGAAGGGCCTTGCCTGAATGTGCAGTGAATTTAGGTAAAACCCTGCCCAAGCCCCGGAGGCCCTGAGATTTCCAGGGCAGCGAGAGAACTTCTGCAGCTTGGGTGCTTCCCATAGAGGCTTGCACAATCCCTGAGTCAGTGCAGGCTCCGAGGCGGCAGGTCCCGCAGCGCTGGCAGAACAGAGCCCCTCAAGGGCCGGGTGCACGTGGGGGGTGGGGCCGGCAGGAAAAGGCCTGGAGATGTTCCTTTTTTGGGATCATGGGGCTGCAGCCCTGTCTTTTCTGCCTGGAAGATCTGTAACTGAGGAAGACGGCCTAACTTTTAAACACAAGAAGTGGGGGAGGGGAGGGAAAGAAAGATTGACAAATAAAGAGACATCTCGCGGTCAAACCAAAGACATCTATCTTCCAAAGAACTGTTCTGAACAGACTAGTTGTCCAATTATTTTCATCCCTTCTTTCTAGCAAGCAGGCCCCGGAGCCTCACTGTCTTGGAACTGGGAGGAGAGAAGAGTCAAGGTCCTCAGATGGAAAGATGTGAAAGACTACCTCCTAAAGCAATGAGCACTGTCCCAGAGGGAAATCTGTATTTTCATTAATTTTTTAGGACGAGGGGGTGCGGGTTGGCAGGCACCACAGGAAATGGCTTGGTTGGCTCTATTGGAGTGGATGTGACCCTGGAGGACGGAAATACGTGTCTGTGGTCAGGTTCCGAGGCAGATCAGAGCTCTGGGTGTCGGAACCCTGGGGCGCCGGCACAGACCCTGGGAGAGAAATGACGGTGGTTGCGGGCAACCAGCAAGGTGGCAGAGGTGGCCGGGACAGCCTTGGCCACTGGCTCCCAGAGCCCGTGTCGGCTGGCAGCTCTTGGGTCTGCCGGCTGCATCCAGACACCAGTGATACCAACCGATGCCGGAGGCCCAGGCCAGACCCAGCGTAGAGCAAGATGGGCCAGAGCCCGGAAGAGGGGCCAAGAGGGTATGATAGCGGGGCCGAGGCAAAGCGAAAAGGTGAACTGGGCTCTTTAAGAAAAGCTTTAACTGGAATCTCCCCCCTTCAGGGTGGCTGGCTTGGAAAGTGAGACCAAGGAAAGGGAGGAGGGAAAGGAAGACCGTGGGTACAAAGGGAAAGGGGCCGTGGGGAGGGCAGAGAACACTGTACTCACCCGCGCTTCCTCTCTGTCCCAGCTCCTCTGCTAACCTGTGCAGCACGGATACAAACAACACACGGAGTCACACCTGGGGTGTCTCACCAGCCTGCATCTTCTCCCCGGGGACTACCGGCCCACACACCCACGGGCTTCTGGACTTCACTCGCCCCTTTCTGCCCCCTATGCTGGCTTTTCCCAACCAACTATGAAAAGGGCCAGGACAGTCACGCTACCTACAACCAGCACCTGCAACGGACGCAGAACAACCATGGAGAAACAAGTGTCTCTCGGGAGAGGAAAAATACTACTACTAAAATGGAAATGAAGCCACCCTAAATCTAGGGAGCGGTTATATCTGGAGGCGCAGCCCATCTGGTTCTGAAAGTGACCAAGGTGAGAAGGAATTAAATTTCGATACTGGCGGTGTTTCCTGCCTGCAGGCGTGTCTGCTTGGGGATGCTCAATCACTCCTGCTCCCCCTGAAATCTTGAACACCGACTGCACCCACAAAAGCCTGAGAATTCACAGAGGGCTGCTGCTGTCAGCCTACTGTACACCAGCGTACTCTGAGCGAGCAAACTGGATTTACAGCTCCCAACACCATGGGTGGCAGGTTCTGGGAGAGGCAGTTCTGAAGGACAAAGGAGCATAACATGAGGCCCTGGAGTGGCCGAGATGAATTTCGGGCTCTGAAGTACCGTGTCAGTCTGTTTCATCTGTGTAGTCCTGGCGACAAGGACTCTGAACACCCCAGGCGAGCAGTGAGGGGACGCGAAGTCAGTGCGGCACCCCAGGGGAGCAGAAGCGTTCCCCAGAATGCAGCCAGCCAGAGATCCAGGGTAAGGCAGTGAGGGGGCTGAGGTAGGGGCGAACGTGCTGGTGAAGTCTGGCTTGGTCACGAATTCTTCAAAAGTGCCCATTTGGCTCTTAGGGTTTTTGCACTGAGCAGACTATGCCTGGTGGGGTGCTGACCAAATTGTGTTTATGTTAGGTCAGCATCACTTCAACCCCAAAGAAGCACATCTCCTCTCTCTCTACGGTTGACAGTCACTCTTCTCCAACGCCTCGGTGACCGCAGTTACCGCCACGTTGGTCTGTAGTAAAATCTCATGTCTAGGCCACGGCAGACCATCGGAAGGTCCATCTGTAAAAATACCTGGCTTGTACCTCCACCCACATACCTGCCACAGTTCAGCTAAGAAGACATATCCTGAGACCTGTATGTACAATGCCAAGAGTCAAACATTTGTTTAAAACCCTACTCAAGTCTCACCCTGGCTCTTAACACTCTTTTTCTTGGGATGGCACCTAAAGCCACAGCAACGGAAACTCAGGTGTTCCCACAAGGTCTCACGGGGACAGACAGAAACGTTGGTGTGTGCACTGGAAGAGAGATGGGGAGACACTAAGAGCAAGAGGGGCAGAGAGGAGAGATGCTGGCAGAGAACACAGGTGCAGACAGAGGCCCCTGAGACCAGGGGGCACCAGGCAATGGGAACTATGCCCGTCCACGTGTGAGATGCAGCCCACACCCAGCCCTGAACCAGGACCTGGGCTGCAGTCCATGGTCATGGCAAGGCCCAAGCGGTCAGGGCCGCCCTCCGTGTGCTGCACAGAATACAGGGAGGCTGAGGAGAAGCCATGGGAAAAGCTACTGGGAAGGGAGGGTCAATGGGAAGAGAGGCCAAAGCAGCAGATGTTACGTCTTCAGCCAAGAACATTCCACACGAACGCTAGGATCTGGATGAGTTGTGTGGTGTGCGCGCGCGTGCGTGTGCACGCGTGTGACTGGAGCACGTGTTTACGGAGTGTGAACTTATCTCTGTGCATCTCCTCCCTGCTTCGTCTCTTGCACAACAACCCTTCTGCCTTCCCCCTGGTCTGCTCTCAGCAAGGAAAGGGTCTTCTCTACCATTCCCTGTGACACTGCTAGATGTCTCAAATACAGCTGACCTCGACTTCTGACATTTGGGCGGCCATGCCAAATATGCCGTGGTCCTCAATCCCGCACAGTTGCCGTCCACTGCCTCGCAGGCCTCGCTGACTCTCTAGAGGACTGTGGCACCTGGACTCCGCTTCTCCACTCCTCCCAGGATCCTGGACAGTCTCAGAGTCTGGTGGCAAACTCTGAAGGCCTGCCTCTCCTGCCCCGCGAGCCCCCGTGGCAAGCAGCACGGCAGACCCTACCCCCAGGCACCCCCCTCCCTTCCCTTCCCACCTTCTTCGCCTGCAACTCCCACTCCACTTCTTCCCACCCTTCCTTACGACTTTTCTCACTTCGCCTCGTCTACCAGCCGCATGGGCATGGATTCCCGGCTCTGCCAGCTATGATCTGTGCAGGTTATTGAACCGCTCTGAGCCCTGTCTCGAATCCTTGCTCGGGGGCTGTGAAATCAAACAGGAAGGGTGTGCTCAGTGCAGAGCATTCAGCAGGGGTAGAGAGAGTGGGCGCACCTTCCAGAGCCCAGCCTCCTCTGGGCCGTTCCCGCTTTGTCCCTGACGAAGCACTCTCTGGTACATCACCTGGCTTACTTCCTTGTATGTGAGAATTTACTGACACCTCACTATGTGCCGGGCACTGGGGATACATCCTGAACAAAACAGACCGAAATCTCTACCTTGTGGAGCTTATGTTTTGGAGGAATCCAGAAATAGACATATTATTATAGGACCGAAATAAGAGCTCATATAACTCCCAAATGTTTTTTGTTCAGCATGGCACAGACACATGAAGATTAAGTGTGTGAAGTGGGGTCAGAAGGACCCAGTTCACACTGAATCTCTGCTGCTTTACAGCTACGTGATCTATACTTCTGAGAGCCTATTTTCTCAGTGGTAAAATAGGGACACTGTTATGTGTCTCACAGGGTTGTTAAGTGCTAAATGAGATAATACGTGGACATCATTTAGCACAGCTCCTTGTTCATAACAAGTTATTAAGCAAGTTTTCTATACAAGAAAACGAGGAAGGCATTACTGTCCTTTGCTGATACCCTTCTTTATTGCTTTTAATTCTTCCATCGAGGCCAGAAAACCATTTGGCTATTCTGCCCACAAGAATCGCTTCCTTTTCAGAAATGTTTCTTGTATTTATAATCACACACTCAAAGTTTGATGATTAACTTTTCCTGCTACTTCATTTTATCTCCTATTTATTCTGCATATCTCTGTCTTGCCTTTCTGACTAGATTATAAACTCCTGGAGGCAAAGGATCATGTTCTGTGCTCTGCTGGTATCTACTTCCTATGTCCGAACCATCTATCACAGTATGTGGAAATCAGGAGGCTTTTCTTGATCGCCTGACACCGCCACCTCCAGGGCAAACCTTGATGGTCGGTTGGGAAAAGTAGGCAGAAGGCACTGTGGGGGTTGGAAAGCTTTGGGGGAAGGGGCAGCAGGAAGGAAAGCAGAAACAAAAGGGAGGGGAGTTTCCCTCAGGGGCAGTCCAGCTCTGCCTCCCACTCAAACTAGGGGTCCTGTGAGCTGCCTTTACCTCTTTCTTTCCCACTTTGCATCTTCTTTTCTTCTTCCTCTGCACCTTCCTCTGCTGTGAAAACAAGTCCAAGGAGGCCAGTGACCCTTCAGCACAGCACAAGCATAGAGGGAGGGTGAAGGCGGTAACTCAGAAGGCTTGGGACGAAGCCCTAGCTAAAGGCTCACGGTCCCAGGCCTGCACGGGTGCTGACGCTCACCTAGTAAGCGCCCTGCGTGGTGCACACCCTAGCACTGTTTACCCATAAGCCCTACGCCCTTAGGGGCAGCACAGCTGAGGTCACTCACCTTGCTGCTGGTTCAGTTGCTGGCTTCCCTGGTGACTAGGTCGGGGGTGGCTGCCTCTTCTCCATGCCCGCTTTCCCTAAGGTGACGACACCCACTAGGGATACATCTAATACCTTGCATTCAGGTTCAAGAAAGCAACCATAAAAGTACATGGTGGGAGAATACCTAGATTAACACTGGCTTCTGTTAAGAAAAAACAACCAGGGGTGCCTGGGCAGCTTAGTCGGTTAAGCTTCCAACTTTGGCTCAGGTCATGATCTCTCGTTCATGAGTTTAAGCCCCGTGCTGGGCTCTGTGCTGACAGCTCGGACCCTGAAGCCTGCTTCAGATTCTGTCTCCCTCTTTCTCTACCCCTCCCCCGCTTGTGCTCTGTCTGCCTCTCTCTCAAAAATAAAATAAAACATTAAAAAAAAATTTTTTTTTAATGGAAAAAAGAAAAAACCACCAAAAGGGGGCGCCTGGGTGGCTCGGTCGGACTCCTGGTTTCTGCTCAGGTCATGCTCTCCCAGTTTGGTGAGTTCGAGCTCCACGTCAGGCTCTGTGCAAACAGTATGGTGTCTGCTTGGGATTCTCTCTCTCCCTTTCTCCCTTCCCCTCTGCCACTCACACTGTCTCTCTCAAAATAAGTAAATAAATAAATAAACTTAATTTTTTTTTTTAAAAGAAAAAAAACACCCCAAACTAGAAGTTTTGGCTGATAACAAACTTAAAATGACTGAACAGCAAAGTGGCTGTGTGTTAAAAGCTAATGTCCTCAAAGGTTGCTTTCCCTGGAGCCTCCCTGAGCGAAAGCAGGCATGGAGAAGAGGTGTCACCCCCAGCGCAGTCAGCAGGGAAGCCAGCAACAGAGCCAGCAGCGAGCTGGGCTCTGCAGGGAGCACATCCCCCGTGATAGGGAGGAGTGTGCTCAGCTCTGGGAGCTCATTTTGAATTGGGGCCTTGAAACTCTCGACCATATCCCAGTGTTGGCAAGCAAAATGGTGAAGTGAAAACCACGTCACATTAAGAATGGCTGAAGGAGGGGCGCCTTGGGTGGCTCGGTCTGTTACGTTTCAGTCTCTCCATTTCAGCTCAAGTCATATGAGGTCACGTTTTGTGAGACCGAGCTCCTTGTCGGGCTCTGTGCTGACAGCGTGGAGCCTGCCTGGTATTCTCTCTTTCCCTCTCTCTGCCCCTCCCCTGCTTGCTCTCTCTCTCTCTCTCTCTCTCTCTCTCAAACAAAGAATGGCTGAAGGAACATCGAACAGCCACCTAAAGAGAAGGCATAGGGACAGCCATGTTACCTGTCATCAAACACTTGAAAGGCCAAATTAATAGGAGTAGGAAGGACTGAACTTACTCTGGGTGCCTTCAGAGGGTGGAATGAGGATAAACTGCTTACAGAGAGGCAAATTTTGGCTCCCTGATAAGAAAGAACTTCCTCATGATGAGAGCTGGTCATGAATGAGCTCACTGGAAATATTCAAACAGGACTTTTACACTGGGCAGCAACCTGGATTAGATGACTTCTAAGATGTTTTCCAACCTTTAGATTCTACTATTTGTGAAAGTATTTTGAAAAAGATGAGGAGGACAAGCTACACCTATAAACAGTATGCTCACATGGTATGGAAAATACGTAGAGACAATCTGAACATCTCACCTCATCCTAACAAAACCCTTGGTGGTGACAGTAAACGTGTGTGGGTGTTGGGCCAGCCTCTTCCATTCACTGAGAAACTGGCAGCTCGCGTGTAAAGGGAATCTGTTTCTGAATTTTGTAAAGGTGCTGTCATGTGTGGACTTAGTCCACATCTACCTGTGGACTTCAGGGCTTGGGAGGGAACAGAGTCAGTGAAAGGGGCCCTCGTGGGGCTGTGAATCTGACATCCTGTCCCGTGTGGACGGAAGGGCTCTGTGGTGGGAAGAGCCCTGGCTTCAGGTTCTTCAGACCTAAGTTCTAGGACCAGCTTCACCCCTTCAAGCAAATCACTCTTCTGATAATCACTCACTGCATTTCTGAAGGGGACTAGACGACATGCTCTCTAAGGCGCCTTCCAAATACATCACAGCATTTTGTTAAAACCACCCTTTCCTACCATAAGAGATTGCTGGGTATCCCTGTGACCTGTTAGTTTTGTGGAGCTATTTGGTCTCTGTGTGCCGTGTGTTTAATGGTGTCCGGTTACCTCTCATCTAGTGTGATGAGCTCATGAGCCACTGATTTTGCCCAAACCCTAGTAAGTAGTCACAAGGGACAGTGTGATTAACGTTCATGGCCTGAAATTCTTTCAAAAAGTGGGATTTCTGGCATCTGTGGGAAGTTCTATTAGGGAAGGGAATCTCTAATCACCCATGAAGTCATCTCAAAGGCAGTCACCTCTTGTATTTATGTGTGTTTATCATACAATAAAGAGGGAGCCGTGCTTCTGAGGATTGAGGAATGGGACCAGAATGGAGACTCTGTCACCTTCACACCCCCTCCACGGGAGAACTGGCATCTTAATTGCATTGAAAAAACCAACCTAGGCCATACGCTTACTCTCTTCTAAGTGGAATCAGGCAGATTTGAGAGTGAAGCCATGGGCCAGACCCATGACAACACTAAAGGTGTATGCTTTCTCCTTCAAAGGTCTGAAGAAATACCCAAGGCTTCCCTTCCCTAAGAGCCTGGACTGATGATTTCAGTGGATGTGTTTGAACAGTCCATGGAAACACTGCTTTATATTTTTATTTAATAACCTTGTTAAGCGACTTCAACATATTCAAAAGCATTATATTAGGTGAAAAGAACAAAGGAGGGCCATATGTAGTGCTCAGGAAGGGAACCTATGTGTTTAATACGGAACATGGGAATCTGACTACTCTAAACCGATTAGTAAATAGCTGGCAGTTATAAAATGAAGAGAGTCATGGGGAGTCTTGAAAATATGACGATAGGGGAATGGCCTTTTATTATTTCTCTCTTTCATGGGTTTTATGTAAGAAGAACAATGAGGTAAGGGTGTCTGGAAAATCAGTGAAATAGCTAAGTGATGGAGAGACTGAGGAAGGAGCCACAGGGAAGACTGGACAGAGGAGCGAAGGAGCAACAGACTCAGGTCACAAACGTCACATGAAATCAGAGCCTAGTCGTGGACAAAAGGAGAGAATAGGGTTTCAAAACCAAATCAAATAGGAGAGAGCAGAAAGGCAACTGGGAGAAAGTCCAGAAGCTTTTGTGGCTGATTCAGTTCCAGTCTTCCAGGAAAGCCTCAGAACGAGGCGGTCGCGCAGCCCTGGGGAGAGAGAGGCTGTGGACGGAGAGCTGGCGGAGGACGAATGAAGCAGGGAAAGGGGCTAACTGTGTGTGCGTGGGGCTCTGAACTTCTTTAAAGTCTGGATTGGGTCTGTCCTGCAAGGAGCATTCTTGAGAGAAACATAACGTGTCAGCGTCTCTGTGTGATCACGTGTGGCAGAGAGGCTCCCTGGGCCAAGACGTCCAGTGTGTTCCTAGAAGGCAAAAAGGCTGAGTGGTGAACTGAGGTGGCGTGTGCTACGTGATGATGTTTTACCACGTGGCGAGGACGTGAGGAGGGCGTGGGGATGGAAAGGGGCGCGTGAGGCCGGGCAGGAGCTCTGGGCTTCACCTGAGTGGAGCTCCTTCACCAGGGATGACATGGTGTTGGTGATGGAATCAGCGGCCACCAGCAGGTCACTGCGGAGGTTTCTCCTCGTACCTGAGGACAGTCAGAGCAGACGGCGATGGCAGGTGGGCGGGCGTGGAGAAAGAGCCGAGCGCACGCCTCGGTCTGCCAGGACCTAGACGCGGTGCAGGGCACCTAGGGGAGATGGGGCATCTCCACCCTCTCCCGGGCACATCAGGGGCACGAGGCACCCAAGTCCTCCTTCTCCTCCCTCTTCTTTTCCACCTGAGGAGTAGGAACCCATCAGCGGCACGCTTCTCAGCCACGGTCAAGGGAGTTGGATTCCAGAATGAGAGTCGGATTCCAGGCTCGTTGGCCTGATGTAGGACTTTACTCTCCACCAGCTCCACCAGGCAGTACTTTGTCTCCCTGACAGGACTTCCTTAGCCACGGCGTCTTCCCCCAACTATACGACACGGTTGGTCGCTAGCCCCTCAGACAGTTGTAGTGATCCTGTGCTGAGTCTGCCTTCAGCAAGGCCCTATTTAGAGCTCCACTCTTCCTTCTCTTAGTTGCTCTAAAGAGTTTCCAGGCAAAGCATGACTCCAGGAATGATACCACCCAATTTCTCCAGAGGAGGCAAAGCCCAAAGGACAAGGCACTTCCCGTAACCCAGGGGAAAAAAAAGCACAGAAGCCCCGGAGGCCTGCTCTTCACAAACATACGAAGCCTGTAGACCTCCCGTTGGGAGACCAGCCCATCTAAATGAGAAGGGACCAGCACTTGACTTATTTATACTGTATATGAAAATCTGATCGTTTACAGCTAAGCTCACAAAAGAAACTGGAAAAATCTCAGTAGGAATCTCATTCACATTTCCAAACCCCTCTAGCTCTCCAGTGAGCTCTGCTCCCAAATCTCACCTTGTGCAAAGGCCTCCTGCATGTCTCCCCCGACTCCGCTCAGTGGGTCTTGCGGACAGTGGGTGGGGGTGGAGCCAGCAGACGTTGAGCGGACAGGCATGGGCATCGGGCGGCCGCCTCCGTGAGTGGGGGATGTATGTGGTGATCCTGTGGCCTGAGCCTGGGAGAATCAGAGAGATGAAACGTGTTACCTCAGGTATCTTACCTCTTTGAGGAAGGAGAAAGTCCTTCTACTCAGTCAGTCTAAGCCAGCCGAAAGAGCTCAGTTCAGTGGGCCAGTGCACTGCATGATCACATTTGAAAGGAAGGAGTCAGGCTGCCTCTAGGACTGCAGAGAGGAAGAAAAGGAAAAAAGGAAGGAAGGTGGGGGCGGGAGAAGGAGAGAGAATCCCATTAGACTGGACTAAAAGTGGGAGGAAAAGCAGAGGCTAGCATGGAGAGGGGGTCCTCGCAGGCAGACAGCCTGAGCAGAGTAGCTGGGTCCAGGATCTGAGAGGGGCCGGGGCCACACAGTTGGAAAATGATACACAAACATCTTTCTTTTTTGTTTGCAAACACATTTATGGACATGACCTCACTCGACCCTCACGATAACTTGTGAATGAACAGAAAGGGTGTATGTTCTTGTGCCCATTTTATGGTAGAAAAACACAGAGGGAAGCGGAAGAGCTTTGTGTCAGGCCAACACAGCTCACGGAGATGCCGGAAGAGCCCCTTCCACTCCCAGGGCAACGGCGGGCACCCGGCACCTCTGAACTCCCAGCCCGAGGGGATCACGCTCCTGAGCGCGTGTCCGAGCTCCGCTGCAGGCTGCTTCCTGGGGGCCGGGTCGCCGCACTTGCCAAAAGCACACAGTGAGGCTGTCGGGGCCATTCCATGGGGACCAGGTGAGGACGGACACACACCTGGTGGAAGCCGAACTTTCCCTGTGAAGGCTCCGGTACAGTTTCGGAGGAAGCTTGGAGCAAGGGGATCACATTTAAAAATTCTAGTTAAAGGAAGCTCACTGAGATTTGGGCCCCGATGCTGCTCTTCAGAACAAGGGACACTGGGTGTGACACAGGGCAGGTTTTCTGTGGAAGCAAAACTGGGAAAATAGAAGTCAAAGTGGGCAAATGAGTTCAAATGAAGAGATTTATCTTTTGGGGATCTAGCTCAGAAACACCCCGCACGACAGAATCTGCCCCAAACACACCGACGGGCTCCATGCACAAAGCCTCACCTCAGCGCTTCGGCCGGCGTGCCAGCGGCGCCACAAAGAAACAGTCTGTTCTCTAACCCTTTGGTTTGTGTGAGCGTATGTGTGTGTATTTTAATTTGAGACATTTAAAATATACAGAAAGCTAAAAAGCATAACATGATAAACACCCACATTGCAAACTGTTCTTAGTTTGTCAAATTCATTTCAACTTAGAAACGCCGCAGAGAAGTCTGAAGACCTATTAGTGTCCAGTCCCAGTCTCTCCTCTCATCCCTTCAGAGGCAACAATCATCAAAGATTTTGGGGTGAATTCTTTTTCCTATGTGTACCTATATAACTATGAATAATGTATGATATTTCATACTTTAAAATTTTGCATCAATGGTATCATACTGTGCATATCATTTTTCAATTTGCTTTTATCACTTAGCATACTTTCTGAGATCTTTCCATGATACAAATGATAGGAACTTAGACCCTTACCTCACATTGTATATCAAAACTAATTCAAAATGGGTCATGAAACCCAGGAGACTTTTAGAAGAAAAGGTTAAGCAATGACTTTTTTAGATATGACACCTAAAACATAAACTACAAAATAAAATGATAAATTGGATTTCATGAAAATTAAAAACTTTTTTCAAAGGACACCTTTAAGAAGGTAATAAGACACTTCACAGAATGGGAGAAGATTTTGACACATCATCTATCAGATCAGGGGCTTCTATCTGGAATCAGAAAGAAAACTTACACTCAATAACAAAAGGACAAGTAACCTAATTTAAAAATGGGCGAAGGGCCTGAATAGATGCTTCTCCAAAGAAGACATACAAATGTCCAATAAGCACCTGAAAAGATGCTCAACATTATAAACCATTAGGGAGATGCAGATCGAAACCACAATGAAACACCACTTCACATCCATTAGGATGGCTACAATCAACAAGGTAGACAATAACAAGTGTTAACAAGGATGCAGCTTAATTGGAACCTTTGCACGCTGCTGGCAAGAACGGAAGATGGTGCATTCCTGCTGCTTTAGAGAAGAGCCTGACAGTTCCTCAAAAGATTAAACACTGAGTGCCACGCGACCCAGCAATTCCACGTCTCGTGTATATACCCGAGAGTAATGAAGACACAGGTCTGCACAAAAATCTGTACACAAGTATTCATGGCAGCATTATACATAAGAGCTGAAAAGTGGGAACAATCCAAGGGTCTACCAACTGATGAATGATTTAAATAAAGTGTGGGATGCAGCCGACCCTTGAACAATATGGGTTTAATCTGCACGGCTCCACTTATATGTGGATTTTTAAAAAACCATATTTAATTTTGAGAGAGAGAGTACATGTTGAGTGGGTGTGGAGCAGAGAGAAAGAGAGAGGGACAGAGAGAATCCCAAGCAGGCTCCACGCTCAGCACAGAGCCTGACGTGGGGCTCGATCTCAACAGCCATGAGATCACAACCTGAGCTGATATCAACAGTTTGGATGTTAACCAACTGAGCCACCCAGGCACCCCAAATTTTTTTTTGATAAATACAGCACAGCATTATAAATGTATTTTATGATTTTCTTCATGACATTTTCTTTTCTCTAACTCTCTTTTTGTAAGAATACATATACATATAACATACAAAATATGTGTTAACTGATTATGTCATGGGTAACATATGGATCAACAGTAGGCTGTTGGTAGTTAAGTTTGGGGGGAGTCAAAAGTTATACACAGATATTTAACTGTGCAGGAGGTCAGTACCCCTAAGGCCCCCACCATTGTTCAAGGGTCAATGGAATACGATTCGGCAAGTAAAGGAATAAGTACTGATACATGTTACAACGTGGACAAACCCTGAAGATATTATGCTAAGTGAAATAAGCCAGTTACAAAAGACAGAATATTGTTTGATTGCATTTATATGAAATGTCCACAACAGGCAAACCCATAGGGACAGAGAGTAGATTGGTGGCTGCCTGGGGCTGGGGACTTGGGAGGAATGAGGAGTGAGTGCTAATGGATGTGGGGTCCTTTCAGTGGGTGATGAATTGTTCTAAAGTCAATTGTGGTGATGGTTGCACAATTCTGTGAATATATTAAAAACCACTGCATGATAGACTTTAAAATGGTGAACTGTATGGTATGTGAATTTTATCTCAAAAATATTATAAAAAAGACACCACTAGAAAAAATAAAAAAGATAAGTCACAGACTGGGAAAACATATTTGCAAATTATATCTGATAAAGAACTTGTGGGTCTTTGCAATGATTTTTTTGAATATGACACCAAAAGCAAAGGCAACAAAAGCAAAAATAAACAAGTGGAACCACATCAAAAGTAAAAAGGTTCTGTACAGCAAGGAAACCATCATCAAAATGAAGAGGTCGGGGCACCTGGGTGGCTCAGTTGGTTAAGCGTCCGACTTTGGCTCAGGTCGTGATCTTGCGGTTTGTGAGTTCAAGCCCCGCGTCGGGCTCTGTGCTGACAGCTCAGAGCCTGGAGCCTGCTTCGGATTCTGTGTCTCCCTCTCTGCCCCTCCCCCACTCGTGCTCTGTCTCTCAATAATAAATAAATGTTTAAGAATTTAAAAAACAACAAAACAAAACAAAATGAAGAGGCAACTTACTAAATGGGACAAAATATTTACAAATCATATATATGATAAGGAGTTAATATCCAAAATATATAATGAATTCATTCAACCCAACAGCAACAAAACAAAACAAAACTAAAAACCCAATCTAATTAAAAAATGGACTAAGGCAGGGGTGCCTGGGTGCTTTAGGTGGTTAAGTGTCCAGTTCTCGATTTCGGCTCAGGTCATGATGTCACAGTTAGTGGGATCGAGACCGTGTCGGGCTCTGTGGCGACAGTGAGGAGTCCGCTTGGGATTCTTTCTCTCCCACTCTTGCTGCCCCTCCCCTGCTCACACTCAAGTTCTCTCACTCTTTCTCTCTCTCAAAATAAATGAACATTTTGTTTAGAAAAATAATTTAAAAAAATGGACTGAGGAACCAAATATTTTTCCAAAGAAGACATACAAATGGCCAATATGTATATGAAAAGGTAGCCAGGGAAATGCAAATCAAAACCACAATGAGGTATCACTTCACACTTGTTAGGATGATTATCAAAAAGGTAAGAGATAAGTACTGGTGAAGACATGGAAAAAAGGGAACCCCTGTGTACTATTGGTGGGAATGTAAATCGGTACAGCCACTGGAGAAAACAGAGTAGAGGTTCTTCAAAAAATTAAAAGAAAATGAAAACGACAGAGCGCCTAGGTGGCTCAGTCAGTTGGGTGTCTGACTTTGGCTCAGGTCATGATCTCACACTTCGTGGGTTCAAGCCCCACGTTGGGTTCTGTGCTGACAGCTCAGAGCCTGGAGCTTGCTTTGGATTCCATGTCTCCCTCTACCTCTGCCCCTCCCCTGTGCTCACTCTCTCTCTCTCTCTCTCAAAAATAAACATTAAAAAAAAATATCTTACAAGTTTGTATATCAATAAAGCAGAAATGGAAAAAAACACCAAGAATAAACTAAAAAAAAGAAACTTGTGTCCAGAACATAGAAAGAACTCTTACAGCTGAATAATAAGAAAACAAACAACCCAATTACAAAACAGGGAAAGACTTGAACAGACATTCTACTGAAGAAGATGTACAAATGGGCAACAATCACACGAAAAATGCTCAACATGAGTAATCAATAGGGAAATGAGAACTGAAATTACAATGAGATACCACTTACCTACTGAAAGAGCTATAATCAAAAAGACGAACAAGGACATGAGAAAACCGAAACGCTTGTATGTTGCTGATGGGACCATAAAATGGTACACTACTCTGGAAAACAGGTAAGCAGTTTCTTAAAATGGTAAACATAAACTTACCATATAACCCTGCAATCTGACTCCTGTGTATGTGTCCAAGAGAAACGCAAACATATGTCCACCCAAAACTCAGACACAAATGTTCAGTAGCTATGGTCTGGTAGGCCAAAAGAGGAAATAGCCAAAAGTTCATTGACTGGTGAATAGATTAACAGAATGTGGTTTATCCATTCAAGGAAATACTACGAAATCTCTTTTTGCTATTTTTTGCTGTTTAACTTTTATAATAATTTTCCTCTGACAATTAAACATGTTCTATCTTGTGAAATATTTTATTTTTGTCAGCGTACATGAAACATGTATTATCATTTATTTTTTTTTCAGGGTATATATTTTTTCTTCCCAACTAGTTTATAAACATCTCAGGAATCCCGTTTTGGTTGGATAACACGTTAATCACTGTATTAATATAAATCATTATCACATATTAATCACTGTATCCTGAGGAATCACCTCTGTCTTTTACCCTATAATTACCATCATCCCTGACTTTTGGCCATTTTTGGGGGGGAGGGGACAAATAATAAAGTATACAATTAACTCTGGTTTGGAAAGTGCTTATGAACAGCCAGATCCAGCAGTTCCAGCCCCAATCCAAGTGAGATAATGAAGCTGGGAGAGAGGTAAGAGGATGTGCAGAAAAGCAAGAAAGTCTGATGCAGTGGTGTGTCCCTTGCAGGGAAGTCCTATGAGCCAGCACAGTGTGGGATGCAGGAGATCGCAGACGTGGTGGACCCGGGCCAAGCCCCAACCTCTCTTGGGCTTCCAAGAGCTGAGGGGCACAGAAGGAAGATCGATGCCTGGGTTGCTCGGACAGCATCAAGGAAGGACCCCATGCACCCCTGTAGCCCATGGTTTCCCAGCTGCAGAGGCAACGAGCCTCAAGTGGTCTCTCAGTCACAGAAGAGTTAGAGCCTAACAGATCACGTGTGCACCCTGGCTGCCGGGAGAGCCTATGAATTCGGCTGCCTTGGCCGGGGAGTGAGGAGTGTTGCCTAGAAGAACCAGGCTTGGCCATAAGCAAAGGACCGGGCTGCCTCACCACACATGGAGTTGGAGCCACGGACACCCCTCCCCTGATGCCACAGCACTCAGCATAGTCCCCAGGGCACAGCACCCATCTCGGTGCCAGAATCTGGGATGACTGGCTTCAGAGTTTGCCTGGAGATGCCCAGACTGTGTGCAGCTCAGACAGCAAGCACTCAAGAGGGATGAAGTCCAGCTAAAGATTTCTTTTTTGCGTATCTATGTGGCTTGTGAAATTCAAATGCACTTCACTGTGTGACAGTTGTCTGTCGTCCCCGCAGAGGGCTGACCCAGCATTAAGCACACAAGTATTCCCTAAATCTCCCTCAGTGCGATCTGGGCCAGGCACCGCTGCCTGAGGACTGAATGTCAGAGTCGCAAAACCCAAGATGAGCAACTAGGTTGCTTTTTAAGAACATGAAACCGAACCTCTGAAAGCATTTTAATAGGAAAATGATGATGGGGGATGAGGCAAAAGGGATGCACGAGGTGGCCGGCCACATGTGGCTAAAACTCTAGCTAAAGCCACATGTGGCTAAAACTCTAGGATCAGAAAATGAAACCTATTGCCCACCATCAGCTTGGAAATAATCAAGCCCTCTTCCTGGGATCAGTGCCCAGGACATGCCTTCCGAGGAAGATAAAAAACAGGCTTCAGAAGTTGTCTTTGTTCAGAGCAGTAGAAAGAGAAAAATGAAGACTGCTGGGAAGGCACGATTCTCCCCAGTGAATCTCAAGCACCAGCCCTTGGCTTTAGGGTCACGTTGGATTACAACAATGCTGGGATGGAACCATCAAGAGCCCTGTGTGAATTCAGGCTCCAGCAGAGCAACACCGGTTTGGCATCCTGGTAGGTCAGTAAATCCCAACGGCCCCGGGAGAGGCACAAACCACAGCCAATCGATACACACATACTTCAAGTCAGGCCCGAGGCCCGAGGCCACGGCTTCAGGAAGGCCTAGAGACTGGGGTTGGTCTTGGAGGAGGTACACATGGGTGCAGGCATGCCCATGGCTGCCACTGGGTGGTTTAGACATAAAGAAGCAGGACGGGCGACAGGTGCTACATCTACAGAAAGGCTTGCTCTCCCCTGCCTGCAGGCCTCTCTGCCTGTCGTCCTCTGGTCAGAAGCTCTCCACCCCCAGTGTGGTCAGACTAGCTCCTGCTGCCCCTCGGGGCATTTGCTTCATGGTCACCTCCTCTAGGGTCAGATTCCTGACATGCTCCCCAGAACTCTGACAGCATTAACCTCACCTCTCAAATTTTATCTTCCTTACCATTGTGCTAAGCACATGTAAATGCTTAATAAATGTTTGTTAAATGACAATGAGGTATATCAAGTTTCTGACCCTTTTTCTTCAGTAATGGAAAGTGGGAATGGAGCCAGAGCAGGCAGTAATCTCCAGGGAGCACTAAATCTATCAGTCATCAATAAAGCTTTGTGTGACATACTTAACTAGATGAGTAAATGTGGTTGGTAGGCAGACCTCTGTGAAGGCTCCCAATGACCTTGCTCCCTGCTGTCACACTCCTGTGTAATCCCCTCTCCTTGAATGTGGTCTGGGCATAGTGACTGCTGCTACTGAGTCAGGAGAATGGGATGTCACTTCTGAGATCAGGTTATAAAAGACTGTGACTTAGGTCTTGCCCATACACTCTTTCTCTCTCTTGTTTGTTCAGTCTAATGAAGCCAGCTGCGATCTTGTGAGCCACCCTGTGGAGAGGCTCACGTGACAAGGAACTGAGGCGGCTTCCAGCCGCCAGCTGGCTTGAACTGAGGCCCTCAGTCCAGCAGCCCACGAAGAATCCTGCCAACAACATGTGAGTAGTTGAGCCTTGAGATGCCTGTAGCCCTTGTGAGAGACCCTGACCCTCAGCTTGTGAGGACCAGCATCTGGACTCCGGGCCCATAGAAGCTGTGAAGTAATAAATATTTATTCCACAAAGCCACTAGGTTTTGGGGTAAGTTGTGATACAGCAACAGGTAACTCATATTCTCAGGTTGATTTTCTTCTTGATACATTATTGGGTCAGTCCCATCTGAAGGACATTTGATGGAGAAGGAATGGGAGGGAAGGTTGTGGAACATGAGAGATCAAGCCCAGAGACTCAGGGAAAGAGGACTGTGAATGAGAATAGGCGCAAGGATATATAATCAAAAAACATTCTACCCGATCAGAGAATGTGTCTAAGTCCCTGAGTAAATGAGCCTGTCCTGATGCCGAAGTCCCAACCTCTTTGCTTTGTCAATAATCACAGGCCTTAGAGACGATTCTTTGCTGCCAATTCAAAGACTCAGAAGAGGAGGGGGAAGTTGCACGTTCTGAGATGGAATCCTAGCTCTCTCCACCACTCTGGGGTAGACACACAAAGAGGAGGTGTGATTCGGTGGGAAGGGCATGGCCTGCAAGTCGGGAGACCTGGGGTTTTCTTTTGACCGTACAGCACCTGCTTTTTAATTTTTCTGGGGCTCAGTCTTCTCATTTGTAAACTGAGTGGCATCAAGCAGATGATCTCTGAAGTATTTTTCTGATTTAAAATTCTATGATTCTATGCCTTTGGCCAAGTCACGTCATCTCAGTGATGTCAAGTAATCACGGCTTTGCTCCAGTCACAAAGAGGCCGTCGGTGAAGGATCTTCTGAGGGTTCCCGGCAGCCATCTCAGGGTCAGATAACGGCATGTTCTATACCGAACACACCTTTCTTTTTTTTTTTTAATTTTTTTTTAATGTTTTATGTATTTTTGAGACAGAGAGAGACAGAGCATGAGCAGGGGAGGGTCAGAGAGAGGGAGACACAGAATCCGAAGCAGGCTCCAGGCTCCGAGCTGTCAGCACAGAGCCCGACGTGGGGCTCGAACTCACGAACTGTGAGATCATGACCTGAGCTGAAGTCGGACGCTTAACCGACTGAGCCACCCAGGCGCCCCCGAACATACCCTTCTCAGCAGTACGGTGAGTACCAGAGATGCTGTCCATTTAGATTCATGCACACAGAGCCTCTATGGAGGTGCAGGGAGCAGGTGACTGCAACAAGGATGATTCTAGCTCAAGACGCACAGAATTTCAATAAGCCCCTTCTAGTTACACGCCCACAAGTTGGAGTGCGCAGAGCACACAGAGTTCGAGACCCTGTTTGCAGTGCAGCGCAGCACTCTGGGCGTGCTGTCAGTTACCTACTATCCCGGGTAGGGATTGTTCACTCTCTGCCCTCTCGACAGGTCTGGGCCAGACAGATACACTACAATCTGCCTGGGGCACTGCGTTGTGAAATTTCACCATGTCTCAGAAGCGCAGATGGGCTTTACATTCAGGCAGGCAGGACCTCCCCACAAAGACTGCCAAGCACTCCAGTCACTGCAAACCAATCTAGAATAAATGGTCACAGGAGCAGGCTGGGGGCAGTATCGCAGTTGGAACCTTGAAGTTATGGGGAACCTGCGAATCACACAGAAATCAGGAAAGGTGGAGGAACTAGTCAGGCGGCGCCAGGGGATGGGGATAAACTCTCCGATGCGGGTGTAAAACCATCTTGCGCCTCTGGGTTTGAGCTGCCAGGACAGGGGCAGTTAGCCTGGGGAAGCTAGGGAAGGTCTGCAATATGCTACTTGGTGTTCGAAGGTTTCCTGATGCAAGGACAGTGGGATCTTGCTGTAATACGACCTATAACAAAGGCTTGAATGCAGCACGGGCCAGTCACCAATGACTGAACACAATACATGCCCTGTCACTCAGGTTCTCTGAATACAGAGGTCCCTTGTAGTTAGAAACAATTCTGCTAGAAATACAGAGCTCGAGAAATACATTCTGAGAAGCTCTCTGGTCTGTTGGCTCTTCACTTATTCTAAATTAGCAAAAGAGTTTAAAAACCTGAGAAAACTGGGTATCACATTCTAAGAAAAGGACTCACAGATTATGCTTACAATTTCAGAATGTTCATGACCCCAAGAAAATAGCCTCTCTTTTAGTCCAACGGTCATTTTATATTTGAAGAGACTGAGGCCTAGAGAGGCCACAAGGTTCCAAATAAATCAGTAGGAAGGCTACAACTGGTACCCGGGTCTTCTAATGGCCTCATATGGCTAGGAGAAAACCAAAGCATAGCACGGTGTTGCTGAGGCCTGGAGGAACCCATGTTTCAGTCGAGACCCGAAAGGAGAGTACAGTGATTATGACTTAGTCTCTTGTCTATGACACAAATCTAATATTGGAGCCAAAGCAGGTACACAGTATGCCAGAGAAGGTGACCTGAGGACACTGTGAGCAGAGACAGGAGCTCACAGGCTGTGGCAGAGAGAGCCGGCCCCAAAGGGAGAAAGGCACTGTCCTTAGCAGAAGGGTGATTTGCACCACACTCAGCTGTGTTCAGGCATCCTCGGCATGGTGCTTGGCACACAGGAGGGGCTCCAGAAATACTGTTTCCTTCCCTTCTTTTTCTTCATGGGACAGGTACGAATTTTTTCGTATCTCCTTGGTACACACTACAGTTAGGTAATCGAGCCTGGAGCGGCTTGTGGCAAAAAGCCTGATTTTGAGTTACTGCCCTCTATGGAGCCCTGATAACTGTATCCTCTGCACAAACACAGACCCACCTGAAACTCTGAGCTAAGTTGTTATCATGGTACCAGAAGGAGGCGTTTTAGCCTCCATCTGTCTCTCTGACTCGTGGATACCTGCCAGGGAGCAGATGGCCTTTGTGGACAATTACCTTCATTTTGCTGCAGTGTATTTAAATTAAACAAACTGGCCTCTTTGCTGCTGATTTTCAGAGGCCCTCTCAGAAAAACAGCAACAACAACAAAATCCATAAAAATCAACCCTGGGAGAAAGGAGCTGCAAGTCTGAAATTTAGATAAGGCAACCCTGACTCTATAGAGGAATGGGATGTATAAAGAATGGACTTTTTTTTTTTTAATGTCGATTTATTTACTTTGAGAGAGAGAGAGAGAGAGAGAGAGAGAGAGAGAGAGGATCCCAAGCAGGCCCTGTGCTCAGCTTGGAACCTGATTCCGGGCTCAATCTCATGACCCGGACATCATGACCTGAGTCGAAATCAAGAGTTGGATGCTCAACCGACCGAGCCACACAGGCACCCCTAAAGAATGGACTTGGGGCAGATTTTTCTCCCTTCAAGAAAAGGTAAAACAAACCCCACATACTATATCGATCTGATGTTGGGTGGCTCTGCTCGGAAAATGCAGCCATCACATCAAATGTGCAGCTGAAAGGAGAGAGACAGGAGGCCGCGCTGCCCGTCCTGCGTGCCTAACACGACAACAGTTGAGACCGCTAGCAGTTAGTACCAGGGATGGGAGCAAGCAGACAGCAGAGAACGAGGTGGAGGAGACGAGAGAGACAAGCACATGGCAGCGAGCAAAGAAACAGGCTGTGATTCCCTCCGGGGTGAATTAGAAACAGCGAAAGAGCACGCCAGGAGACCTTCCTATCTGAGCAAAGGTGCTGTGTGACTTAAGTGCTGTGTAGCTTTTCAAGGTAAACTTTGCGTCTAAACACCAGAGAGAAGAGCTGACGAGTTTTACGATGTCTCTTTTCTTTCCACCACAGATACCATGAACGTACATTTACGTACTGTGTAGGTCTGTTGGAAGAATAGGATGGGGCCACCAAAAAGTGTGCCAGCAGTCCCTCTGCAGAGGGCTGGCACCCGTTTGTTCCCACATCACTTCAGGAAACTCAGGGCTTACACACAGCCTGTCACTCACTGTTCACTGTGGTGGCTCATGGGGTAAGTTGCTATAAGACAGGAAACAGCTCCCATGGGACTGCTGGATGTTTATGGTCTCGGTACTGGCAGTGGGTAGATTCCGTCCCTGTTCAAGTCCAATTACACTGCAGAAGACAAAGCTTACCTCAAGGCTTCGAGGGGTGGGAAGCAAGCTGTCTAGCTATTTTCTTAGTAGGAGGAGGAAAGCATACTAAACTCCAGGGACAAAGAACAACCTACTACAACTCACCATAAACCCAAAGATCAAAAGAAGTTGAAATTTAAACTTTCAGATAGGGAAGCTCATAAATTCTAAGACTAGATTACCCTCTTTCTGTTTGTTTCTCCTAGTCTGTCCGACTCTATTTGAGAATGGTATTCCTTTAGTTCTCATTGTAGGATTTCAAAGCCAGTTCTCGGTGAAATGATCAGGGACCTCACTGAAGGGAAAATCCCTGTAAAATGAACACAAAACACTCAGCTTGCATATTAGAAACAAAAAGAGAATAAACTGCCAGGAGAGCATGGTCCTTATTCAGACAGCTCAATCGGTGATCAGGCAAGAAGCCAGAACCTATCAGGGATATTTTAAACTCCAATGAGTCAAATTTAAAGGCTACTTATAGGTATGCAAAACTCATATGGTGAGGTATGGCACCATTCTTTGCTGAGTCCCTGCTGTACACAATGCAGCAGTTAGAGTCCAGGCTTTGCAGTTAGGGAGACCTAGTTTGGATGTCAGCTTTACCATTTATTAGCAGCATGCACCTGGGTAACTTACTTAACCTCTCTGCATCTCAGTTTCTTCATATGCAAAATGGAGATAATATCTTTACAGGCTGGTGTGGATGAACATAAAATGCTTCACACACCAGCTCAAAAGAGGACCACCTGCCATTATTCTACTTTGAAAGGTGCTGGGGGTCACAAAGGGGCAAAGTGTCCACTGTTAGCAGGCTCAGGGTCCCCTGGGGTTGTTAGGCATGTATGCAATTAGCATACAAAGGAGAGTGAAATCCATGCCTTAGTGGAGGCACAAAGGAAAAGCACAGAATCGAGAGAATGTAACTCTGAGCTTCTGGAACAGGGTAAGGTTTCACAGAAGAGGTGGCATCTGAGAGTATCTTGAGGGCTATAATTTCAATAGGCAGAAAAGGCTCGGGAAGGGCAATCCAGGTGAGGAAAGGGCATGAACACAGGCCGCTGGCCTGGGAGGGGAGGCTGCCTGCGGGGGGTAAGGAGCAGTGTGGGGGGGCTAGCATATAGGGAGCACATAGACACGTGGTAGGAAAGAGCAGTGTGGCCTACCATCATCCGAGCCTTAAATAAATAGTCACCTAGTTTATTTACTAGGCCGGAGATGGCAAACGGCAGCCTATGGCCATATCCAGCTCACCACCTGTTTTTTACAGTCCATGAGCTAAGAATGGTTTTCACATTTTGAAATGGTTGCATTTTAAATGGTTATATAAGTACCTACATAATATCTCTGATTTGGTTTACAAAGCATAAAATATTTACAGTCTAACCCTTTTTAAAAATTTTTTTTTGTTTTTAATTTTAAGTAGGCTCGATGCCCAGTGTGGGGCCTGAATTTAAGACCCCAAGATCAAGAGCCACATGTTCTACCCACTGAGTCAGCCAGGCGCCCCATACTGTCTAACCCTTTAATAAAATGCCTACTGACCCCTGCTGGGGGCAGCGGCACAGGGAGCTAGGGGAAGGTTCCAGAGGAGAGAATGGCGTGGCCAGTGCCATGCATTTAGGACTCTGGCTCTGGAGCAACGTGAAGGAGGGACTGAGGAGGAAGAGATAGGGCACAAGGAGCCCTTATGCGGAGGCTCTTCCAACAGACCAGGTGACAGATGATGGAGGCTGGAATGAAGAAAGGTGGTAGGAAGTGGAAGGAGAGAGACACAAGCAGGCTTTTGGAGAAAAACTTGCCTGCACCTTGACAAGTGCGTGGATGAGCAGAAACCTGAGACAGTGTGCAGACAGGGAGCTGACAGGAAATATGGCCAGAGGACTGATTTGCGGGGAAGGTGCCTGGGAATCGTTCACCATCCAGTCCACATGTAAACCTCAGAATCAGGGATTCTGAGAATGCCTCGGCGGCTCAGGCTGTATCGCAGAGCAAGGTTCTCTGAGCTCAGGGTAGTGCTTCTCAGCTGGGGGTAATTTCACCTGCTAGGGCTTGGGGAGGGGGCTATCACTAGAATTTACCAGGTAGAGGTCAAGGGTCCTGCTAAACACCCCACAATGCACAAATCAGCACCCCCAGACTCCCCAGAGTTATGTGGCCCAGAGTTCCACAGTGCTGAGGATGAGAAACCTGGCTGAAGGTGAGTCAGAATCTTTTCCCAGGCGGCAGGCTGCTGTGGAAGGAAGGGCAGGTCACCAGTAGCCTCGGGTTAGGTTAGGATCATCAAGGGGCCCAAGAATAAACTCTTGTATCTTCTGCACATTTGGAAGATGTCCTGGGGGGGGCGGCTACAGGCCTCAGAGTCTCCTAGGTTGTCTCTTGGTTTCCTCAGGTCTGAGCTGGTTAAATACGGCAGTTGAAATTAGAGATGTGAAAGCAATGAATAAATAGTGAATGTTACATATATATTTAAGTTAATAAGAACACAAAATAATAAAAGTATTGAAGGATTTACGGTTAGCCAGCTTGTAGAGCTGTGGTGAGTTGGTGTGGTTTCTTATTAAAGGTACCGCATTAGCTACAGTTAACCGTCTCTCTCTTTGCCTCTAATTTTATAAAACAAGCTTCTACTTTTTCTTTCTTCTTTTCTTCTCTTTCTCTCTCTCTTCCTCCTTTTCTCTACCTCCTCCCTTCTTCCCTCTCTCCCCTCCCCCTTCTCTTTCTTTTAAAGCATCGGGGCATCCATACGGTATGCCAAATGACAGTAATTCTACTTGCCAGACTATGATTGGCAGCAAATGGAGAAGAGTGCAAAAAAGTCTAGTGTACCTTTTATAACATGCTTCTTGTAGCTGAAACTAAGCAGATGTTCATTTCAGTTAAGGACTCTAGGAGAGAAGGCTCCCTACTGTTGCGTTATTGTTAATACGGAACATCAGAACCAGCCCGAGGTCAGCTATAAGACCCAAGAGATTGGTGCAGGATCAGGATTTGATGAAATGCCTACAGACGCTCTCCAAGTGAAGGATCATAGATCCAATCCCACGCCAAGAGAGGATGCTGGGGTGAGGTCTACCAAGAAGAGCACTAGGGATTCCTCTCCTCCTGTGGAAGCCCGAGAGATAAACCAAAGGAGGGGGCTTCAGGGAAGCAGAGGATATTTTCTTAGGATGCTTTCTTTTGTCTGGAAAGGAGGAGGTAGAAGGCTGGTGTGAAGAAACACTGAGGAAGGAGCTGGGTGTTGAAAGAAAAGCCCAGTGCATTTGAAAGTCACAAAAGGAGACACCAGTCTAATGAACCCAGTTGGTTTTCTATAGACCCTTTCTGGCTTTCGCCTTTCCCCAACATACTGGCTGGTACAGGTGACAAAAGCATCAAAGGACTGTGAAGCTGAAGTTTGCAGATGAGGAAACATGTTTGTAAAGTCTATGGACCTGTTTAGACAGAAAAGTGGTTTTGATGAGAAGGACCTTTGAATCACAAGAGCAATCCATTCATATGTAATTCAATGAGGAGGATTGAAGATTTAATTCCCTCTCCTTTGGGCTGAAACCAAAGCAGGGTGGCAGCTGGACAAAACAAAGCCTATTTTTCAGAGCTATCTACACTACTACTCTACTGAAAATTTTCTTTCCAGGGTTGCTGGTAACTTCCTGATTGGCAAATCCAAGGGCTTCCTTATCCTATTGTCTTATTAATTTTCTCCTTCTTGAAAGCTTCTGAGCTTTCACCAAGAACCCACAATCCTACCCCTCCCACCTCCTCTTTCTTCTTTTTCTCTACTATGGTTTTTCCCTAAGCCTCATGTTTATGGTTTCAACCCTAATTTTATGTTGAAGACTTCCAAATCTACAATGCTAGCCATGTTTTCCCACTGAAGTTCCAGCTGCATATCCCCAAATATATGGTAGATCAGGCAAAAAGCCCGAGTGCCTGCCTAATCTTCAGAACTCAGTATGTTCAAAAACAGGCCAAAGTCCCCTCCCTAACCCAGATCATCTCCTCTTCTTACTTCTTCGGTCAGTGTTCCCATCATTTTCCTAGATCCTCAGGCTCAGAACCTAAAAAAGTCACCTTTCACTCATTCTTTTCTGCTGATGCTTTGCTGAGACTCAGACTGTAGTATTCTGGGTGAGACAGTGTGTCCCAGGAATTCAATGTTGTTCCAGCGGAAGGACAATTTCTCCAGCTTGGTGTGTAGAGAATTTCCCTGGAGACTTTGGAAGATAGTTTTCATATGTTGTATGCATTCTGTCCAAGAGAGGGAAAGACAGAAATGTAGTTCAGGAGGGAAATAGAAAAGCAGGGAAGGAAACCTCTCAGTTTGTCCTTGACGAGGGTGATGAAAAATACTGCGGAGACTCAAAGCGATTTCCCCCTATATCCTCACACTGTAAACCCCTTGTAGGTATTCAAGGAGTTCTGGGGGAGTGAAATACAAATCTTATTTTTAATACTGTAACAATATTTTCTCCTTTGGGGAAAAAACTGAATGAAAAACAAAGCAACAAACTACCAGGTTCCTATAGTGAGTACAGGAGCCGGGACTGGTGAATGAGCACACTTCACAGACCCACAAGGCAATCTATGTGCAATTAGCACATGGGGTCATCTAGACAGACTAGGACTGGAACCCAGGCTGAAGGTCTATGGCAGAGTCACACAGTACATCACACTGATCTTTGTTTACCAAAAGACATCTGTGGAGTTCACAAACTTAGAGGGATAGCAGTGGTGCCTATAGCTCAGGATACCACTGACCTGGCATGTGTTTCTGTATTTAAGGCATGATGCCAATGATGAAATAATGTTCATACTATTTGAGGGTGGTATTTTTGTAGGATTCCTCTTGTTATCCTCCAAAACGCCAAGTTCACTGTCTTGAACATATGTAGTAAGACACTGCTGAATAAATAAGTGAACGGCAATTCTTTGCCTCGGGGTAGAAGTAGATTCAGCCTTCTATTTTAGAGTATGGTGGGGTCAGAGAGTCCAGAAGATTTAGAGGCATGTGAATTTGAATCACTTCCCAATGAGACTGTATCTAAAGGTTAAGTGAAGCAAGAGGAGAAGTGGTCCATGAGCACATCGAGGGGTTCACCAATAATCTAATGGACAAAGGAGGCTTTTATTTGTTGTTGTATAGGGTTTTTAAAAAGTACTTTTTCTTAAATTTACAAAGTTGATATTCATGAAGTTTGTTAGAACCCTCATGGGTCAACCGTGGCTAACTAAATATTGAGCACCCTTCCTCTGAGGTATATTTGGGGGAGCCAGATCAGAGACGCAGGCTTTTAAGAACCAGCTCACACCATGCTTTCTTTGGTGTAGTTGTAGTGGGTTATTCATCTGATTCTGGAAATCAGAAAGGGCATGTGGCAAGATCCCACTTGATATTCCAACTTACTGAAGTAAAAGGAAAGGTTCCAAGCGTGTCAATGCTCTCTTAGTGGAATCCCCAAGACTCCTCTAATTACACAATTTTCAGAGTCCCATCTATCTAACCCTCTGGACCATTACCATACTACTAATCTGGATCAAGGCAACCCCATGGGAGCCCTCTATTCTTATATCTTACTATCTAAAGTTAGAGTCTTTAAGCCTGATGTTGATCTGTATATAAAAAGTAGTGATGTCTAATAGGAGAATTCAGAGAAATGTTCCAGGCAACATCTTTCATGAGTAAACCGTACCTCTTGCCTTGGATAGCTCATTTTATTTGGTGTTAGCAATCCAGCAGTACAATTTTATGGTGCGTTGAGTCACTGGGAAAAATGGAACACTGAGATGTAACTCGCATGAATTTAGACATCCGAAACCCCTCCAGACTAGGACCGGAGCAGCCCACAGCTCAAGTGCACCGATGGCAGTAAATACCATCACCAGCATTACTCGTCAGTCTGTTGTTACCTTAGTGAGTTCCTCTGTAACATGCTGGTGAATCCCCTAACCAGGCTGCAGGGGCCAGGTTTTTACTAAGCAATTATCAAAATACTTTCAAGTGATACAAATAACTACATATATCCCACATTTTATAGATTATATGTATTTAAAAAAAAGAGAGGATGATTTTATTCTACATACTCAACATCTGTTCTTTAGACAGAAATGGTAATAGCATTAATCATAATTAATGGCGACCCTAAATTCCTTTTTCTGATTCCTTTTTATAAAGGGCGTTTCTGAACCATGATTTAGTCTTCTGAATGGGTAGGGAACAGGAGTACCTTGAGCAAAGTCACTGCTCTAAGTACTCGAAGCGGTTCTGTGCCTTATAATCAATAAACTTATAAATTCACACCACTTTTAGTTCAAAATCTTGTAAATTTGGTTAATACTAGTTTTCATTCAGCAACTATTTATTGAGTATCTGTTCTGTGGCAGGCACTAGCTAGCGACTGGGGATGGCAGTAGTGAAAAAGGCAGACAAAGTCCTTTAATTACAGTCTGATGATTATCACGGGCCTGATTAACCCTGACTCAGTTGATACAATCTAATTCCTGAGCCTGTTAAACTGTAGGGTATATTGTGGGTTGAAGAGTCACTCAGTGAAGTCTTATCTGAAATAGCCAGGCAGTTCTTCCCTTAATTATAACTCTTGGATCTGAGAAAAGAGAAGGGAAGGAGGGAGGGAGGGAGAGAGGAAAGACAGAAGAATTATCAGCTGAGGTACTGATGCCACTCAAAGCCCTGGAGAAGTGGCTGAAGGCTGAAGGTGGACCCACAGCACCAAAGCTGTTAAGTCACAGTCATTACCTGTTCCTCTCAAATCCCCCCAAAGCTAAAATAATCCCTAAAGAGGAAAGAAGCAAAAAGACGACTACATGAAAAGTTCTCTATAATGGATTTATAGAGCCAATTTTGGGAAGCGTGTCTAGTAAATTCTTCATTGTAGGAGTCTCTCACAACTATTTAATCACCCATATAGGTAACACATTATGATGGGGAAGAAATTAAACTATACCAGCTAGAACCCAGGAAGGAAGAAAAAGTTACAACTTAGCTCTGTGCTAAATACCTTTTTGTATCTCACTCAGTAAGGAGACAGACTGAAACAGAAGCACTAGTTCTGAAGCTTTATGTGTCTACTTGTTTAAAATGTTGAATTATATAAAGCTATTGAGCTTTCAAATTTGAGCCTCAGCACTGAGCCTTGGGTGGGTCCAGTTTAAACCTGTGATGTAAACAGAGGATATTTAAACCTATATCCACAGAGCAGAATGTCTTACCTATATCATAGTGGAGAAAGATGGGGAAAAGACAATTTGTACCAATTTGTGCCATGGACGGTCCTAAGAGAGTATGAAGACAAGGTCATGAACTCAGGACCATGGCCAAGGAGAACTTCTAAGACATACACACAAGTGGTTCATTAGGGGCAAGCTTCAGCAGTCTGGGTCTAGCCTCTTACTTTGCCAACTTCAAGGGCATGATGATCTCACACAGACTCAAAGGTCACTGAAGCGAACAGGTTATTTAAGTCCCTGTCTGCTCAAGGTCAGCTTTAAAGCGACCTGAGAAATAACATACCAGCAGTGGCAATTTCTCATTCTTGGATTACATGGCAATCCATAATGTTTTTTAAGAATGAAACGTCTATTGGAAGCTCTACTGCTACCATTAAAATAGATACTCATAAAGCCCGCCCTCTTCGGAAAGAGAGTTCTCAGGTAAGGTGTAGGGTTCTTCACTCTGAGCCGGCACATTCCCAGAGGGAGGAGATGCTAGTCTGGGCAGATTGTTGGAGTAAGGTCCCAGCAAGTGGTTTTAGCTGCAATGTGCATCTTTGGGGTATAGAGGAGAGAAGAGAAGGAGGGGAACAGTGGCTGTCGGCAGCTACAGGTGAGGTGATGCCCTGGAGCACCACGAAGGAGAGGAGACTGTCAGGCAAACAGCGGGAGAAAGGAGAAGGAAGGAGAGATGTTCTCTTTCCTTCCCTCAACACAAGCGCACCCATCCTCCTATTTGTGGTCGGCGTTACCAGCATCCGCGTCTCTGTGGCTTCTAAGCAAACTGGAGGATTATACGTCTATGCCCCCCTTGAAGTTAAGTGTGGTCATATGACTTGCTTTGGCCAATGAAAGGGAGGGAAAGAGAAGTATGAGTGTCACTTCCTGGGGCTTGACTTTCCATGCTGTCTTCTCCTGCTTTGCCCATATGAATGTACCTACTGAGGAAGTGCCATAAGATCAAAGCAATAAACTACATGTCAATGAGGAAAAAAACAAACAAACAAACAAACAAAGCAAAAACAACACTAAACAAACTTTTGTTACAGTAAAGCCACTGAGATTTCTGGGTTGATCACCTATCTTAATCCCATAATCTATCTGCTTTCCTTCTGACAGTCTGTCTCTCCCTTGCTCCTTTCTTGCCTCTTCCCCCATTTGATCTTTTCCTCTGCACTCTATTATTTCATTGCCCTCCTAACTGAAAATAATAAATATACTGTTGGGTATTCCTATTCTTTTTTTTCTAAATATTTATTTTTGAGAGAGAGAGAGGGAGTAAGGGGAGTAGGGGTGGGGGGGGAGGGAGACAGAGAATCCAAAGCAGGCTCTGCAGTGACAGCAGTGAGCCCGATGCAGGGCTCGAACTCACTAACTGTGAGATCATGACCTTAGCCGAAGTCAGACGCTTAACTGACTGAGCCACACAGGCGCCCCTGTATATTCCTATTCTTAATCTAAAACATGGATCACTTTGTTTTTTGAAAAAGAAACAAGTAAATTTTTTGAATTAAACATTCATATTTCTCTCTTTTAAAATTAAAGCCCTGAGGTAAGTTAAAAATCAGCTTTAGCTTGTATAAAAAAATGTATGCTTTGAAAACCTTACTATGTTATATAAACATATGGTGTTACTATTGTGGATAGGCCCTCAATTGATTTTCTTGTGTGGGTTAAGGGCTGTCCGGAAAAATAAAAACAAACATAAACCTTCCCTAAACACCATGCAACAGCCATGCAGCTCAAAAACCAGAGCTCCCCCTGGAGCAGACTCTGAACAGGAAATCACTGAGGGCATAACCAGTCACTTAGCTTTCATTGGTAACTTTGTTAAGAAGGCTCCTGGGGCTGGAGCATCCAGAAGCCTGTTCGAGACTAAAGGACATTTGAAGTCATCAGAAAAACTATACATTTCCATGCACAATCATTCATGATGTAGTATTTAGACCTGAGGTCACTCCCACAACCCTGAAAGTTGTTTCAAGCAATTAAAGTCACTCTAGACATGAAGCAGCAGCGAATGCAAAAGCAGGGAAATGCAATCGTAGCCTGGCTAATCATGCATAGTTAAATAAACACAACAGATGTGTACTTTAACAAAAATTCAACGAGCTCTGGTTTCAAGTAAGAACATGCTCTGCTAATGAGGTAAACATGACGTGGACTTTCAGGCCGTTTTACACGACTATGGAGCGAACGGCTGAGGGTTTTACACATAACCAATTCTGCAGAGGTGAACTTGTGCAGGGAGGAGACGAGAAAGAATGTAACGGTTCTCTGAGGAAGAGAAGAACATGCAAAAGGAGCAAGAATCAGGTGGAGAATTCCCAAGTTCACTTACTGCCTGCTTTTGCTCTTCCTCCTAGAGGTGTTGAAGATGGAAAAAAAGGCAGAGGGAAAAAGGAGAGAGGTTAATGGCCATCACCACAAAACATCTGGAAGAAATGATGGAAGAATCAGGCAAACCAGGCCAGGCGCACGGGTTCAGAGACCAAAGGCCCAGACGGTCATCAGGCACCATCAGCTGCACAGAGCGAATGGCAGGCCTCCGTCCCACCCAGTTCATTCAGGGTTAGCCTCTAGAACTGGGAAACCATCTAATCCAACTTCCTCATTTATGGACAGAAAAGGCCTAGAGAGCCTGACTCGCCCGAGCTCACATAGCTGTTTAGGGTAGACTGAAAGAAATAGCTCAACTAGGACCCAGAAGCCCAATAATCAATCTCCCCATTCCTAATATTCCTATGTGTTAGCTACCTTCCTCTAGGCCAATGGTTCGCAAAGCAGCAGCACCTGGAAACTCGTCAGAGATGCAAAGTTTGGGCGCCTGCCAAGACTACCTGAATCCAAACTCTTGGGGTGGGTGGGGCACAGCAACGTGTTTCAGAGCCTTTCAGCTGATTCTGATGCCTGCTGGTTTGAGAGCCACTGCCCTAAAAACTTCCCCCAAACTAGCAATTTCACCTGACCAGACTCTCTTCCTTAGTCCCCTCCTCTCCACTTGTTTTGGGGCTGCTTTTTTGTGGTTTTGTCCCAAGGATGCGCTTACATCCCATCCCCATTCCTCCAACAAACTGGAAGCTGCTTCAGGGCCCTGAGAGGCTTTTCAAAAAGAACTCTCGACCTCGGTTTTCCACTAATTCAACACAGGTTCATTTAGTACTTCTTATGCATAAGGCCCTGGAAACCTGAAGATAAGATGTGGTCTCTGTCTTTTAGAGCCTCACAGTGACGGCGGGCAGAGTGGGTACTTGCCAACTCTCAGCTATCACAATGCACCACTGGGAGCCGCGGGGAGAAGCACAGCAAAGACGAGAGAAACACTTCTGAGTCTGTCTCTCCGTGGTCCTTTGCTCTTCAGCTACTCTGTCTTTTAATGGGCCTTTTTGCTTCTTCTTTCTCTGCCTCATCATGAGTAACTGTGGTCAGGGAGCCTCTGCTCTTTGCCCAGGGTGTGCAAATCTAAAAGCTGCTGTAATGGTTCTATTTAAATCGGATCCAGCCGTGCAGGCAGTCTTTACTGAACATGTGTGTAGGAAGTCTTAGGGACGGACGGGTGCTTCTGCTTTTACAGGGTCTGCAGATCTGGGGCCAATGGTAAGAATGGTTTCAGAAAATCCAACCAGTTACAAAAAGGAGAGAGGAAGTAAAAAAAATTGGAAAAAAAAACATTTTATTCCTGCAAGGAAGAGACATGGACTAGAAATTAAACAGGCACCAAGAACTCTCTTCTGGAGACTCCAACTGAGCACAAGAAGATGTTCTTCATAATCGGAGCCAGCTGCTAGATGCCTGACCAAACCTATACTCACAGGAGCCCAGGCAAAGAAGGCCCTGAGCGTTAGCTCAGTAAGCCTTAAGAAGTTAGCATCTTAGGGTGCCTGGCTCAGTTGGTAAAGCATGCAACTCCTGATCTTGAGGTCGTGAGTTCGAGCCCCACCTTGGGTGCAGGGATTACTTTAAAAAAATTAAAACAAAAGAAAAAGAAGTTAGCATCTTTCAGTTTTTACATCTGGCACGTGGCTCTGGTCAGAAGGGCTTAGAATTCCACAGCTGGGAAGAGCCTTCCCTTCCTAGCCAGGCTTCCCTGTAAGGCAGAATACTTTTCTCCATTCACTCGGCAGGGCAAAGAGCCATAGGAAGAGTTATTAAACCATTTAAAATGTGTGTTTATTGCTGGCACTAAGTGTTGAAATGGACACTGAGATGGTGGGGGAGGGATGAGGCAATCCTGACAGGCTGAAATTGCAGCTGAGGTCAGAAGACAAGGACAAAAGTTCTCAGGACTGTTTCTAAGACACCTCCCTATTTTTACTGTTTTCTCCAGGCAAGGTAACAGTGCTTTGGCTCAACAGAATAGGGAAATTTCAGGAAGCAATGTTTCCCATTTGCACATTTGGGAACTCTGCTATGGATAGTTTGTCCCAGGACATGACATCATGATAATCTGCAGGAGACACGTGTCAGGTTAGGACGGGAATGGTGGACAGGGCAGCCTTTTCAGGAGGTAGGGGCCTCTGCTGTGCACTGGGGTTGGCAGAGGGTGGGCTTTGACAACGTGTTACTAAGGATGGTGTTTTACAATTTAAACTCACAGAAGTTGCTCAGATAAAGCCTTGAAGGCTCTGTCAACACACTTAACAGGTCAGATACGAGGCCTTAGATATAAGGTTTTTGTTTTCAGTCAGTCAGTCGTGTCAGTAAACACTGACTGATGGCAACTGGCACAGGAGCCAAGGTTGATTTAAAGGGAATAATAATACTTTAATCACAAATCCAAAAGTGCTTATGTCACCTAAAAACATGCGAGACTTTTCCACATGGGGGATGTCTGGCTAGGTGGCCAAAGTAACACCGTAAGTACTGCAGTTATCTACATGATAATTTATATTTTAAACCTCATTTGCAAATAAGGTTGAAATCCAAAACTGCAGAATTCACCTGGTGACTCTGTTTCAAAAGTAATATTAGGAAAATGAAAAATGAGGCAGAAAAATACTGGAAACATGATTTAGAAAGTAAAATACCAACATACAACCACTTCTAGCTTAAATAAGTTTGGGACAGAGGTTATCCATACACATTAATCAGGGGGGGAAATGTAAGGAAAAGATACCTTCTCACCATGGGTACCTGGGTGTCAGTCTGCATCATGCCACCAAAAAACCAAAAATACAATTAAGAAGGTCCCTGAGGGGTGTCTGGGTGGTTCAGTCAGTTAAGTGTCCGACTTTGGCTCAGGTCATGATCTCACAGTTCGTGAGTTCGAGTCCTGCGTTGGGCTCTGTGCTGACAGCTCAGAGCCTGGAGCTTGCTTCAGATTCTGTGTCTCTCTCTCTCTCTCTCCCTCTCTCTCTCTCTCTCTCTGCCTTTCCCCTGCTCGTACTCTGTCTCTCTCTCTCAAAAATAAATAAACTTAAAAAAAAAAAAAAGAAAGAAAGAAGGTCCCTGGTACTCCTTGGTCTTACTGCCAAATACCTAAATGTGACAGTTAGGAACCAATATTTTCTTGTTAAATAAATGCATGATTAATTTTTACCCTGCCTTCTTACAAAAAAGGACTTAAGATTATTATTGAATAAATTAATAAACAATGGGAACACTTCATATACATCCTTCTTTAAATTATCATTTTTCAGATAAATAGATAATGTACACAATATTTCACTGAAGCAGTAGAAAGAACTCCCTGTGAAATGGAAATTTACTGTGCAGTGTATTTTAATTTATGAGTATCCCAGACCATGTGGTTTCATTGTCCATTTGACTAAGTGCTTACAGCTGTTTTATGAGAGAATTAAATGCTAGCAGATTGAACATCAACGAGGGCAGGACAGTCCTTTGAAATTAAAATTAGGATTCTAAAGCGTATTTTTATTATGGGTTAGTGAATATATTTTCTTAATAGTAGGAAAACATCTTTGAAATTTTCATGGAAGTCAATGATTCCTATGGGTGACCTTCTAGGAGTGCATATAATACACAAATTAGGATTGTGCTGTCATCTTTTTAGGAAGCTGGACATTAGAGAGGCATGAAATTTTCAACTGTAAATTCTAATCAATGGGTAAAAAGACAACATTCCTGCTCTGTGTTGCAAATTCTTCCTCCCAGTCTGAATGGCCTCAGCCTATCTGGTAAGTAAATTATAAGGCATTTAAGAAGCCGGCAGGGGATTTTACAAAATGGGGCACAAGGATCCTGCTTATTTTAGGAAATTATAACTGTAAGACAGTAGCTAGAAATACAAAGAAGCTCAGCGTTTGGGATCAGAGTTCCAGGCCTCAGCTCATTCTGCCCAGCCCTTGAATACAAGCATCAGAAGTGAACCAGGTCACAATAATATTCACAGGGCTCTGAACCAGGAACTCTAACGGAGACTGAGGGCGGCGCAGCTAACGAGAAAGCACACCGTGGGACTTTGGGGGAAATGCATTCTGACTTCCCTTCAGTTTGCATAAACCTTTTGCCTTTTACAAAAATTACCCTACGGTATCTTCCCACCTATGTTTGGGCAATGTCTGAAAGCAACTTACTACAAGCAAGTCTGACACAGGCCAGGGATGAGTGGATCCCCTATTATCTCCCATCTTGCAGGGGACTACCCCACAATGGCAGGACTTTCAAAGCCCCACATGGCTCCAGATGCTATACCGGCCAAATGCATTTAAGTCCCTCTCTGCCATCTTGAGTGGGTGATTGGGTTGGATTAGCTGGATACTTGACAACTATTAGAGGGATCTGGGCCAGGTTTTCTTTAAACAAGACCCATTTAGACACGAAATACTTCTCAAGAGAAATTCCGTTAACAGGGTTAATGTAGAAACACGTCCATGCAAAACAACCCAAATACCCAGGACCAAAGCTAGAAAAAGAGATTCAGCTTAAGACTAAAAGAAGCGATTGTCTTGAGCAAGTCAAAAGTCAGTTTTTTTTTTTTTTTTAATGTTTATTTATTTTTGAGACAGAGCATGAGCAGGGAAGGGGCAGAGAGAGAGGGAGACACAGAATGTGAAGCAGGCTCCAGGCTCTGAGCTGTCAGCACAGAGCCCGATGCGGGGCTCGAACTCACGAACTGTGAGATCATGACCTGAGCCGAAGTCGGACTCTTAACCAACTGAGCCACCCAGGCGCCCCAAAAGTCAGTTTAAAACACAAACGCTACATTCACCCAAGTTGCTAATACCACTTGCTTCACTATGAAGGGACTCGTTTAGCATAGAGAAGTTGAAGAAAAGTCTCCAAGCTGATGTTTCCTTGAGCCGCACTGCTAGTCTGGACCCCTGTCACTCACACACTCACACTCACAGGTTGTGATGCAGCACAATCACTGGGCTAGACAGTTATATTTATCTCCATTTCTCCTTTAGCTTCTTCCCTCTCTGATCCGCTCTACATATTTTCCCAAACTATTATTTCCCAAACCGTCAGTGACTCCCTTACCACAGGATTCAATCTACTCCCCTCAGCCTGGCTTTTGAGGTAATCCACACTTTGTGATTTCCACTCTGGCTGCGAACTCAGTGTGGTACCACAAAACACAGTGGTTTCCCAGCACAGACACAGAGACTGAAGGAACTAACAGCAGGAACAAATGTATTCTGGTATTGCTGCTACGTATCTGGGTAGATATTTCTGTGGAGTGCCAGTCAAACTGTCCAGGTGAGGACACTTAAATGCCAAATGTGCCTTTCTCTCCTCTGGGGTATAGGGGCTGCGATATATTTGTCGCATGTTGTAATATGTCAACAACGATAGTGACATCTGAATCATTCCAAATTTATTCAAGCCCCAAGATAACAAACATAGAGCTGGGATGCTCTTTTGTTCCTCCTAATAAAGTTATTCATTAGAATTAGTCTGATTAGCTTGGTCTGCCGCGATAATACTTACTAAAATAGGACTCTTAATCCTTCTTGAGTATTTAGGCGAAATATTTGAAAATTTGTTTTAAAAGAAACTTCAAATAGTTGAGAAACATTTGTTTACATATAGTTAATATCCTATTTATAAACCTGCCTACCACTATTTAAGGACATGACGCTAATTCCAGTTACTCATTTTTTATAATCAGACTTTACACTAATTAGATGACTTTATGGAGTCGTGTCTAACTTTACGGGCAGCGCCATTTAAGCCTTTAGCGGCACCCTGTTCAGGCAGCACGGCAGGGGTTGGGGGGGGCGGCAGCAGCTGAACTGGAGGTGAAGGGGAACAAGCGGTGGGAGGGAGGCGGGTGGGGGGGGCGTGGGGGAGCGGCCAGGGCTCTCTCTTACCTTCAGCAGCTTCATCAGCCCCTCCAGCTGAACCATCAACTCGCGCCTGCTCTCCTGCAGCGCCGACATTCTCTGCTCCAGTTCATCTTTCCTTTGCCTGTCCGAGAGGAGAAGCCCATCTGGAATGAGGCTCTGAAGATAAAGGGACCCTCAAGGAAGGGTCTAAGCCTAGGCGAAATGGGCTTCAGACCCGATTCCGCTATTTACTGGGGTCTGTGATGCTGAGCAAGTTACTGAACTTCTGATACCTTATGTAGAAAGTGGTGATAATATCTGTTTTGCTCACTTTCCTGTTGTGAGAATAGTATGTAAAAATGCTTTGGAAAATGCACATGGCCATATACAGAACAAAGCATGATTAATATCATTGTTAAAGTGATTTTAAAAATTCCTCAGGAAGTCAATTTTAGAAAGATACATGAAACGAGTCCGAACTTAAATTGATAGTGGAGAAAACGTATGAAAACTGCTCAGGGGAAACAGGGTTCAGTAGCTGATGCTTCCAGCACCAGACGCCAGCCTCAAGAGTGAGACTGACATCAGGGTGGCTCTGTGTCTGAGAGAATTCACTTTTCTCCGAGGCCAGGTTTCGCGTCAGTTCTAGCTCAATAAGTCCAAAACCAAACTTAAGACTTTAGTCCGCAAATGGTTCTCTTTCCTCATTTCTTCTAGCTGTCATGGCTGAAAACCTCTGTCCTCTTCGATACTTTCCTGCTTATACCCTATATTCAGTCATCCGACTTAGATGACTCTTTCCTAGAAATGTATGTGTCTTTCTCTCCCGTCTCTCACTTTATCCAAGCACGCCTTACCTCACACGTGCAATGGTCTCTTAGCCTGATTAATCCTGATTTCATCTGTTATGGTGAAGTGGAATAGAAATCAGGAGGCTTGAGGCCCACCATTTACTAAATATTGCAACCTTGGACAAGTCACTTAACCTGTAAGAGCCTCGATTTCTCTTCACTAAAATGGGACTAATTACATACAAACAACTATGGCAATATCTGGAGGATCAAATAAGACCATGGGTATGAAAGATAAAATTAATGGCACCTATTTCCTTTTAGTTTTTCACTGTGGTTGTTAGAAAAGTTTTTAATTACATGTGTGGCCCACATTCTATTTCTATCAGAGTGCTGCTCCAGACCCCACCTGCATGCCTATCCTTAGTGCCTCACCTTCTATCCCCTTCCACGTCTGGAGGTCCAGCTGATGGTTCACTTTTCCTTAAACAGATCCTATCATTTTACGAATCCCAGCAATTCCCCAACTTCTTCCAAATATTATTCACTCCTTAGTGTCCCACCCAAATGTCACTCTTCCCGGGAAGCTACTCCTAATTACTTCAGCAGGTATCAGATCCTGCTTAATCAATCACTACAACAACTGGTGCTCCCGTGGCACCTAATTTACTTTACCTTGCGTTGCTGTCATACCTACCATGATGCAAAATCCTTGAGGTTAGGGGATGAGTCTTACTCATCTTTGCATGTACTGAATGCTTAAGAGAATATCACATCCAGTATGTACTCAATTAACATCTAGTGAAGTTAACACCATCATTGTTTGAAATCCTCCAAGGATTTCCACTCACCTATCACTTAAGGCTCTCCAGAATCTGGTCTCAATTCCTCAACTAATTTTATCTCCTATCACTGGCACTCTAAAGATTAATTCAATGGATGCCTGAAACAAATTCTTAGTTCTAAGACTCTTTCCCTTCTCTGAAATGTATCATACTTCTTTGGGGGATCATGCTGAACCCCAACTCCACTTCTAATCTGAAATGTTTTGTCCCAGACTCCATCCAAATCAACCCTACCTTCCATGGTCTAGCTCAACTTCCACCACCTCCATGGGTCTAATTGCTTCTAGCCTCTCTATATATTTTCATACTTAGATTTCTTATAGCATAATGCCCATACTATTTATTAACACTATATAATATTAGTTAACTGACCAGAAAATTATTTTATGTTTATTTCCAAAACTAGATCACAGATTTGTAAGATGGAATCATTGTTTTCTAGTCTTCATACTCCCTAAATTTCCAGCACAGGTATAAATTCAATAAAGAAAAACCAACTCATTCGATTTTCTAGAGAGCCTTTCTTCTCTGAACTTCTAAGACTGGATGCGGTACTCTTTCCCTGTGCTATGCACAACCAAATAATTACACTATGTGGTGAAAATGAAGGAACTATATGTAGCTACAGCAACAACATGGAAGGACCCTAAAGCGTAGTACTGAAGGGGGGAAAGGTTCCACTCTATGCATATAACCACATTTCTATAAAGCGCAAAAAACAAAAAGCAAAACTAAACACTTTATTATGTGGGAATACACATATATTTGATGATAGATACTGTTTAAAAAGCAAGACAATGATAAACCAAATTCTGGATACAGGAGAGCTCTGTGGGGAACGTGGAAGCAAGGAAATGGGCTTGGGGGCACTTACACACACGACATGGTTTTAACAACACATGACAAAGGTGTGGGTTCATGGGTATTCATTTTATCTTTATGCTTCATATCTTACACATTTGTCATATATGTTATTGAAATGAATATACCATTTAAAAATAACAGTCATGGGGCGCCTGGGTGGCTCAGTTGGTTAAGCGTCCGACTTTGGCTCAGGTCATGATCTCACAGTTCGTGAGTTCGAGCCCCGCATCGGGCTCTGTGCTGACAGCTCAGAGCCTGGAGCCTGTTTCAGATTCTGTGTCTCCCTCTCTCTGCGACCCTCTCCCGTTCATGCTCTGTCTCTCTCTGTCTCAAAAATAAATTAAAAAACTTAAAAAAAAATAAAAATTAAAAATAACAATCATGGGGGAAAGACAGAATTCATAACCACTAATCCCAAGAATGAAATTCTCTATCTCGTTTTATTACACTAGCTGGGTACCTGGCAGTTCCTGGATTCGTATATATTGATCAAAACCAGAAGGATGTCAGATACGTAGAAATGAATCTTGCCCTTTATGTGTCTTTTGATAAACAAAAGTTCTCAATATGAATATAGATGAATTTACCAACTTCTTTCACGGTAAGTGATTCTGAGAAACTATTTTCTATTCCAAAATCCTAAAGAAATTCTCTCACATTTTCTTCTAGAAGTTTTAAAGTTTTGTCTCCATGTTTAATCCATCTGGTAGTGTGTTCTGTATATAGTGTGAAGTGGAGAGCCAATATGTTTTGTCTGTGTGCATAAGCAATTGATCCTGCACGCTTACTAAATAGTCTCTCTTTCTTTAGTGATAACAGAAGCTGCTTTTCAGATTAAACACTTCCGGACTTTTCAAGATTTAGACCCTCCTCAGATTTAGGGTAAATTCTTGCTTCTTGCTGCCTACATGACATCCCTGGGCTCAGCCCTCTGCCTACTAAATCAGTGATATTTTCCAGACACTTCCGGCTGAATTAAGGACTTTTAGCGATCCCACGTCCAGCAACAGTTAAGATTGGAGTATAATCATTTTTTGCTTTGCTAGATATAAAACAGTTACTTGTGCCTGGGCTGTGGTGAGGAAAAGGGAACAGTTGTATCTTACGCCGAGAGTTCAGAGTTAACACTGGGACTGAGTCAGCTGCACATGCTCTCCCAGACTTCGGAGAGTAGCACCAAGCTGCTAACATCCCAGACATGCAACGGAGGGCCTAGGAACCAAATCCTCAAGCCCAATTAAATTTAGGAACTAAAGTGAATTTTCAGAAGAATGGGAATCTCTGTATCTCTAATGATTTTCATCTGCACAGTTTAAATTCTTTATGACTTATTTATTGATGATATAAATCTAGAAAGAAAGACAGTTATAGAAAAACAATCATCTCCATTCTCTAGGAGAAGAAATGATGGTTGAGAAGCTACATGACCTAAGCCAAAGGAAGAATTACAAAAGGATATTCGGCTATGCAGAACCCCAGATGATGGCACATTAAAAATCAACTGTGCAATGTCAAATGTTACAACCTACACAGAAAGGATACTCTTTGGACATCTAGAGGTCTGGTGAGAAGCCAGCCACTAACTTAGCGTCCAAAAAATGTCTGCATTTACCAAAGAGTACACACACATCTTTTTAAGACTGATAGGAAATAAGAGCCTAATAACTTTGATCAGATCACTCTCATGTTAAGCTCTTCTGGCAGACTTCCTCATTGGCTCCAAAATAGCATCTCAGTGGGGGCTGAAGCAGCTCTCTGCCCGCATTCGGGTCCTGAGCCCTGAGTCTCCGGACCCTGAGGCCGTTTATATCTATGTTGAAGTGGGAAGGTTCCACAGCGGTGGTGCAAGGGATTCCCACGTGGTTTTGCATCTCAGAGATGTGCCTGTGTAACAAGCACCCTTCCCCTTCAACAGAGTCCTGCTCTGACTGTGAAGCACCGGGAGAATATACTCATGGGACAGAGGAGCATTATTCCTGCCAAGGGTCTTCAAAGTCAGACTAATTAACAAAATAAGAAGACGGATTGGAGCACAGTCTTCTTTTTTTTTTTTTTTTTTTAATTTTATTTTTGGGACAGAGAGAGATAGAGCATGAACGGGGGAGGGGCAGAGAGAGAGGGAGACACAGCTCAGCCCAGAGCCTGACGCGGGGCTCGAACTCACGGACCGCGAGATCGTGACCTGGCTGAAGTCGGACGCTTAACCGACTGCGCCACCCAGGCGCCCCGGAGCACAGTCTTCTTAAAGCAATCATAAAAGTGTAAACACTGCTCTGCCTGTCGTGGAGCTGGACACTGGTGTTGACCTAGTTCTGCCATGATGGCTGAAGTTCTCAGAATCCAAACACCTGAAGCAGTAACAGAATGACCGGAATGTTTTAACTGTTTGCTCTAACAGGACTAGTTGTATTGAGAAACAGATTCTATCCTACTCGTTTTGTTTCCCGACACGTAAATTCCTACCGCAGACCATCCTTTGCAGACAGTGGTGCAGTATCCCTACTTACCTCAGCAGCCGCAGCTCAGCCAGCAACGTGGGGTTCTGCTGGGCCTTCTCGGGGGTGGGCTGGGAAGCCTGCTCATGCTCCAGACGGAGACGCTGAATCTCTTGCAAGATCTCCCTGGAGAGGCCAGATGAAAGAAAGTTGGCTGCACAGCGCTTCACAGCTCTTTCCTGTCAGGTCTTTTTATTCTAGAACAGCCTCTACCAATCTTGTTCTGACTGCTTCCAAATGACCAAGATGTGGAATAGCCACCTTCTTGACATTTCCACACTTCATATTTACTCAATGAAACAATCTTTTGTGGTAGAGAAAGTCATATAAACACTCTTCTCAAGAATTTGAAAAATCTCCACTAAAGGAAAACAGCCACTAGAAGACTTTCTTTCTTTCTAGGGAAAGGAAAAACGAACTCCCTGCAATCTCTGAATGTGGGTCCTATGCTAACTCCCCCCATCTCCCTTCTTCCTCTTGAGCCCCCGAGTGATAAGAGCTGCCATTTCTTCTTCCAAAACCTGTTACTTTACATCTAATCTCCTTGTCCCGGTTTCTACTATTCAGGGCATACTGGTGTGCCGTCTGGTGTCTGTGACTTTAAATGGCTTTGTGCGGAGAGAGCAGACAGTCACATACAGCACAGTGGGCCAGGATAAGATGACCAGATAAAGTGAAAGAGGGGTGGGGTGGAAAAGGGAATCATGAGAGGGGAGCTGGTAGGTGGGAGAAAGCACGGGAAAAAGAATCCATGAGGGCACAGGAACAGGGCTTTGGGCTACCAGAATGTACAGCATGCAGAGATCTCCAAATCAGAGTAGGGGCATTCCCATGAGTTGGTCTGGCCTATATTCACTAAGGTGGGATCCTCCTTCATGGTCAAAATACAACTAGTCTGCAAGGAAAAGGAGAATCAGATACTCACATGACAGTCTTGGACTTTAGAAACTGGCTTGGCCTCTACATTCTTACCTGTTTTTGTTTTCCAGTTCTGCAATAAGCTGTCTTTGTTGTTTGTTGGCATCAAAGTTAAAGCTCAAGTCAGTAGGAGGACGGGTCTACAGTGAGAAGAAAGCAAAGGGTTTTTTGGTTTTTTTTTTTTTTTCTGTGTGTGTGTGTGTGTGTGTAATTAAAATATTCCAGAAACTTAGATTACTGATTTTTTAAAACAGATTTTTGGGGCACCTGAGGCTCAGTCGGTTAAGTGTCCAACTTTGGCTCAGGTCATGATTTCACAGATCGTGAGTTCGAGCCCCACGTCGGGCTCTGTGCTGACAGCTCAGAGCCTGGAGCCTGCTTTGGATTCCGTGTCTCCCTCTCTCTCTGCCTCTCCCCCACTCATGCTCTGTTTCTGTCTCTCTCTCTGTCTCTCACTCTCAAAAATAAACATTAAAAAATAAAACAGATTTTGGAGGTACAATTTACATACCATAAAATCCACCCATTTTAAGTATACCTAATTCAATGAGACTTAGTAAATTTAAACAGTTGTGCAACCAACCACCACAGTCCAGTTTTAGAACATTTCCCATCACCACAAAAAATCCCTCATGCTGGCTTGCAGTCAATTGCCACTCTCATCCCCAACCACAGGCAACCACTGACGTGCTTTCTGTCTGCAGTTTTGCCTTTTCTAGAAACTTCATATATATGGAATCATACAACATGTAGTCTTTAGTTTCTGGCTTCCACTAAGCATGATGTTCCTGAGGTTTGTCATTGTTGTTCGATGACTCAGGAGCTCCTTCCACCTTATTGCTGAATAGTATTCCACTGTTGCCAGCTTTTGACTGTTACAAATGAAGTTGCTAAAAATGATCATTTACAAGTCATTGTGTTGATATGTTTTTATTTCTCTTGAGTAAATACTTGGGAGTGGAATTCCTGAGTTATCTGATAATTCTGTACTTAATATCCAAAAAAAATTTTTTTAGGGGCGCCTGGGTGGCTCAGTCGGTTAAGCAGCCAACTTCGGCTCAGGTCATGATCTCACGGTCCGTGAGTTCGAGCCCCGCGTCGGGCTCTGTGCTGACATCTCAGAGCCTGGAGCCTGTTTCGGATTCTGTGTCTCCCTCTCTCTGACCCTCCCCTGTTCATGCTCTATCTCTCTCTGTCTCAAAAATAAATAAACGTTAAAAAAAAAATTAAAAAAAAATTTTTTTTAATGTTTATTCATTTTTGAGAGAGAGAGACAGAGTGCCAGTGGGAGAGAGTCAGAGAGAGGGGAGACACAGAATCCGAAGCAGGTTTTGGGCTCCAAGATGTCAGCACAGAACCTGATGTGGGGCTCGAACCCACAAAATGTGAGATCATGACCTGAGCCCAAGTCAGACGCTTAACTGACTGAGCCACCCAAGTGCCCCTGTATTTAATATTTAAAAAAAAATTTTTTAATGTTTATTTATTATTGAGAGACAGAGCATGAGCATGGGAGGGGCAGGGAGAGGAGGCGACACAGAATCCAAAGCAGGCTCCAGGCTCTGAGCTGTCAGCAGAGCCCGAAGTGGGGCTCAAACTCACAAACCGCAAGATCATGACCTGAGGTGAAGTCGGACGCTCAACCGATTGAGCCACCCAGGCGCCCCCTGTATTTAATATTTTGAGGTACTATGAAACTGTTTTCCAAAGTAGCTGTATCATTTTAGAATCCCACCAACAATGAATGAGGGTTCTGAATTCTCCGCATCCTGGCCAACATTTGTCATTGTCTTTTTTCTTTTGTTGTTTTAACTATTCTAGTTCATGTGAAATATTTAACTGTGGGTTTTTTGAGATATGATTTACATACCATGAAATCCACCCGTTTAAAGTGTACAATTCAGTGGACTTAAGTATATTTACAAGCTTGTGAGATTATCACCATTAATTCCAGAATATTTCATCACCTCAACCCCCCCCCCCCCGTACCCATTAGTAGTCATTCCCTATTCCCCCTACACTCACACCCTGAGAACTGCTAACCTATTTTCTATTTCTATGGATTTGCCTACTCTGGATATTTCATATAAATGGAATCATGATCTTTTATGTCTGGCTTCTTTCACTCCGCAAAATATTTTCAGGGTTCCTCTGTGTTGTAGCATGTAGCAATACTTTCTTTTTGTAGCTGAATAATATTCTGTTACGTGGATATACTACATTTTGTTTATCTATTCAACAGCTGATGGGCATTTGGGTTCTTCCCACTTTTTGGCTGTTTTGAATAATGTCATTATGAGCATTTGTGGACACGTGTTGTGTACTCATAGGTTTTCATTTATCTTGGGTATATATCTAGGAGTGGAATTGCTGGGTTATACAGCAACCGCTTTTCCAAGTGGCTACACCAGTTTACATTCCCATTGGCAATGTATGAGGGTTCCATTTTTTCCATATCCTTGTCAACACTTGTAATTGTACATCTTTTTGATCATAGTCATCCTGGTGGGTGTGAAGTGGTATCTCATTGTGGATTCAACTTGCATTTTCCCTATGACTAATATATTGAGCATGCTTTCATGTGCTTACTGGCCATTTGCATATCTTCTCTGGCGAAATCATTTGTGGTTATGATTTGCATATCCACTGACATTTCTGACCCTTGTTGCCTCCTTTAAGAATATGAAAGCCAATCAACACAAACTAGGAAAATGGATAAATAGATGACGTTTCCCTTTTTTTGATTAACCAGAACGGAAGCCCAAAATGAAGGCTCTGAGATGGCTATGTTTCACACTGCACATTCTTGGTTCTGCCCAAAACATGACCTACCGTGAAGCAGAAACCTTGTTTCCTGTCTAGAGCTTAAAGATGCAATAAATAGTTCTTTTCATGTGGCATTTCCTAAATAAACAGGGGCAAAACAGCACAGCAAATGTGGGTGGGAGGCTTTTTTACCAAATATTTTTTTTCTTAAAAGAAGGAAAAAAGGTGATGTTTCTTTCTCTAGAGTGGACCAACAGCCAACTGAACAAATTTTCTATATTCTTTTCAGACTCTTGTGAGAGCCAGAGCTGAGCCTCACAAAAGTGGCTTGCCTGAGACTAAATCTGCTGTGAATAACAGATTTCCAGTTCTTGAAAACTGGAGTTGAAGCGAATGGCTCCTTATTAGTGTGAGATTGGGGAAAATTTGGATGAGGAAACGGACTCTCAAAAGGAATTGGCTTCATCATGGCAAACAAACAAAAACCTCATAGTATTTCATTGGCGATTTCTAAACAATCTTTTCAGTTTTGAGTTACTGCAAGGCTGAGGCTTCTTTCAAAGAAGAGGTTAACACAGGAATCAAGAGTTATTATCAGCAGTTCCTAACCAGGAGAGATTCTTAGGCACCAAGAAGTATTGTTACTCGAGTACAAAGAAGTGCGGGTCAAAGACTTCTATCCTGAGGCAGCAGTTCCAGCTGGAGCTCAGAGTCTCTCCACCTGGAGATGACAACAAGGAGAGCCCCCAGTGGTGAGTGTTGATGACAGCTGATTTCCCCCAATCAAATGTGAAACACAGTCAAGTTATGTTAAATAACAGAGAAACTTGGGACTGTATTTATTTACTATCTTAAACTTCACAGTGCTCCTTAAAAGAAAAAAAAAAAAAAAAAAAAGCCAGGTCTCTCTTCCTAAAATGCCTCTAGGATACTGAAGGGAACAAGACAGAAAGGGAATTATTAGTTCACAAAGACATGGAATACTTTAACCACAAGAGACCTAAAGATGATTTCTTTCAAAAATTAACAAGTTTATTCATTTAGTAAACAAATACTTCCTGAGCACCTACTATGTGCTAGGAACTAGGATGCATTAGTGAATAAGATACAGCCCCACCTTCAGGTAGCTTACATTATGCTGGGAGAGAAAGATAAGGAACCAAAGACAGTACATACCATCAGTAGTGATAGATGCAATGAAGAAATACAGGGTCATAAAACAGAGTGAACTGAGACAGAAGACTCTTTTTGAATAAGGTGGTTATGAAAAGGCTCTCTGAGACTCAGTGAAGCGGGGAAGCTAACCGGGTGATGATCTGAGGGACGGGTGTGCTAGGTAAAGGCCAAGCAAGGCCTGCAGCTGCTTCATCTGGGTGTGTTTAGGTCAGCACTGATGGAGTGGAAGTGGGCTTTGGTGAAAATGGTGGCTGACTCTAGGAGATGACCCCGGGACCCTGATCGCCAAGGGCCTTTTAGCCTTGGAGAAGAGTTTCCATTTCATTCTGAATGTAGTATGAAGCCACTGTAGGGCTCTAAACAAGGAAATACAGAATCAATTCCAAATACTGTAGGTACATACTCAGCCTTCGAGGAGGTGGAGCTTAACACTCACTCCTTTAGCGTGGGCTGTCCGCAGAGACTTCTTTCCAAAGAGACAGTGTGGAGGCAGAGGGGAAGAGTCACTTTATGTTGGAGAAACCTGACGAACACTACCTCAGCCAGGTGATCAAGGTCAACATCAACAGTGATAGATAAATGATGTTGACGCTATGTACCCCAGGTACAATGGAAGAAAAACAGCACTTACCTCCTCTTTCTCCTCCTCCTCCTCCAAAGCCATAACTTGAGTCTAATCATGAGAAAAACATCAGACTAATCCCAAATAAGGGACATTCTACAATGCATTTGACTAGTACTCGTCAAAACTGTTAAGGTCATCAAAAACAAGGAAAGTTAGAGAAACTGTCACAGCCAAGGGGAGCCTAACAGACATGACAGTTAAATGTAATGGGCTATCCTGATGGAATTCTGAAAGAGGAAAGGGACATTGGATAAAAACTAACAAAATCTGGGGTGCCTGGGAGGCTCAGTCGGTTGAGCGTCTGACTTCGGCTCAGGTCATGATCTCGCAGTTCGTTTTGAGCCCCGCGTCGGGCTCTGTGCTGACAGCTCAGACCTGGGGCCTGCTTCAGATTCTGTATCTCCCTCTCTCTGCGCCTTCCCCGCTCATGCTCTGTCTCTCAAAGATGAATCAGTGTTTAAAAAAAGAAACAAAAACTAATAATCTGAATAAAGTATGGGCTTTAGGTAATAATAATAATGCATCAATATTGGCTCATTAACTGCAATAAGCATGCCATGCTAATGTTAAGATGTTAATAAGAGGAAAAACAGCATGGGTTATATAAGTCTGTGGTAGCTTGGTAATTTCTCTGTAAATCTAAAAGTATTCTATAATAAAGTTTATTACTGTAGTGGGATAAGAATGGAAGTAGAGAGGCTAGTGAGGAATCCTAAATTTTGCTGTTTACTCACTATGCAGACCTTGACTTATTTTATTTTCCTACATCTTTATTTTCTCAGCTGTAAAATGGGAATATTTACAGAAAGAGATGTGAAGAGGACCACTTAGCATTCTCTTAGATTTAGGTAATCTCAGAGAGCTCCATCATCTTTAATGAGATGGAAATACATCTGAAAAATACAGGGTAAAAACAAGATCCCTCTGTGTAAACCTGGGCAAATTTTTAAAAACCAAGGAAAGCCAATGCAGTCAGCAAACTGCAATCTGGTAGCATGCATTTCTGAAGCCTCCTAAAAAAGGGCTGGCGGCTTCCCATCTGTATGAGCTTGGCAGGAGGAGTTCCAGAGAGATGTGCCTGATATCAGCTATGCTTTCTTCATACTCCAGCGGCACCCTCCCATCACCCCAATCTCACTTAGACTAACTAGAAGACTGTGGATTACTAATCCTCTCAAAAACCCAATGATTTTTAGGGCAGTGGTTCCCTAGCTAGCTATACATTTTTGTTTACAAAAAGTTCTGTTTTTCCTTTTTAAATAAAAAAAAAAAAATCAATGGGCTCTAAACACAGAGATTCTGATTCAGTAGGTTGGAAGCAAAGCCAAGGATCTCTACGTTTTAAATGCTTCACACGATTATAGCATGTACCCACGTTTGACAATTAATTACTATTCTACAGGGGCTTTGAGTCATTAAATGTGTGCAAAACACCACATGGATACTGTTGATCTTTACTTGCAAGAAGCCATAAGCATATTTCTGGAATGGTGCATGCCTGGAGCAGTCGATGTGATGATAAGGCTGTGAAGGCTGGGCTATCTGAAAAAAAAAGCTTCTTGAAAACATGTTGGGTGGGATGACAACAAAATGTTTCCCCTTCCTTTCACATTTCTTCCAAGTCTTCCATAAGGAATTTCACATTTTTCATAAAGAAAAAAACTTAAAAAATAAAGAAACAAAAAACTCTCCTCTGATTACATCTAGTGTTGCTGATGTTTGTGATGAAATTTTAAGAATTTGCTCTTATTACTATGATTTACCACACACTGTAGTTTTTTGTTTTTTTGGTTTTTTTAAAGGAATTTAGGCACTCCAGGAAAACAAATGAACTCTCCTGGCTCATCTAAACAACCTAGAATTTCTTTGTTCAAGGGTCAGCCTGAAGAGGTTCCCAGTGGCCGTGTTGTCAACTAAAAGAGAAGGGATGGCTCTGACACTGAGGTACTCCACAGGGTGCCATGCTGGCTGCTTAAGTGATTTAATGGTCTTTTTTTGTGAAAGAAGGTTTAAAAAAAAAAAAAAGTAAAACGTCAATACAAAGCCTATCTGGCAGGCTATAAATAAATTCTTTCGAGCACTACACCCATTTTATGCAAAGCACTTGTATCGGCAAGAGATTAGCAGATTAGTAGTCCTCTGTTTAACAGAAATCTAGTCAAGAAGAATCCTTCCTGAGAGGCCCAATATTTAGAAGATAACCACACACTGGAAAATAAACTGAAGATGAAAGGGACCTTATCAGTATTTCCACTCAAGACCATTCTAACAATTATCATTTTCACACGAATTAGAGAAGTGGCATCAGAAACTATCAGGTGTAAACAGACTTATCTTGTTTGCAGGAAAGGAGAACGTGACCTCCTTTTCAGGGTCAAGTGGCTTTGGAGCTTTTATTTACAGTATTTTTAAAGTACTATGTAAAGTCAACAAGACTACATGATGGCATTAAATATACTTAATTTTAAACATTCAACCACAATGCTATCTCAACAAATTTAATTAATTTCTAAAATAACTTAAATGGTTGTGACTGAGGACACATGTAAGGTTTAACTAATTAAATGGAACTTTTCTTTTCCTCAGACTTCTCCCCACCTGTCCTCCATTCTGTTCCATTTCACTAACCTTTAGAGTTGTAATGTTGGGAGTCAGATATATGACCTAATACTAGATACTCAAGGAAAAGATGTCGAAGCCTAAACAAATCTAAAGGAATAAATTACTTTTCGGGGGAGAAACAAAGCCAGACTCTCCACTGGAAGCACTATTTCTCTATGAAGAAGTAAACATAAATTGGCACACATTTCTAAAATTAGTATACTGTGTTTGTAGAAGACGGTCCTGAGAGATCTGGCCTGCCTGTCCAGCCTAATTTCACTCCAAGTATTGTTCTCTGGCCTCCAGCCTCACAGACATCTTTTCGGTGCTGAAACCTCCAACCTCAGGGCCTTTACCTAGGTTGAAACATCCCCCTGGCACACACTGGGTGTTCCTTACCTGGTTAATGCTCACACAGTCTGTTGTTTCAGCCTCAGATCCTTCTTCCTTTTGTCTTGCTCTTTCTTCCAGATTTAATGCTCTTCCCGAACTACAACCTTCTGTAGCTAAATCTCAGGAGTTGATTGACTAGTACCCCAGTCCCAGCTTGCCACTGACCAACTGTCACCTTGAGTAGTTTCCTTACCTTTCTGAGGCTTAGTTTTCTCATGAGATTGTTTTGCAGAATGAATGAGCTAATATATGCAAAGCACTTCGAATAATGACTGGCACATAGTAAACTGTCAATAAATGTTAGCTATCAGTGTTATTCTTTCAGCATGAATCTCACTGGGGCCTTTCTCAATGCTTACCAGAAAGTCTTTCCCCTTTTCCTTTGACAGGGTTAGTTACTTTCAGTACATTAATGATATTCAACTGTCTTTTTTCACAAAGAAAATTCTTAAAAGTTTCAACATAAACATCAGCAGCAGTGGATATAATTGGAAGTGTTATTTTTAAAGAAAGCGGGTTTTTTTTGTTTATAAAAAAACTGTTGAATTGTTGTTGGCGTTGAGAAATCTATCAATTCTTTGCAGGTATCTATCTTTTCTGGTTGCTTTTTGAGTACCTTGTCTTTGTATTCTGTAGTTTCACTAGGATACATCTAGGTGCGAAATTATTTATCAAGTTTGGAATTCATTGTTATGTTTCAATCTGAGGATTCATGTCATGAATCAATTTTGGAAAATTTTCAGCCATTAATTCTTTTTTTTTTTTTAATTTTTTTTTAACGTTTATTGATTTTTGAGACAGACAGAGACAGAGCATGAACGGGGGAGGGTCAGAGAGAGGGAGACACAGAATCTGAAACAGGCTCCAGGCTCTGAGCTGTCAGCACAGGGCCTGACGTGGGGCTCGAACTCACGAACCGCGAGACCATGACCTGAGCTGAAGTCGGACGCTTAACCGACTGAGCCACCCAGGCGCCCCAGCCACTAATTCTTTAAATATTTTCTCACCTAATAGAAAATAATTTTATTTTCCTTTTTTTAGTGGTGGGGGGGTGGGGGAGGGGGGATTCCAATCAGATGGCTGTTGGTTATCTTGTAAGTCTGAAAACCTTGTTTCAATCTTTTCATCTTTCTGTGTTGCATCTGGAAAACTTTCTTGCATATGTTTTCTAGCAGACTAATTCTCTGTGCAGCTGTGTCTGATCTGACCTTTAACTCATCCACTGAGTTTTACATTTCAACAACTTTGGTTTTTAAAAATGTTTATATTCTATTTGGTTTGTTTTCATCTCTGGTCTTCTTAGTCTTTTGTTACGTTTTTAATTCCTTCTTTCAGGCCTGAAGAAATTTTAAACAGCTATTCTATAGCCAATAATTCTAATATCTAAAGTCACTGAGGGTCTAACTTTACAGAGATGCTCAGGAGTTCATGTCTAGTTGGGATTCTCATGTCTAGTTGGATTCCTTCCTTTACAGAGATGCTCAGGAGTTCATGTCTGCTTGGCCTCAACTGTGAACGTTAACCTTAGGAGAGGATTTGTATTTTGCTTCTCTTCCATGCCAGAGGATTAATTTCATGTTAAAATTTCACCTGGGTGTTTCTCAAACTATGAAGTTATGTAAATGTACCCAACACGAACACAGACAGGACTAAGGTTGTGAATTCCTAGGGGAGACCTCTTCTTCTGCTCCTACAGGAGGAGACCCGTAAGCTTTCCGATTCTATTTTTGTGCCAGCAGATGGATGTCTTCTGTATCATACTTTCACCAGGTTGTGCTTCTGGGGGCCTAGCTTAATGTGAAAGCTTCATTTCCAACTCTCCACTTTGCATATGCACAAGGCTTTGCCCACTGTACCTCAAGACAATTAAAATCCAAGCACAGGGCTGGAGTGGGAGCAACAGCAGCCCATGGGCTGCTTTGGGTTTCAGTTCTTTTTAGCTCCTAGGAAACTGAATTCTCTTCTACTTATTTTCAGATCTCAACACAAGTAACACTTTCTCACAGAAGCCATACAGTATAAAGCAGGGACCTGCTATACATTTTCATAGCTCCTTCTATTTTCCCTCCACTGCACCTAATTGTTTGTAGTTCCGTTAGTAGTGTGATTATTTGTTTAATGTTTGTCCCTCTCACTAGACTGTTAGTTCCCTGAGGGCAGGAATCATTTGTTCATCAGAGTAAATAAAATAAGTAATAAATAGTTGCCAAATGAATACGATGAATATGTGTGCAGAAGGAAGGGGAAATGGATATTAATATGCATATAACTCTTCAAGGAAAGGGTTGAAACGAAAGAAAAAAGGGAACATTTTATTATAAATTACTTCAAATTTATAGTAAACATATGGCAAATCCCTGGCCATTTTTCAATACAAACTCTTCCATATTCACCATTCTTGGTTCCTTTTTCTTTTAACTGAGATATAATGCTCATATCTTAAATACGCCATCCAATCAGTTTTTACAAGTGCATATAACTTGTAACCCACACCTCTATTAAAATGCAGAACATTTCCATCAATCTAGAAATTTTCTTTATCTCTCTTCAATATCCTCGTTCCCAGAAACAGTACCTGATGTGATTTCCATCACTATAAAACAATTTTACCTATTCTAGAATTTCATATACACGGAATCAAACAGTACGCACTTTTGGTGTCTGATGTACGAGAATTCTGTTTGTGCCACATCCTCTCCAACATTTGATGTTGTCAATCTTCTTCATTTTAGCCATTCTGGTGGGTCAATATGGTTTTAATTGCCATTTTCCAGATGATTAATGATATTAAGCACCTTCTTATGTGCTTATTGCTCATCTGCATAACTTCTTCTGTGAAGTGAAGGGTCTGGACAAGTCTTGAGCCCATTTAAAAACTGGGAGTTGTCTTATTATTGAGGTGCAGGAATTCTTTACATAGTATGCCCTTTATCAGACATGTGTTGCAGATATTTTCTTCCAGGTTTTGGTTTGTCTATTTTTTTGATAGTATCTTTTGATGAGCAAAAGATTTTATTTTCAAAAAGGTCCAATTTATCAAAATTTTTTTTTAATGGTTCATGATCCCTCTAAGAATTCTTTGCCTGCTCCAAGGTCATGAAGATATTTCTCTAAGCCTTCTTTTAGTAGCTTTATGGTTCTAGCTTTTAGGTTTAAATTTATGACACATTTCAAGTTGGTTTCTATGGATGGTTTGAGATTCTTTATTTCATATAGATATACAGCTGTTCCAGAAGCACTTGTTAGAAAGATTTTCCTTTCCCAAAATGTCTTTTGTGCCTTGTCAAAAAAAGTCATTTGACCTTATACATATGAGCTTATCTTATGGATGCCTCATTTGTCTATCTTTTTGCCAATACCACACTTTCTTGATTACTGTGGCTGTATAGTAAGTCTTGATGTCAAGTAGGGTTAAGTCCACCAACTTTGTTCTTTTTAAAGACTTTTGGTTCTTCTAAGTCTTCTGGTTTCCAAATATGTTTTAAAATCAGTTGGCCAATTTCTATAAAAAGTCTACTGAGGTTCTGACTGGTATTGAATCTGTAGATTAATTTGGAAAATTTTGCCATCTTAACAATATTAAATCTGAATATTTTATGGCATACCTCTCCACTTATTTAGGTTTTCTTTAATTTCTCTCAGCAATATTTTATTGCTTAACATCTTTCGTGAAATTTATCCATAAGTATTTGATGTTTTTAAGTGTTATAGTAAATGGTGTTTTTCCTAAATTTAGTTTTCTAATTATTCACTGCTGGTAGATAGAAATACAATCAATTTTGGTACACTGACTTTGTATCTTGCAGCACTGCTATAAAGTCATGTATCTGTCTTAGCAGTGTTTTTGTAGATTCCTTAGGACAGTCTCTACACCATCATGTCATCTGTAAATAATAACAGCTTTACTTCTTCCTTTCCAATATTCACACCCTTTTCTTCCTTTTTTCCCCTTTTCTTCCATATTGTACTGGCTAAGATCTCCAGGGCAATTTTGAATAGAGGTGGTGAAAGTGGACACCTTTGTCTTGTTCTCAATATTAGGTAGGAGAAATAGTCCAAAATGTAACCTTTCATTATATTAGCTGTAGATTTTCTTGTAGGTGTTCTTTAGCAGATTTAAGAAGTTTCTTCTACTACTAGTATACTGAAAATGGGCAGTGCAATTTGCAACTACATGGATGGAACTAGAGGGTATTATGCTAAGCGAAATCAGTCAGTCAGAGAAAAACAAATAATCAAATGACTTCACTCATATGAGGACTTTAAGATACAAAACAGATGAATATAAGGGAAGGGAAGCAAAAATAATATAAAAATAGGGAAGGGGACAAAACATAAGAGACTCTTAAATATAGAGAATAGAGGGTTGCTGGAGGGGTTGTGGGAGGGGGGATGGGCTAAATGGGTAAGGGGCTTAAGGAATCTACTCCTGAAATCATTGTTACACCATATGCTAACTAACTTGAATGTAAATTATAAAAAATAAATAAATTATAGAAAAAAGTGAATAAACAATAAAAAAAATAGAAAAAAAATGGTCAAAGCCTTATTCAATAATTTCCAAAATAGTAAAATCCTGTTCTATTTGGAAATAGGACAAATGAAAGCAAGCACACTACCTGCAGTAAGAATGAAAATATAAGTAAGTTGAGAAAGGCTTTAGATATTTTCATGACTCGTGACTCTTAATGTCCGTAATAATTGGCATTTTATAGAACTATTTCCTTTTTTAAAAAAATTCTCAATGTCAATAATCTTTACCGAGATTAAAGAAAAGAAAAGAAAAGAAAAGAGAAAGGGCAGTGCATTTTGTTAAATACTTTTTCTGCACTTACTGAAATGATCTTATAATTTTCTTTTTTAAACTGCTAACTTGGCAAATTACATTTTCTGATTTTTATGTATTAGTTAAATCTGCACTCCTAGGATAAATCTCACTTGATCATGGTGTATTATCCTTATATATTGCTAGATTCAATTTTTTAATATTTTGTTAAAGATTTTTTCGTGTTCATGAGAGAATTTGGTTATTGATATTCTTTTCTTGTAATGGCCTTTTTTGTCTTGGTATCAGGTTAGAGTGGCCTGATAAAACTTGGAAAGTGTTTCTTCTTCCTCTATTGAAAATTTATGTCAGATTGTTATTATTTCTTCCTTAAATACATGATAGTATTCAATAGTTAAGCCCTCTAAGCTTAGAGTTTTCTTTGTGTGAAGTTAATTATGAATTCAATCACTTTAACAGATTTAGGACTATTTAGATTTTCTATTTATTCTTATGTCAGTTTTGTTAATTTGCCTTTTTTTTTAAGATTTTATTTTTAAGTGATGTCTACACCCAACATCAGGCTCGTACCCATAACCCTACGATCAAGAGTTGCATGCTCTACCAACTGAGCCAGCCAGGTACCCCTAACTTGTGTCTTTCATGGAATTTGTCTATTTCATCTAGGTTGCTAACTTTATTGGCAAAAAACTGCTTATAATATTTCCTTATCATCCTTAAAATACCTGTAGGATCTGTAGCAATGTCCCTTCTTTCATTTGTGATATTGGTAATTTGTGTTTTCTTTCCTTTTTTCTTCATCAGGATTTCTAAAGGGTTATTAATTTATTTGATCCTCTTTTTTAATGTTTTTATTTTTGTGAGAGAGAGAGAGACAGAGCATGAGTGAGGGAGGGGCAGAGAGAGAGGAGGACACAGACTCTGAAGCAGTCTCCAGGCTCTGAGCTGTCAGCCCAGAGCCTTTTGCGGGGCTCAAACTCACAAACTGTGAGATCATGACCTGAACCGAAGTCAGACGCTTAACCGACTGAGCCACCCAGGTGCCCCTATTCAATCTTTTTAAAGAACCAAATTCTAGCTCTTTGATTTTCTTCTCTTGACTCATTTTTTAAGGAGGATATTATAGATAAAACTAAAGGTCACTGTAATCCCTTCCCTAAACCCATGCCTCTCCTTTTGTTCCTGAGGTACCTATATCTATTCTCCTAAATTTCAAGTTTACCATCCCTCTACCATTTGCATATTAAAATAATGCTAATTTCTGCTACTCTGCTAGGACCTTCCATTTACTCACCACATTTCCTGCTTCTGCAGCCAGCCGGGCAGCATAGCGAGCTATAAGCCGGTGTTCCTCATCCAGTCGGCTAGGACTGTCCAGGACACTACCAAGGAGACAAAAATTCAATAGGTGTGCATTAAACATCCCCTACCTTTGTTTTTCTTTTAGAAAGAACAGATGGGAGAAAGCTTGTAAACAAGTATGGTAGCAAAAGAAACAGAAGCCTGGGTCATAGATACTAATGGTCCTCTGAGAGAAAGGGGGTTTAGAGAAATGATGAGGCCACAGACGCCACACTTATCTCCCTGCTCCTACACCATCAGAAGGGGCACTTCTTTTTGAATTCAAGGTCTGAGAAAAGACAGACCATCTGCAAAATCTGAAAGAGGGATTTCTAATCAAATGTTTTGGAAGAACTTGTGACTTTTACACATAGGTCTTGAATTTAAAAAGACCAAGAGAAAAGTAAAGCACCATGAAAAACAGGGCTAAGGAAAAGTACTTAACACTGGCTGAACAGAAGTAAGAAGCCTAGGCAAGGGCATGTCCAACATATGCTAAAGTCAGAGAAGAATCCATGGTATCAAACCTTCCCTTTCAACGCTCCTTTTTCTTCTTTTACCAAGCTTCTTACCATTATAGCCTCATCTTCGAGTAAATTAATTTACTTCATTACTCTTTCATAAGAGTGCTGGTACCCCCAAAACTGAAAGACCTACCTAGTTGGGATATCAAATACTGCTGCACCTGGATGAAAGAAGCTAGCTCTGTATATATGTGATGCAATGAACTTCGGATTGGATTATGAAATAATTCACTCCTTTAATTTAGCATGTTACATCAACTGTCATTTATCCATTACGTTATCTTGTAATAATTACTGAGGGGAATCTGGGAAGGGTGATGTTAAATCTATAGAGATGTGTCTGACCTTATTTATGTATTTTTCCTAGATGTTTTCACCTTTCTATATTTCTAATCTCTGTGGCTAATTCTTTAAGATTAACTTGGTCTTTCTTCTAGGATGGATTTTTTTTTTAAGGTGCTTTAAGTCTTCTGCCTGTGCCACTTTAGAATATTTGATAATTTCAGGTATGCAAGTATCAGTCTCTAGCATGTCTCATCATCCTCTGAAAAGATGATCTTGTAATAAGAACATGCTAGCATCAGTTGGCTTTAATACATTAGGGCCAAGGCCCCAAGGTCAAGGCTGAACTGTAATATTTGTGCCTTAAAGATGTTTGTTAGAAATAAGAGAACTACCTTTATCTTCTGAATAAACAACAAAAATGAACATTTAATAATACAAGTGGATAATATAGAGGGAGTGGCAGCCTAAGAAATGGGACTTAAAGTGTCTGCCCTTTGTTTTGGCAAGGGATATAACAAACACTTCATTTTTTCCCTCTGTGCAAAAGAGCTCCTTTCTCCTCCATCATGTTCCACCCCCTAGGAAGGTTAATTCTGTTTGTCATTTATACACAAGTGTGGACGACATGGTTGCTTTATTTGGCTATGCTTTCCAGTCAGAAACTAGAACTTTATGCTGATCAGAGGTTTTAAGGTCAATGAAAATTAAGAGGAAAATTAGAAAGGTTCCTTATTTTTCTGCTTGAGCTAACTTTCATTTTCAGAATTAGCCAGGAAATTTCTGACTTCTTTGAGGAAGCATGAAGCTAGGTTCATGAAGAGATACAGTACTCACCCAATCCTCATGTTCCCCCAGGCTTCCCAGCCACCAGTTCTTGCGCAGGAAGCCTAATCCCTAAGCGAGGAGGCTTGAGGACCTAAGCTAGACCCACCATAAATCTCTTTGGGCTGAAATACCAGGTAGCAGTCCCTGCCCAACATTCTGTTCCTATTTTCACCACGGAAACTTTTAATCACCTACACAAATGCCCTTATTGATAATAAGTAAGCTGTCCTGCCAGGGGTGAGACACCTCTATTCCTAGATCCAAGGAGCTGAGACAGAGTGTACAGAAATCATCTGTTGGATGAAGAGACACTCTTTGTGATACAATGCATAATTATCAGGCCTTCCCTCCCCTCCCATAGGATAGGCCTATATTAAACATACTTGGGAAGTAAAGAAGTAGACTTTAGAGATAAATGCCTAAACATATCAATGCTATTTAGTCACACTGGTAAAATTACGGGAAATGGTATGAAATATAAAAAACAATCCTTTTCAAAGATATATATTTCACATTAATTATTCTTGTCATCGCAGGAAATAAAACAAGCTCAAATGACCTTCCTATGAAGCCATCGCAGGTTCTGTGCAAAACTAAGATCAAAATGCAAGGCTCCAGCTCTCTTATGTGCTCAGTTAATAAATTATGGCTTCCTCTCTAAAATTAAGAATCCGTTTGGCATAGTGACTCTTATTTGCTGCTAGGTGAAGTGGAGGGATGGCTTTGTATGATTTAAACGTTACCTGCTATTCTCCTTGCAGAATGGTGGTAGGTGTGGGCACAGGGTGGACAGGTAGCTTTGCGTCTGCCTGAATGTAACAGCACTTAGATTGGTATTAATCCTTTTAAAGGGTTAACTTTGCTAGAGTTAGTGGTTATCAAATGTTTTTCCATCCTAACCCACTGAGGAACCAGGCATATTCTCACATTAACAGTGAGTCCCTACCACAGTTGTCAAAGAAAGGGGTACATGGAGTTATTATAATACATACAATATGAGGAGGGATATATGTTTTGGAAAAGGCCCTGGGGTGACAATGATCCAATATCACTGCTGAAAACCACTGGTTTAGTTAATCAATGATGGATCTGGGAGACAGAGATGAAGATGTAGCACGTAAAGACGTTCTGGGGTGATGGCACCTTAGACGAGACAAAGTGAGACATCTGTGGGTTGATCAACCTTAAGCCCTGAATGTCGACAGAAAGGGGTCATTATTTAGACAAGAATGAACAGTGAGACGTGGCATCAGGTAACTCTGTGCATGTGCATCTTGAGACTGCACATCTGTCTGAGATTTGCTCAGCCTTTACGTGTGGGCCAAAGGAAGCGAACTCTTCTTCATAAGACCATTTCTGACTATATGTTTAGGTAAGTGCCCGGGCTTGGCAAGGCTCCTTCTCTTTCAGAAGTTAATGCTTTAGCAATTATTTAAGCTCTGCCAAACATAGCTGGTAGCTTCTCAAGAAAAACCCCACATGCAGAGCTTTTTCCAGCTGGCAACCCCAGGTAACATAGCTCTCCCTCCCTCTGATCAGCCCTTGGCTACCCGCCTGCTGCTGCTGCGCTACCACTGACCGTGCACAGTGTTGCAGACGGGCCACATAGGAGGCTATCAGCGCATGCTCATCGGCCAAGTGACTGGGTATATCCTGGCTATACTGTAACCTAGGAACAATGGAGGCAAAGACAGCAAGCACGACACAGACACATATAGAGCAAGAAATGAACATGGATTAAAATGGGCAAACTTCAAAGAAAAATAGAAAAAAAAATCATGATAAGGAAAATAAAAAAACACAATGCATAATGGAATATGGTGTTAGACCATAGAGAATACATTTCACAAATCCTTTGGACAAAAGCAGTCCCTCAGGAAACAGCCTTGGTTGACTGACACTTTAGCCTTTGAGCAGAAGAAACCAAGGAGGGGTCGCCAAGGAGCCTTGCCCACCAGTCTTACCCAGGTTCTGGGCTCTGGGATGGACGCACCATTTTACGGAATGCCCTCTGGCAGGAAAACAGGCAGCCTGGGTCTATTTAACATCACTAAATGCCCTCTAATGCTTTTACAGCTTTTGTCTACACATTAAAAGATTTTCAGTGTCACCTCATGATACCAGTTAAACCTTTTTATTTTTATAAGGATACTGCCTTTAGCATCATTCTATTTTCTCCCATAAAACTGATACTTAAACCAAACTTGTCAGAGTTGTTTCTCATTGTAAAACAACACTGTATACATTCCGAGTGAGGCTCTTTTATAGACGTTCCGTAGGACCCTGCACATGAGTTTTTAAAAATTTTTTACTCCAGAAATGTTAAAACATGCACAAAATAAACTAATGACTACTTTTCACGTACCCAACCTCAAAGAAATCAACATTTTGTCAACTTGCTGAGTCTATCCCTCAACTTTTTGCCTTGAAAGGGTGGCTGGAGAAAATCCCAGTTTATTATTTCATTTTGGAATACTTAATTTATATAGCCATAATGCCATCATCACACCTAAACACATTTAAGAAAAAGTTTTAATTCAGCCCATCTAAAAATTTCCAATTTAATATCCATTTACATTTAAAATCAAGATCCCAGCAAGGTTCACACACTTTGCATTTGGTTTGTATGTTTTTGTCTTTAATCTTCCTTTTCCTTGTTTCTTTCATGTCATTTGTGAAGAAAACAGCATATCCTACATTCTGGATTTAACTGATTGCTTCTTTGTTGCCATTCAATTTGTTTCTCTATTCCCTGTGGCTGGATCTGGATATTTGATGTTTTTGCTTTTGTTTCATTTTTGAGAAGAGGCTAGAATCTGTCATAGGTAATACGGTGCACTTACAAATCAAATAGGGGCACATAATGGAATATAAACATTGATCAGTGAATTCAGAAGTTATTGGTCACATCTCTCTAGTATAAAGTTCCCCACCAATTTTTCACCTACTGGCTTTAGGATTTACTAATGAGTCTTTCCTAGATTCATTAGTTCTTGTGGGGTTGCAAACGTCCAGTTTCCAATTTTATCATCTTTTCTGCATTTATTAGTTTTCTCTATTTGTTTATCATGAAGTATCATTCATTCAAGAAAGGTAAAACAAATGGTTGAGATTTATTACTTAACAAATTTCAGAACAATGAGTTAGGGCCCTAGTAACCTACAATGATTACCAAGGAGTTTTTTTGTTTTGTTTTGTTTTTTTTATCATTATGATCTCATAGATTTTTATGTACCTGATTGCTTCAATCCATTATAATAATATTTTAGATGCTCAAATTATCCTGTCTTTGGCCAGTGGGAGCCCCCTATAAGTAGGCTCCTGTGTTAATCTAATATATCCATTAGATATTATCAGCTTCCTTGCTTGGCATAGTATGATGTCCCAGTCTCGTCTTGTGCATGTCCTGCCCCACATCTGGAATCAACTATTCTTTCAAGGATTCCAGGTTCCCGTTACTAGGAAAGAGTATTTAGAGACCACAGTCAGGGTACTAGGGTGCTCTTTATTCCTGGAGTATCATCACTGCTTCTAGAACTTTTCAGTGGATAAAGCTAGGAAATCTATGTATTTTAGAAGAAATAAAAACAGGTTCTCTCACTACTTTCAGATGCCATTCAATTTTCTGTTAGCGTGCATTGTTTTTGAGAAATCATTTCAAAACCTTATCTTTGGGGGCACCTGAGTGGCTCAGCCGGCTGAGCGTCCAACTTCGGCTCAGGTTATGATCTCACCATTTGTGGGTTCGAGCCCCGCTTTGGGCTCTGTGCTTACAGCTCGGAGCCTGGAGCCTGCTTCAGATTCTGTCTCCCTCTCTCTCTGCCCTTCCCCCACTTGCACTCTGTCTCACTCTCTCAAAAATAAATATTTAAAAAAAGTTAAAAAAACAAACAAACCTTATCTTTGTTCCCTTGTATATAACATTTTGTTTTCCTCTAGCTGCTTTAAATATCTTTTTATCATTGGTTTTCAGCAATTTGATTGTGATGTACTTTGGTATGGTTTTCTCTGTTTATCCTGATTACAATTTGCCGAACTTCTTTATCTATGGGTTTATGGTTTTCATTTAATTTGCAAAAATTTATTTGGAAATTTGGAAAAAAATTTCCTGGAATAATTTTTCTCTCCTCCCTCTTTTAAACTGCTTGACATTGTTGCGTAGGTCTTGAGAAGCTCTGTTAATTTTTCAGCCACTTTTCTGTGTTTCATTCAATTTATTATTTATTTTAGAGAGAGCAAGAGTGAGCACAAGTGAGCAAGGGGCAGAGAGAGAGAAGCAGGGCTTGAGCTCACCCGACGTGGGGCTCGAACTCATGAACCATAAGATCATGACCTGAGACGAAGTCAGATGCTTAACCAACTGAGCCACCCAGGTGCCCCTTCTGTGTTTCATTTTAGATAGTTTGTATTGCTGTGTCTTTAAGTTCAGTGGACTTTTTTTGTCTACAATTTCTGATCTACTGTTAAGTCCATCTATGGAATTTTTCATTTCAGGTACTATCCCTTTCAACTCTAGAAGTTGTATTTTTCAATTTAAAACTTTGTCATTGAAGTAGAATATATATTCAGAAACTTCCAATATGTTTACACTTGGTTCTTTTTTATTTTCATTTTTCTCATTACGTTAATATTTTCCTTTATATTTTTCTATTTATTGTGAGTGTTTTAAAGTCCATGTCTGCTCACTGCATCATGCCTGTTATTTCTGGCTCTGTTTGTATTGACTAATTTAATTCTGGTTACAGGCCATACCTTCCTGCTGCTTCCTATGTCTTCTAAATTTTTACTGGATGATGGAAATTGTGAGTAGTATGTTGTTGAATGTCTGAATTTTGTTGTCTTCTTCTAAAGACTTTAGTAGTCAGTTAATTTACCTGTGGACAGTTTGGTCCTTTTGAGGCCTGTGTTAAAGCTTCATTAGTGCAGATCTATGGTAATTTTTATCTAGGGCTATTTTCACCCTGCTCGCAAGGTGTGGCCTTTCCGGGGTGCTCCAAGTGTTCCATGATGTCTCTATTCTGGTTGGTTGGAACCCAAACAACGGCCTGAGCTTGAGTAGCTGTTCTACTTTCAAATCCCTGGGAGTTGAGTTGTTCTTTCCCAGGTAGCTGTTCTTTGGTGGTCCTGTGAAATCTCATTCTATGCACAAGCAGCTTGTTTTCAGCCAAAGACTTAACAGACCTGTATGCAGATTTATGGAGCTCTTTCTCTAAATGCTTCCTCCCCTCCGGTATTCTACTTGGCAAATTATAGCCTCCCTAAACTCCAGTCTCTGTCTTCTTATTCTCAGCAAGTAAGGCTTACTCTGCTTGTCTCTGGCACTGGAGTTTGGTAAATGCCTCCCAGCAGAAAGCCTGGGCAATCATAGGGCTCTCCTCATTTACTTCCTTTCCCTTGGAGAAGAGTCCTGCCCTACTTACTGTCTAATTTCTGAAAAGAGTGTTATATTCAGAATAGTTTTCTAGACGTTTATAGTGGAAGAGCTCATCTTATAGCAGTTACTTCACCATGACCAGCGTGGAATTCTCTCCCATAGTAACTCATTTTGTATCATACTTTTGTAAAGTATTTGTCTACTTCAAACTAAAAATTAAAACAAAACAAAACAAAAGTGCTTCTTTCTAAGACAGATTGAAAAGTAGCAGTGTTATATAAGGCCATCATAAGGGTTTCAGCTTTTACTCTGATATGAGAAGTTATTGGTGGGTTTTGAGCAGAGGTAGGGTATGAAAGAACTTATATTTTAATAAGATCATCTGCACTATGGAAGATAAAGTGTCAGAGAATGGGGAGGCAGCAGCTAATTAGAAGCTTCCTGCAACGTTCCATATGAGAGACAAGAGTGGCCAGCAAAGTAGCAGTAGCTGTAGAGGTGTAAGAAATAGCAAGATCTTGGACAGATTCTGACAGTGTTTTTGGATAAAGCTGATCTAATAATCTGACATTTTTGACGAAATAAGCATCAAGACTTCTGACCGAGCAACTACAGGAATGAGACCGCCATTAACTGAGCCGGTGAAGACCCTGAGAGAAGTAGGTTTGGTTGGGAAGATACAGAACTCAGCTTGGGACATCTAACTAAGGTATGCATTAGATCCAAGTGAAGATACCACTGAGGAGGAGATATATGAGGTTAGAGCTCAGCAAAAAAGGTCTGGTCCGGAAAAATAAGGTTAGAAGTCACTGGTATGTAGACAGTATTAAAAACTGTGAGTCTGGACGGGATCACCTACAGTGAGGCCAAATAGAAAAGAGAAGTGCTCCCTGTGGCATACTAACATTTAGAGTTCAAAGAGGTATGGAATAACTAGCAAAGGGGGCCAAGAAGGAAGAGGAGGAAAAGCAGAAGAGCACAATAGCTGGAGGCAAGTATAGAAAGCGTTTCAAGTAGAAGGGAGCGATCATCTATGTCAAATGCCATGGATAGATCAATTAAGATAAGTCCTGAGAATTCATCAGTGAATTTAACACTGAGGAAGTCACTGGTCTCCTTGAAAGAACTGGTTTGGCAGCGAACAGGATGTGAAAATCTGACCAAGGTGCGTTCCAAAGGGAGTGGCAGAAAAGAAATCGTAGGCATTCACTATAGAAGCAATAGTCCAACTAAACTCCATTTTAACTTTCTATGAAAACTGCTATTCAGAACTAGTGTCTTTGGCCAGATAATGAGGAATCTAAACCAAAATGAAAGGCATTATCAGTAGCCATCTACAGTAAATAAGGCACTTAAGTGTCCATATATTTTCTGACAATTCTGTGTCAGGGTGTGGGTGTTATGTTAGATATACATGTGATAATATATACTCCACTGAAAGGTGTACCTGTGTTTCCAGATTTTTTTCCTTTAAATTCTTCCCTTTTGATAAAATATAAATCTATATACAACCCCCAACTTATAAGTAGGTTTTGCTTTAGAAATCTGTTTTTCTAAAGCAAAGTCAGTAGTTTGGAATAGTTTGGAACCCCACACAAGTGATAAATACATAAAATAATGATAATGATAATAACGATAGTAATAATGATGATAATAATAATAATAATAATAATAATTTGTTCTATTCTAGGCTGACACATGTCAATTCCATCCATAAAAATAAGTGATTTTCACGGCAGAATATACAATAGTTCTAGTAGTATTTCTGATGGAAATCTGGCATTTGAGTCAATGTCTGGAGCACCTACTGGATGTCAGGCACCGTGCCAGGAGAGGAAGACATACCACAGTAAGCAGGATCCAGACACGGCTGCTGCTCTCTTGATGTTAACAGTCTAGTAGAAAAAGAGACGATCGCACAAATAAATGTAAAATGGCTAATATAGTAAGTGTTAAGATGACAGGGACACTGTTCTTCTCTAAGAAAACTTAATTGGGGTTCCTCGTTGGCTCAGTCAGTAGAGCATGTGACTCTTGATCTCAGGGTTGTGAGTTCGAGCCCCACATTGTGTGTACAGCTTACTTAAGGAACAAAACAGAAAAAACAAAACAAAACAAAAAAACAAAAAGGAAGAAGAAGAAGACATAAGAATAGAATGTTGTCCAGTTAGGGAGATCAGCAAAAGCAAGGGTGAGTAGAATAAACCAGAGTTAAAAAAGAGGAGTGACAATGAAATGAGCACATCTCTCTCTGCAGCATACTTTCCTTCCCAAGACACCCTCCCAGCTCTATGCATTTGAAACAAGCTTCTAGGTGCTCCAGATGCACACTCCAGGGTGACACCTGCTCTCCAAGATGATGGGGGCCTTTGAATCTAAGGCAGAGTGTCTCATGGCTTCAGCAGAAGCTCCAGTGGCAGCAAGAGAGGGTGCTTTGGCAGAAGTTAAGAGACACACTTGTGGGGTCAGGACACAAGGGAAAGGGATGTGAGCGGTGAGGGTGGGGATGAAGGGTAAGTTGTGGTGGGACAAGGTCAGAAGCAGAGGCTGCTTCTGGAATGGCAGTTTGTAGCCCCGGAGCAGGGCTCATTGCTTGGCAGGAGGCAGGAGAGCACAGCATCTGAGAGCATGGGCTCTGGAGTGAGGCAGGCTTGGGTTTAATCCATACTCTGATACCTGCTTGCTATGTGAACTTGGGCTTTAATCTGTCCACAGAGAGATTCAGTCCCCTCATCTGTAAAATAATAATATAAAATCTACCTCATGTATTACTGACTTTAGAGAGTACAGGAAGGATTACAGAAGATAATGTAGTAGTCATTATCAGCAGAGTACCTGTGACCTTATCACAGACTTTCACATATGCTCTTTTGCTTATTCTCAGAATAATCTTACCAAAAGGTATTACTGTAATCCTCACAAGTTTACATTTCCAGCTCTGACCTCCCCCTGGAGCTCCAAGATTGTGTATTAGAGGGCCTAGTCAGCATCTCCCCTTGGCTGCCTAACAGGCATCCCAAACTGAACATGTTCAAAACAGAGCTCATTCTCTCCACCCACTTCCTCACCTGCCACTCTCCCAGGCTGACCAGTTGAAAGGAACAGCACCACCACTCACCCAGTCACCGAGCTCAAAGCAGAAGTCTTCTTGTTTCTTCTTCTCACTTCCTCGTGCCCCACATCCAATTCCTTAATCCACCCTACTGGCTGCCCTCCGAAACCAGCCCCCTTCACTGCCCCCACTGCTGCCATCCTTTCTATCTGGCACGTCTCACCAAGTGCCACCCAACAGCCCTTGACTGCCCTCCTCTTCCACTCTTGCCCACTACAGTCGATTCTCCACACCACAGTGAGTGATCTTTTAGTAGTGGGGGTGATGAAAATGTTCTAGAATTGATTGTGGTGATGGCCACACAACTCTGTAAACATACCCCAACCCACTGAATCGTACACTTTATGTGGATGGATTGTATGGTGAATGAATTATGTCTCAGTAATCTATTAAAGAAATAAATAAACAGTTCTGAAACCACTATCCATGCTACCATGGCTAAACAAATAGGCACAGGGATGGTGGGTGATGGGTTTCTCACTCTTGCAGAGGAAAGTTACAGATAACCAGGGGTGGGGGCAGCTATAGTGAATCATGCAGTACTGGAGTAGAACCAGATACTTCAGTAGAACTCATGTCCTTTATTTCTCTGCCCTGAATGGAATAAGCAGGCAATGTTAATAAGATGCCACATGCTTGAAGTAACTGAAGAAGAAAACCCCTTTCCTAACAGAAGAAGTACTGATTAAGATACAAAACAGCAGCACGACTTGAAGAAAAGGAGTATGTTTCTGGATAAAGCCTCGTGAGTCCTCACTCTCAATGAGCGTATAGTCTAGAAAAGCATGGAACAAACAGGTAATTATGATACGCTGATATGTACAACATGCTATGAATCACAGAGGAAGAACACTTAACCTAGTTGTAGGGTGTTAGGGAGGGCTTCCTGGAGGAGCTGAAGCTAAGTTCAGAAGGAAGAATTAGATGACAAAGAGAGGGACATAAAAGGAAAAAGGAAGGGAAGGCACAAAAAGGAAGGAGCAGGTGCAGAAACCTGCTTGGGGAACTGTAAGTGATTTGAGTAATTCTGGGTGTAGAAGCCAAATAAAAAGAATGAAACAAGGTAGGGCTGGGGAGACTAGCAACCGTCACCTTGGAGCAGCCTCCAAAGCCACACTGAAGAATGTGGGCCTAATCCTGTAGAATTGTGTTGCCACTAGCCACATGTACCTGTTTACATTCAAATTAATTCAAATTAAGTTAAAATTCACTCCTCTGTCACATTTCAAGTGCTTGACAGCCACACTTGGCTAATGGCTACCATTTTGGTTTCTATGCTATTGGACAGTGCTGTAGAAACAAAGAGCCACTGGAAAGTTTTAACCAGGAGAGTAACATCATTAGATCTGCATTTCAGTAAAATGTCTGGTAACAAAGAAAGGACTAGATTGGGGGTGAGGTGGGGAGTAGACTGGAGATTTCCTAGTAAGATCCATGAAAAAAGTAGGAATTTATACCACAGCACTGATTTGTTTTAAATATCTGCTTTACTATGGCTAAGTTAAAATACTGTAATAGTTTGATGTTAGAAGGAGTGAAGAGCCATGGTTAAACTGGATCACCATAGGAATTTCAGCATTGCTATAGGAATTTCCATTATAAGTGCAAGCCTTTGGCACACCCCTTTCACTACAAAGCAGCATACCGCACGGAGTCGGCTTTTTTTTTTTTTTTTAATGCTTATTTATTTTTGAGAAAGAGAGTGCAAGCAAGCAGGGAAGGGGCAGAGAGAGAGGAAGACACAGAATCTGAAGCAGGTTCCAGGCTCTGAGCTGTCAGCACACAGCCTGACGTGGGGCCCGAACCCACCAACAGTGAGATCATGACCTGAGCCGAAGTTGGACGCTTAACCAACTGATCCACCCAGGTGCCCTGCACTGAGTCAGCTTCTTAAGAGCAGATATGGTCAAGAGACTCAAGTTAACAGCCTCCAAATGTGAAAAATGTGTAAAATTGTGTGTGTGTGGGTTCTGTACATTTGTTGGATCTGAGTATGTGCCTGCCCTTTGCTAGTGTGAATGTGAGGTAGCTGGAAGAATCTGGATGACAAGAATTCATGCTATGGTCTGGTTCCTCTGTGTCCCACAGGCACTTCTAATTCAACATAATCTTGCTATCTTCCTGCCCAAATCTTCCTCCCGTGTTTCGACCATAAGTACTGTAAGCCAGAAAGGAACCTGGAGGAGAATCATCCATTCCTTTCCTTGGCCCCCCACATCCAAACTCCACAGAGTTTGGATCACTCTGTGGATCACTCTCAGGATCCCTCAGGCATCTCAGTCTGAACACGCAATGCTGAACTCACAGTTTTTCTCCCCAGACCTGTTCCTTCTTCCCCTCTGGTCTGCTGACAGTCCATAATGGATGTAATTCTTACTCAGGTTGAGGACCTCCAGCTTCAGTCCAATGAGAGGAGGTAACTATTACTTCAGTGCAAGGAGAGGAGTTACTATGCTTCTGTAAGCTTCAATTTTCCAACCTTAAGCTTTAAAGTATGGACTTGGAAATACTCAAGCTTTCTGTTTGTACTAACCTGAGTTAGAACTGCTGAAGGGTTTACCTTAAATGCTTGAATGGAAATGGAATTTAATCCCAACCCAGAGGCAGCTAAAACCTGGCTGACTGCCTGGGCCATCAGATGGACTTTGGAGATCTGCCAACACTGAGGACCCTGCAGTCACATAAAAGTATGTGTTAATTTTCAATTACTCTGCTTTTCTGTCTCTCAAAAATAGATTGGAGAAAAAAGTAATTCTTGTGTTGTCTCAGATTCTCATGAAGAATTCATGCAAGCTAAGTTGTTTCATGATCGTGCTTAAACCCTCATTAATTCTTGCTTTTCAACCAAACTCACTCTCATTTCACAGGAGGGAAGAGCACCAATAGCCTGAGTCCACAAATGGATAATTTCTGGCTTGACCAATTTCAGTTTGCCTCCTTTCTTTGTTTTGCCAATATTTCTGTCAGTCTAAAAAACAACAGATTGTGGCTTCTGTCGTTCTTCAGTATTCTGTAGATAACAAGATAAAACCTTTGCCTTGGCACCCACTCAGAAAGCCATTGTAATACTATTATAGTGCAATGCATCTCTTGGTCATGTGTCTTCATCTCAGAAATAATATAGAACATGGCATTTTCTGGCCTTTAAAAAGTACTTCTCCTTCTTGTGAAGTATGTGTTAAGTTAAAAATTTTTGACTGATAAAATCGTGCCTTTACTTATGATTCCTAGTAATTGGTAACTTCTTAGAATTAGTGGCTCTAATATCTACGTGTTGCTACCCAAAGATGGTGGCACACAATACATCTTTATAAACCAAACAGACTAGAAAGCACTATTTAATATTTGAGGAAAATAAAAATGAGGTGGTCGGGGGGTAAAAAGGGCCTCCTGAAACAAATCTATGCTAATGCGGGAGTGATATAATCTACTTAGGTATGCAATTTTTTTTTCAGAAATCACCCAAAAAAGAAGTCTATAGCTAATGTCTCTTTAGCATCCTTACCTTCTCCACAGAGAGCAGACCCCCTTCTTTGGAAAACCGACCCCTACCCATTCAACCGTGGTAATCTAGGTAGGGCCACCAAACAGAAAACCCCTGGATGGGTAACATGATCTAAGATGGACCAAAAAGAACTCTCATTGGGAGTTTCCAAGTCGGAACTAAGAGAAAGGCAATCGCTATAGGGTTGAGGTTATGAAATATGAACACACAGGTCTCACGGATATATTCCCTGCTGTGTGAAAGGTAACTATTATAGGGAAGAATCAGCTGACATACAACAGGGAGGAGCAAGGAGCATGAGGGTAGCAGAGGGAGACAGGGAAACACCTAAGTGAGTTATAGCCCCCCTGGCTCTGGTCATCCCTGAGGCCCAGCCACGTACAGCCCTGTTCTTCTTCCCCCAGTTTGGCTACAAAACCAAAAAAATCTTCTTGTTTTCCCTAAGCTCATCCAAACTGAGCTTCTGTCACTTATAGCCAAGGGTTCTGACTAAAATAGAAACTGATACTAGAAGTGGGGAGAAACACTGAGTGGAACTAGCTGAGTCGGGTTGAGGAATGGATGGTAGCAACACTCCATCCCAGGGAGGGGACACATCTATCTTTGCTACGTGGCCACTATGAAAAGCAACTAGTTCAACTGTGATCTTAAGGATCGTGGGGCCTCGATCTTGTGCCCCTGATGGCTGGAGTTCCAGGCACCGGAGAGGAATAACAGGATGGAGCAGTGATTTCCCGAAGTCTTCAGAACTAAGGGAGGGAGATGGGTTGTCTGGAAGCCAGTTGCTTCAGCCCACCAAGGGTGAGATAATGAAGACAATTAGGATCTCGTGGGGGCTGTATTGTTCCAAAAACCCCAAATATAAACCTCAACTCTTTGGCAGAGTGGGGTAGGGACAATTACCCAGTCATGTGGATAGTCTGTGGTTCGAAGCGCTTCCTGTACAGACTACCAGCTAAATGCTCTGCATCCTTCCTTTGCCTTCTAATTCCTGGAGCGGGCCTTCTTCTGGGCTCCTCTCCCCATCTGCTTACGCTGTAGTCTTCTCCAGTCTGTAAAATCTCTTTCCACTCACCCACCTGCTTTGCTGCTTCCAAATTCTTGTTGGTATGGTCTCCTCTTTCATTTTTCTTTTTTTTTGTGGGTTTTTACTCAAAATAATCCCCACACTGTCATTTTGGTGGGTTTCACAAGGAAACACAGCAGATGTGGCTTAATATGCCATGTTTTCCGTCACCTCCCTTTTCCCGCTGTCCGAATTACAATTCTCCTACTTTCTGATCTCTACCTTTGTGGACTGGGTGCAAAGTGCTTACAACTTATCATTTGCTTCAGGGCAGGAGGGGATAAGGAGTCATAGAAAGACACACCTAGACCTGACCTGGGTGAATGGACATAATCTACGTAACCAGGGTCCAGGGCTGTTACAGCACGTGGACAGACTCCTGGGAGAGGCATGCACCCATTTGCAGTTGTACGTGGAATGCTACATTATGGGAAGGAAAACCCTAGGAGAGGAAACCTGTATGAGAAGGTGTGTATATGTATATACTTTTGCACACATCTGTGTGCTCGGTAGCAAAACGGTGGTCTGCCAACAGCCTCTGTTATTTGTCCTTCCCACGATCTCTCTCTTCTGTTCTTGACAGTATGACCATCTTTTGGGGACACACTCCCTCCTCTGTTTTGATGATGTAGGTTTAATGGGTGTGGCCTACCACATACACAAGGGTGGGCAGTAATCCAATCCAGGACAGTTGAGAACCCTTCCTTGGAGTTTTCTAATCGAAGGGAGGAAAAGCATAACTTCTTGAGTGCCAACGCTGTGGCTGTGCATCTGAAGCCATCGGCGGTAGTGAGAAGTAGATGTTTCACAGCAGTAGGGAAGGAAGATGGCATTCTGTGAGTAACCAAGAGATGGAGAAGCCACAGATAGACATCCCGACGGCTTTTAAGTTACTTTTGTGATCCGTGGACACTTCTGCCTTTGCCTTCTGCTTTTGCCTTTGTCTTTGTGGGTTTGTCTCTTTTTGTTTTCCTTTTTGTTTTTTTAACTATAGTAAGAACACATACCATAAGATCTACCTGGTACTAACTACGAGCACAATGCTATAGAGCAGTTCATTTACAACCTTTTCATCTTGCTTAATTGGGTTTGTGCATTTTAAGTTAAATTTTAATACACGAAGTTAAAAGAGTTAATACTAATACACCAACTGAATGCACAAAGCAAAAAGTGTCATATTGGAAGTTTTTGTTACTGCCATAGTTATATGAACTGCCCACAGAATTGTAAAAGTTTAAATATTCATAAATAACGCTAAGGCTTTAGAAGACATTAGAATATATTGGCATAATTTTCGATATTGGTCTGAATATATGTAATGATTTAAAACAGTATAATAGTGGGTGCCTGGGTGGCTCAGTTGGTTAAGCATCCGACTCTTGGTTTCGGCTCAGGTCATGATCTCATTGTTCATGGGTCTGGGCCCGTGTCAGGCTTTGTGCTGGAAGAGCAGGGTCTGCTTGGGATTCTCTCTCTCCCTTTCTCTTTGCCCCGCCCCCCGGCTCGCTCACTCTCTCTCTCTCTCTCAAAATAAAAATGAATGAATAAATAAAATAATACGGTACCTTAGTCCAGAGACTAATACCACCATTCACATTCTGAACCCTGGGGAAAAAGAGGGACAGAAGCAAGCCTTGGAGGAAATCCAGTAGAAGGGGGAGACTTTAAGCCTCTGTTTTAAAGTTTTGAAAGTTTTTTGTTGTTTGTTTTTAAGTACATTGTTCTCGTTATTTTATTTTATTTACTTTAATTTTTTTAATGTTTATTTATTTTTGAGAGAGACAGAGCATGAGCGGGGAAGGGGCAGAGAAAGAGACACAGAATCTGAAGCAGGCTCCAGGCTCTGAGCTGTCAGCACAGAGTCCAACGCAAGGCTCAAACTCACTATCTGTGAGATCATGACCTGAGCCGAAGTTGGACGCTCAACTGACTGAGCCAGTCAGCAAACCCTCTTCTGTTTTTTTTTAAAGAAAGCAAATTTCCAGGAACTATTTAGTCTAAAGCAAAGATGAAATTTCTTTCCAATTATAGAACTTTCAATATAGGAATACTAGAAGAATATTATATAGAGCAAATCCCTACAGTGGACCCTCTCAGGAACATAATTCACAGCATCTCACATGACAGCCAGCATTTTTGCCACTGATAAGTTTTTCTTCTTTAAAAAGTCACTCTTACATTTGTGAGCATCTTCTATTTGGACTCACATACTATTTTTGACCCTTGGAGCTATCACTACTTTCATATGCACTGCCTCCTGAAAAGGCAGAAACTATAGCTCTTACAGAAACTGTAGCTCATAAATTTTTCCTGCATTTTTATTACTGTGCATGTTCTTGTCTGATTCAGTGATTTATGTCGTATGCTGAGTCCTAAAGGAAACTTCTTAATTCTGGAGAGTAGCTTTATTCTCCTTGAGGATTCTCTGCCCCAGCAGAGGAAGGTTCTGTATGACTGGGATGATGTGCTGGGTTCCTAGCTTTCACCAGACTCTGGAGACACACGTCTAATGACATTTGGAGGAAAAAAGAAAAACTGATGAATCCTTAAGGAAGTAAACAGAATACTAGTTGGAAATTTACATTGGTTTGGTAACTTGGGCCACAAAAAGCCAAATCTATGGATTATGCAATTGATGCCCACGTGTTACATCATAATCTCATCCTGAATATAAATGAAATCTAAAATTCTAAGGACTAAATTGTTAGGATGGGAGCATCTTGTTCCCATATGGCAACTACTCTTCTTAATAAATTATAGCGCTCAGTCTTCCGTTCTGGCCTGCTAAGGGCTCTGGCTGCCTTTGTTCTGCTGGTCAACGCCTACAAAGTCTGTGATAACCACCTCTAGGAAGGACCAAGTCTACTAGACTTTGCTAAAAAGAGTGTCATCTATAAGTTATTGTTTCTTCACCACCTCTTCTCTCATCAGTTTAGTTCTTAATTTTTTTTAATGTTTGTTTATTTTTTGAGACAGACAGAGACAGAGGACTAGCGGGGGAGGGGCAGAGAGAGAGGGAGACAGAGTCCCAAGCAACTCCAGGCTCTGAGCTGTCAGCACAGAGCCCAATGTGGGGCTTGAACTCAAGAACTGTGAGATCATGACCTGAGCCGAAGTCAGATGCTTAACTGACTGAGCCACCCAGGCACCCCTCATCAGTTTACTTCTTAAATAGTGAAAACAATATCTTAAATTTTCGCATAACCCCACAAGGTAGACACTATCATTGTCCCCATTTTATATATTTAAAAAAAGAAGATAAAAATCTTGTTCAAGGTCAGGTGAGAGCCAGGACTTAAAGGCAGCCAGTCAGGCTCAAGTCTATGCTGTAGTCAAGAATACCACTCAAATCTGCTCACAAGAAGTGGTAAGGGGGGCGCCTGGGTGGCTCAGGTCACGATCTCGCAGTTTGTGAGTTCGAGCCCCATGTCGGACTCTGTGCTGATAGCTGGGAGCCTGGAGCCTGCTTCAGATTCTATGTCTCCTAATCTCTCTGCCCCTCCCCTGCTCATGCTCTGTCTCTGTCTCTCTCAAAAATAAACATGAAAAAAAAAAAAAAAAGAAGAAGAAGAAGAAGCAGTAGTGTCTCAACAAGGCTGTAGGCAAGGACCCTTACCTGGTCGTCTTGAGTTTCCTAGTGGACAACACATTATCAGGTCACTCTGATTTAATCCCTAAATCCTCTATTCCAGTTTACTCCATAGCTTCCTTCTAAGGCTCTTTCCCAAACTTGCTTGATGATAAGAATCACCTGGAATACTTATTGTTAGAGGTGTAACTTCTCAAGATCTCAGGATCCACTGGGTCTGATGTGGTCCCAGAAAACTGTATTTTTAATAACTGACCCACGTGATTCTTTTGAATCTTCTCAGCAGTCAAGTTTGGGAAAGAGTGCTCCAGGAGTTTTAGCCAATGAAAACAAACACAGTTGATCTTAAGTATCATATATTATATGTTAAGTCACAGTATTATTAAGCAGATGACATTTCTATAGCTGAATTAATCCAAAGCAATCAGTACATATGGCACAAAGTAGTTTTTCTTCAGGAAGAACTTGGGGAGTTGGTTGGAATGTCTTTGTTTTTTTGTTCTTTTTTGGGTGATGACTGTTAGAAAGGATTCTTTAATGGCTGTGCCCTTGAGGGAGTTTCTGCAATACTCTCATTATGGAACAGCTTAAATCAAACAGAAAGTAAGCCATTTTATAGAGTTCTTTTAAGTCCTGCCTGAGAGAATTTTGGAGAAGAGTAAATTAAATAAAGAAGAGAAAGGACTACACAGTTCTAGCTCCTTGTAGGACCCTAAAGGAGACTCTCTGTAAAACTAAAAGACCCAAGCTTTTCAACTTAAATGTTTATGAATCATATACACATTGATTTAGGAGAATTATCAGGGATTAATTCAGTTCACACAGTCTAATCAAGAAGCAGAAGCGATCTTCAACATTTAAAGAATGCAAATGCAAAATTGTTGAAATTCATGATCATCAAAATATTATTTAATGTTAAAGAAGAGGCTTTCCAAAGTGCCAAATCTGCTTTGACACTGTGTTCACTGCTTGTCACAAATGAAGAGTTTCCACCTCAGGCACCACTCACAAGCAGACTCCTTTGGTGCTACATTTACGAGTTAGTGGGGAAAAAAAGAAGAAAAAAAAAATCACAAAATAATTTTAAAAGACAGTTAAAGGAGGAGAATTCTGCCCTGTGGAATCTCTGCTTCCCCGGCCAGGCCTGTACCCAACTCTGAGCAGTGACTGAGGCGTAGACCCTACATACCTCTTGGTGGGGGTGGGCACCCCAGAGGACAGGTGGCTCACCATGGTGTCGTTCATATTGGCCAGAGGACGAGGAGGACTGAAAGGAAAGACATTTACATTGTATTAATAATTACCAACAGGACCGGGGAAACAAATGAAAGAGTGATAGGGGCAAAGGAACCAACTATCATTGCTTCTGATAAGCACAGTAGGATTCACAGGGAGGAAGGGTGGAGATGGATAGGTGCAGCCCAAGCAAACTCAACAAGAAGGGTTCTTTCACTCAAAGCCAAAGGACCACAGAGCTGCACTGCACCAAGAGGAGCGACTGGTCACACACACACCATGACAGGGATGTAATTTCCCCGGATTTTGTTCCGTAGTTTTAGTGCACAAGAGGCTGAGTTCTGCTACTTAATTAGTATCTTTGTATCTTAGGTGTTTCCAGGGTTACGAGGTGTTTGACGTTTGTGGTATATTATGAGGGTCACAATGGCAACTTGCACGTTGTTCCTGATTTGGTTAGAGTTCACTGTCTTCCCTTAGATTTGGGTGGACAGACATGATGATGAGGGCAGTGGAAAGGATTAGGTTTCCTGGGCATACCCGAATCAGGTGACAGCACCGTGCAAGCCTGAGGAGGGGAGTGAGACAAAGCAGGAACAGAAAGAAGGACAATGTGTCAAAAATGGGCCCGTGATGGAAGAAGAGATGGGCAGGAAGGCAGCACAGCAGAGTCAAGAAACTGGCAGGTGGGCACAGGGGGAGGGCAGAAAAGAATGATGGAAAAAGCCCATCAAAATAGACCAATGTAAACACAGGATCAAGTTGGGAGGTGATGGGGAGACTCTGATGCCAAAAGATGCTATAGCCATAGCACACGTTTGTCATCGGCAAGAAAGGGAAGATCACAGATGAACAAGATGGATTTAGTTTGCATACTTTTTACCAAAACAGGCTGTTAAGCACTAAATTCTTTTATTAATGCTTTACTAGAATCTTAACAATCAATCCATATTTTATACTTATCCTCTAATCAGAATGCTTTTTTTTTTTTTTTTTTTTTTTTTTTTTTTTTTTTAAGTAGGCTCCATGCAGACTGTGGATCCCAATGTGGGGCTTGAACTCACAATCCTGAGATCAAGACCTGAACTGAGATCAAGAGTTGGACACTTAACCAACTGAGCCACCTGGGTACCCCTAGAATGCTTTCTTTTATAACATAATCTAAATTTAAATTTTAAGGTAAGTACATTTGATAACTCGTCTGTAGCACTGGTTTTCTGGACTCAAGATCTAGTGCTCCTTTTTGAGAAAGTCTTAAAAGAATGAATCCAAACTTACCAAAAGGAATCTATGATTTTGCTCTTCTTCCTCCCCACCAAGTTCAGCTACAAAGGGTTACTGTCTTGCATTGGAGCCACATGACTATTGCTAAATATTACTCCTGGGAAACCTCTCACTTCCTTTCCTAAGTTGAAAGAAGTACTTTTCAGAGAAATTTGTCCATCAAAGCCAAAAAGTGAAGCAAAAAAGTCCTTCTTTCATATTTAGGTGCTTGGGAACTAGCTCCTCGTTTCTCCTTACATTTAAGTGCTGAGTTAATTATGTAAAGTGATTTTGTAGAGGTTATACTTAGCAAGTCTTGGTGAATATTAAGGGACCAGAGCCTTTACTGTTTTGCAGGTTTTATAATACACTCAAAAACGCAAGGGAAAATTTTCAGGTTAAGCCAAGGACTACCTACCTACCTATCTCTGTATCTATCTATACACGCCTCTTTTTTTTTTTAACCAATTTTATTTCTGGGTAGGGAAATATTTTATTTATTTATTTATTTTTGAGAGAGAGCGAGAGAGAGAGAGAGAGCAAGAGAAAGCACATGGTGGGGCAGAGAGAGAGAGAGAGAGAGAGGGAGGGAGAGAGAGGGCGAGAGAGAATCCCAAGCAGGCTCTGTGCTCTCAGTGCAGAGCCTGATATGCGGCTTGATCCCACAAACTGAGATTATGACCTGAGCTAAAGTCAAGAGTTGGACACTCAACCGATGAGCCACCCAGGCACCCTGGGAAATATTTTTAATGGTTTTCCATTTAACAGAGAGGATTAATGGAAAGTAATTTGCAGGGAACAGATTTAGGTCTCTTGACTTTTAAGCCACAGTGCTATGTTTATTTATTACACATTCCTCCCTTTATGTGACAAGTTGCAAAGTAAGACATTCAGAACTGAAATATGCTTTTCTAGGCTAGAATTTAATTCTACATTATATATTTCCCCACCTATCTTCCAGGCAGATATCCAATATTGCCTCCCACACTTTCAAGCCTATTAATGCCAAGTATCTGTGCTGAGTTATAATCAATGAATGAATCAATCAATCAATCATTTTAGGCTAATAATAAAAATGAACAGAGATTAACTCTAGTTCTAATGGACTAAATGTCCAAATGGAACAAGGAGACAATTCCTATGAAAGAAACAAATCCAACATCACAGCTTTTCATCCTTGAGGGCACCAGAAACATTCTGGTCCTGAAAACAGAATGGGCTTTGCTCGTTTAATATATTATTATTAGTGACCCATTTCCCAAATAAGATAAGGACATGTTCATGCTTTCAGAACTAATACAGATGCCTAGTATTTTTCAATATTGAAGATACTACTACATTCAATTTCCTTTCTGACATTCTCAGAGGAAAAATGACAATAGAAAAAATTTTTTAAAAAAATTTCTTACACATGGATCCATGTGATAAAATTTCATGATTTGTAGTATTTTGTTTGGTCTGATGCCACAAGACTTGTTAACAATCATCTCTATCTCTTGGCAGATAGCATGCTCAATTATTATCATTCTTTTAATGTTTATTTATTTTGACACAGAGAGAGAGTACAAATGAGAGGGACAGAGGGAGAGGGAGAGAGAGAATCCCAAACCGGGTTTGATCCCACAAACTGTGAGATCATGACCCAAGCCAAAATCAAGAGTCGATGCTCAACAAACAAAGGGCCCCATGCTCAATTATTATCTTTTAGCACATACATCAAAGCCTCTTTTCTAAACTCAGAACCAGACAGTAATGACTACATTGTAAGTTGGAAGCTAATCTTAACTCCCCCCAAAACTTCATACCCTTTGTGAACTTCTAGCACATTTTCCCAGAGAAATAGGTACTATGTGTTCGTAGTCCAAGATGAAAGAGGAATTTGAAAACATAAAGGGAGTCTTTATTTAGGATCTACCACTAGACCCACAATTCACTGTGAAAACCAACAACTCAGATGTGGTCCTAGGAGATGTAATACACCAAGAATGACTTCTGGCTTAAAAATTTTTTTCATATGGCCAGTAGGACACAGCTGAAAAAATGCTTCCAGGTGTGAAGTAGACATTAATAGTACCAGTTTCAGAAACTTACAAGGCAGAATTGACACAACTCATCAGATCAGCTTTGTTGGTCTTCTTTAACATGTAAAACCGTGTTGAATACCTTGAACATGTCACCAGATGTTTTATATCTTCCTTTGATGAAGATCTCAACAAGGCATCCTTAGACACGAATGAGTTCCCTGATACCCAAATGACCACCAACCATCTCTTCGTACAAATTTGGGAGGTTCCTTCTTTGTTCATAAGACATGCCAATTTTTTGAGGAGATAGATGGATGATACAGACAGAAGGCAATCTGCTAGGCAGAAGTAGTCGATACAAAAGAAGACATGGAGAGAATTTTTAAAATCTTAATCAAAAAGAAAGAAGCATTCTTCCTGGGTACCTACTCACAAAAGATAAGTAAGGCTATCTTCATCCCAATAACCTAACTACATATTGATGAAGACAGGTATGTAAACAGATCATCATAATGCAAAGTAGTGAAAGCAGCTAAAATTGAGGAGTCAAAGAAGAGCAGTTACTCTTGGAGGAAAGGAGGGGGGCAATGGGAGTGAGGCTGAAGTAACACTGAGGAGTTTCTCAGATACAGAAAAAAGTTAAGGGTACCCTGGATGGATGAAATGGTATGGGAAAAGGCACAGAAGCCCAAAAGTACATGGCATATTTGGGTTTAACTTATTTGGCTGGACTCAAAGGCACTTGAAGGGGAATAGCTGAAAATGCCTCTGGAAAACTAGATTAGGGCCAGGATGTGAATGAAGCCTGTTCTACCACAAGCTAAGAAGTTTGGAATTTATACCAATGGCATTGGGGGAAACATGGAAAGCTTTTAAGCCAAAGGATGATGTACCAATAGATGGGCTTTGAAAAGGTGACCCAAAAAGGATGTGAATAAATCACTGACTTTAATCAAGGGTATGCATAGAAATCATCTGAGAAGCTTTGAAAATAAGATATGCAAGCTCTACCCTCAATTTAATGAACCTGAATCTTGAGGAGAAAGAGGAGTTTTTTCTTTAAAAAAGTTATTTATTTATTTATTTATTTATTTATTTATTTATTTATTTTATGAGAGAGAACACAAGCAATGGAGGGGCAGAGAGAGAGAGAGCGAGAATCTGAAGCAGACTCCAGGCTCTGAGCTGTCTACACAAAGCCCGACACGGGGCTTAAATCCACGAACCATGAGATCATGACCTGAGCCAAAGTCAAACACTTAACCGACTGAGCCACCCAGGTGCCCTAAGGACTTTTTTCCTAATGCATACCCCCTTTAAAAATCATTTATGGACTTTCAAGTTAAGATGGAGGGGTAGCATGGAGACCCTCAGCTTGTCTCATCCCTGAAATGCAGCTAGATCAGCACCAAACCATTTTACACACCTAGGAAATTGATCTGAGGATTAACACAACAATCTGCATAACTTGAGCCAAAGAACTTGGCAGGTACCCAGTGCGGAGAGGTGAACTGGGGGAGAGAAAAGCCGTGGAGCATAGGGAGCTGTTTTTGCAGACAGAGGACAGAGAAAGGGGGAGAGTATGGTGTATTGGGAGAGTGCAAGAAAAACACTCCCTCGAGAGTAGCTGGAGAGAAAGAGAGAGAGACAGTAAAAACACCTGCAGGTGACTGAACAAGAAATCTGTTCCCCAAAACCACGGACAGGAAGCAAGGAGTGCTTTTCAATAGCATCAGGATTCTAAAAACAGTGGAGCACAGAGTCTGATGTTCCGGAGTTCAGTCCTGGTGGTGCTCTGGTGGGGAACCAGGGCAAATCCCCAGGAGCAGGCAGCGGGCTCTGTCACACGGGTGCCATGCGGGAAGAAGCGGTTCCCCTGCATGGAGTGCATTTGGTAGAGGTCATATGGCCTCCCACAGGCAAAGGTCCTAGTGGACCCCATAGAGCAGCCACATTTGCTGGTATTGGGACAAAGATGCCAGAGTGTGGTGAAACCTCATGCTAGCTGTGTGTTGTGATTTGCCATAATCTCTGAACTTCTGCTGCTGTCAGATTGCAGGAACATTTTCTGGGCAAGCTGGCAACCGGCCATTGCTCAGCAAGACCCTCCCCCAGAGAGTCGGCGGGGGTCCAAGCCACAGGGGTCTCTGAAGTGTGGGGTTTTGAAACACAGTCGCATCTGAGATAAAACTCATTCTATGAAGCCAGCATTACCTTGATTCCAAAACCAGACAAAGACCCCACTATAAAGGAGAACTACAGACCAATTTCCTTGATGAACATAGATGCAAAGATTCTCAACAAGATACTAGCAAGAGTTATTAAAAGAATCAAGAGAATTAGAAGAACTATTCACCATGATCAAGTGGGATTTATTCCTGGGATGCAGGGCTGGTTCAATATCCTCAAATCAATCAATGTGATACATCACATTAATGAAAGAAACGATAATAACCATATGATCCTCTCAATAGATGCAGAGAAAGCATTTGACAAAATACAGCATCCTTTCTCAATCAAAAACCCTCAAGAAAGTAGGAATAGAAGGATCATACCTCAAGATCATAAAAATCATATACGAAAGACCCATTGCTAATATCATCCTCAATGGGGAAAAACAGAGCTTTCCTCCTAAGGTCAGGAACATGACAAGGATGTCCACTCTCACCACTGTCATTCAACATAGTGTTGGAAGTCCTAGCCTCAGCCATCAGACAACACAAAGAAATAAAAGGCATCAAAATCAGCAAGGAGGAAGCCAAACTTACACTCTTCACAGATGACATGATACTCTATGTGGAAAACCCAAAAGATTCCACCAAAAAACTCCTAGAACTCATCCATGAATTCAGCAAAGTCGCAGGAAATAAAATCAACGCACAGAAATTGGTTGCATTTCTATACACCAATAATGAAGCAGCAGAAAGAGAAATCAAGGAATTGATTCCATTTACAATTGCACCAAAAATCATAACATACCTAGGAATAAACCTAACAAAAGAGGTGAAAAATCTATACACTGAAAACTACAGAAAGCTTATGAAAGAAATTGAAGAAGACACAAAAAAATGGAAAAGCATTCCATGCTCATGGATTGGAAAACAAGTATTATTAAAATGTTGCTACTACCCAAAGGAATCTACATATTCACTGCAATCCCTATCAAAATAACACCAGCATTCTTCACAGAGACAGAACAAACAATCCTAACATTTGTATGGAACCAGAAAAGACCCCGAATAGCCAAAGCAACCCTGAAAAAGAAAACCAAAGCTAGAGGCATCACAATTCCAGACTTCAAGCTGTATTACAAAGCTGTAATCATCAAGAGAGTATGGTACTGGCACAAAAACAGACACTCAGATCAATGGAACAGAATAGAGAACCCAGAAATGGATCCACAAACGTATGGCCAACTAATTTTTGACAAAGCAGGAAAAGAATATCCAATGGAAAAAAGACAATCTTCAGCAAATGGTGTTCGGAATACTGGACAGCTCCATGCAGAGTAATGAACCTGGACCACTTTCTTACACCACGCACAAAAATAAACTCAAAATGGATGAAAGACCTGGGGCGCCTGGGTGGCTCAGTCGGTTGGGAGGCTGACTTCGGCTCAGGTCATGATCTTGCGGTCTGTGAGTTTGAGCCCCGCGTCGGGCTCCTTGCTGACTGCTTGGAGCCTGGAGCCTGCTTCAAATTCTGTCTCCCTCTCTCTCTGCCCCTTTCCCATTCGCACTCTGTCTCTCTCTGTCTTTCAAAAATGAATAAATGTTAAAAAAATTTTTTTTAAATGGATGAAAGACCTAAATGTAAGACAGGAAGCCATCAAAGTCCTAGAGGAGAAAACAGGCAACAACTTCTTTGACCTTGGCTGCAGCAACTTCATACTTGACATGTCTCCAGAGGCAAGAGAAACAAAAGCAAAAACGAACTATTGGGACCTCATCAAAATAAAATGCACAGTGAAGGAAACAATTAGCAAAACTAAAAGGCAACTGATGGAATGGGAGAGGATATTTGCAAATGACATATCAGATAAAGGGTTAGTATCCAAAATTATAAAGAACATACCAAAATCAACACCCAAAAAACAAATAATCCAGTGAAGAAATGGGCAAAAGACAAGAACACTTTTCCAAAGACATCCAGATGGCCAACAGACACATGAAAAGATGCTCAACATCACTCATCATCAGGGAAATACAAATCAAAACCACAATGAGATACCACCTCACACCTGTCAGAATGGCTAACATTAACAACTCAGACAACAACAGATGTTGGCGAGGATGTGGAGAAAGAGGGTCTCTTTTGCACTGCTGGTGGGAATGCAAACTGCTGCAGCCACTCTGGAAAACAGTACGGAAGTTTCTCAAAAAATTAAAATTAGAACTACTCTACGACCCAGCATTTGAACTACCATGTATTTATCCAAAGGATACAAAAATGCTGATTTGAAGGGGCACAAGCACCCCAATGTTTATAGCAGTGCTATTGACAATAGCCAAAGTATGGAAAGAGCTCAAATGCCCATTGACTGATAAATGGATAAAGAAGATGTGGTATATATAAACAATGGAATATTATTTGGCGATCAAAAATGAAATCTTGCCATTTGCAACAACATGGATGGAACTAGAGTGTATTATGCTAAGCGAAATAAATCAGAGAAAGACAAATATCATGACTTCACTCATATGTGGAACTTAGGAAACAAAATAAATGAACATAGGGGAAGGGAAAGAAAAATAAGATAAAGAAAGGGAAACAAACCATAAGAGACCCTTAAATACAGAGAACAAACTGAGGGTGCTGGTGGGGTGCTAGATGGGGGGATGAGCTAATTGGGTGATAGGCATAAAAGCACTTGTTGGGATGAGCACGGGGTGTTATATGTAAGTGACGAATGACTAAATTCTACTCCTCAAATCATTATTACACTACATATTAAGGACCGTGGATTTAAATAAAATTTAAAAATTAAAAAATAAAGTACAATGTTTATGAAGATTTTCTAAATGTTCATTTATTTGAGAGAGAGAGAGAGAGCATGTATGCACGCAAGCTAGGGGAGGGGCAGAGAGAGGAGAATCTTAAGCAGGCTCCCCACTGTCAGCACTAAGCCCCACCAACACAGACAGGTTGAGATCAGGACCTGAGCCGACATAAGAGTAGGATGCTCAACCGACTGAGCAATCCAGGTGCCCCTATGAAGGCTTTCTAAATGCTTACCACATAAGAGGTAAAAAAGGGCATGATAACTACGGTAATACTAACAATTATTGAATGTTTGATGTATACCTATCAGACACTGTGTGTAGAGCTGTAAATATATCATTTTATCTTCACAGTAACCCTATAAATAGAATTATATATACACACAGCATGTTCTCAGCTAAATAATAAAAGTAAACAAAGTAACTGAAGGAAATATGTCAAAATGTTAAGAGAAGTCGAATTATGGCTAGTTTTTTCCTTCTATTTATACTTTCCTGTACTTCCCCAAATTCTCTGGTTTAATTTTTCCTGATTTCCAGAGAAAAAGATGCTTAATGTTAAAAAAATTATAAAGCAGAAAAAAAAGACCAAAAAAAAAAAAAAAAAAGAAGCTATAACACCGAGTCAAATTGTCTAAAGTGAGCCTATACTATTTTTTGTTATCATAAAGAAAGTAAATTGAAGGAAGATGTTTAACTGAGGGACTGTGAGTAGACAAAAGACCTTTAAATGATTTGAGTAGATGCAAAATTGTACATCCCCTCAGCACCCTCACCACCACAATCCTGCAAAAGAAAGTTAATAAAACATATTAGATCAGGGCACATTATCTCCTCTACCAGACTGTGAGAAATTTGTGTGATTTTTTTTTTTAATCACTGTATTTCAAGTACCCGGCAGAGTATGAGACATGGAGCAGGCTTCTGGGAAATATTTGTTGGTCACAAGTTAGCACCATGATGCAGAATACAGAGGAGTGCAGTGTATAAGAAGTAATCTTTCTGTTAAATTCAGGTTTGGTGAAACTATTCTTGGAGAATGAAATAATGACATTATTAGCTGTTATATTGGGTAAGTATATTGGTATTGCTTGCAGCCACAGCAAGTTTTCATCTGTGACTGGGTCATGGAATCAGCAGAATGGGGTGTCTTAAATAACAACAACAGCAACACTTGTTGAGTGCCTAATATGTGTCACACTCAGTTCAAACATTTCCCAAGGGTTCACTCACTTAAACCTTACAGCCTTCGATGAGACAGATACTATTACTAACGCTATTTTACAGATGGAGACACTAAGGCACACTGAGGTCACAGCCAAATCCTGGCAGAAGGAGGATCTGAACCAAGGCGGTACTGCTCTTGTGTCTGTTCTTAACCATGGTGTAGTGTCTCTACTACCTTTGATTACTGCATTTTCAGAAAAGCTTACTTAAGACTGTTTAGTCTATAAATTATAAACAAAAGCATGGTGTTAGATCAAAGTTCTTAAAAAGCTGTTTCTATAGGAAGGTAAAACAATATACACCTGGAGTAGTTTTGGGGTGCTCTACTCTTTCTCCTATCACATCCTTAAAGCTCTGTATCATGAATGCCTATCTGAACTCAAACCATCTGGCTGCAGAGCTCTCATCTTTCACCACCTCTAGGCTGCCCCAAGGAAAACTGGGTAAGTTAGATCCTTCAAAACAGATCCTTCAAAACAGATCCTAATTTATTAAGATGAATTTAAAATCTAATCTTAATTTCAAAGGTGTTATGGATTCCTCATCTCAGTCTAACAAAATACATAGGTTTAATGAGCAAATTATCTATTCTATCAGCCAGACGACTGATTAAAAAAGAGAGAGAGAGTTTAAGACTGGGCTCAGGACCAACATTGCGTGTAATTACTTGTTTTGGTTTTCTAAGTTGACCTAGGTCCAGAGGTAAATACTTTTTGGGTGGAACTCTCTAACCAAGGATGTGAAAGTATAATGTTGTTGTTTAAGCGAAACTGCTACTTAAAAATTATGTGTGAATGAAGGAACACAAGAACAAAGCCAACTGAAGCCTGAGAGAACACTGAGGTCCTGGGCACCTGTAAGTGCTGCCACTTCTGTAGGTCCTTTGACAGAACCTATTCTGTAGGAAGTCATCCAGACAGTGAGATACTTTTAACCCTACCCTAGACTTTTAAAAGTATTTGCTCATTATCTTGCTCTTCTTCCCAGAATATTCTCCTGTTTGTAGAGGCTAAGACCGTGATCCTGCAATTCTCTTTTACCTTGACAGCTCAATCACATGCTTGGGGACTTCTTTTTTTTTTTTTTTTTTTTTAATTTTTTTTTTAACGTTTTTTATTTATTTTTGAGACAGAGAGAGACAGAGCATGAACGGGGGAGGGGCAGAGAGAGAGGGAGACACAGAATCGGAAGCAGGCTCCAGACTCTGAGCCATCAGCACAGAGCCCGACGCGGGGCTCGAACTCACGGACCGCGAGATCGTGACCTGAGCTGAAGTCGGCCGCTTAACCGCCTGAGCCACCCAGGCGCCCCATGCTTGGGGACTTCTTAACCAGATTTTTTGGTTTCTGTTTATTACTGTTAGTGTGAAAGGGAAAAAGATTTTATTATGCTGTATGCTTTCATTTACTTGATGATCGCCCACAACGATGCTTCACAGATGAAGTGCTTAACGATTTTAGTTAACTATTTTTGTAGCCAGCTATTTGCCTTCAATTCTAGACCCCTGTGTTGCTTCTGAACCGCTCTTCCCTACTCACTTTGATCATACTATTCTCATCCTCAAGATTATGCAGCAGATTCCACCATACTTTAAGACAGATTCAAAACCTACCTTGAAGACTACTTCATTCTTTAATCTATCAAACTATTTAGGCCTTTCATATCTTTCAGGCAAATTATTCTCAGCCCCTGCTTTCAAGTCTTCCCCTTGATACCTACCTGGAATGTCCTTCTTCATAGACTTGGCAAGGTTACACTTTCTCACTTCTCCTACCAGAGAAATTGCTCCTGAAGTTATAGTATCACCACAAAGCCCTTCTGATCACTACAAACTCCATATAAATAAACAAGGACTTTATCAATAGAGAAACACACCAAAATCCATGGCTCATTCATGCCTAGCACTGTTCACTTTGAGAAAAAAACAAAAAACAAAATGAAGTTGAAGGTTGTCTCCGCTGACAAGTTTATAAACCAGTCAGTCCTCATAATCATCAGTCGTCGCAACAACAGGCATTTAGGTTTCAGCTTAATGTACTGTAATTCTTAAGTCAAATCTGATTTGACAATTATCGTGTACGACCAAAAATGTGTAAAATCATTTATAACAAAGACAACAACTTAATTATTTCCGACAATTAACTAAAGACCAGCACCACAAAATAGAATGAAAAATCTTATGAAGTTAGAAGATTTGCTAAATAGTTTACATTTATTTCTTCACTTTTAGAACACTGGAGAAGGTTGGGGAGGGAAGGGTCAATGAACTAACACTTGTTGAGTCCAAGCATTGCATTAGCATTGAGCTAGGTCCTCAGATACATTATCTGAATTCTTGCTACTGCTCATCATGGTATTTCTATTTTACTAATAAGGAAATAAAGGTCAAAGAAGAGAATTAACATGTTCCAGGTCACGTTAGTAAGTGGCAGAATCAGAATTGGAACCCACTTTTTTTCTGGTTCTGAACTCACTGAATAATTCAAATCTACAGACTCACCATCCTATAGCAGGCACTCCTATATTACCCAAATTAAAATTTCAGATTAGAGCTCTCAGGGAAGAACAGGACCATTGGCTTCAAATCTAACATGAAGTAACTTAGGAAAAAAAGGGGAATTTCCTGAGTATCATCACCAAATGATAACCAATGATAACACAAACTCATAAGTCAACTTCATGAAGGGTGGGGGTACAGCTGGCTTTCAGGACACTGGAACGTCATTAGGACATTGACTCTTTGCTGAGATCTCATTTTGGGTCAGAGTCTATACAGATCTCATGGCTTTTATGCTTAACAAGAAATAGTTTCTGCCTAATACTGTAGCTTCACCACTGGAGAATAAAACCTCTTCCCCTAATTCCAATTTGAAATTCCCAGAAAACACCTCAAGTCATCTGCCCACTCTGGTAGACAGAGGGCCCAATATTTTGATTGGGAGTTCTCTCAGAACAGCACACCTAGGTCTGAGAGAGGACCAATTCTATAAAGAGGTTATTATTCCCAGGAAAAAAAAAAAAAAGGTTGCAGGGCAAATCAATGAAAAATATTCACTTATTTAAAGATTAACTTTCTTCCAAAGTCAAGGTTAGCTGTCAGTGTCTAGGGTCCAGGTACTGTGGGATCTCTGCTGGGATGATTAGCCTAGATGAACACTACTTTAGGATGAAGGTAGTATATGTTTCTGTCTTCTTCGTCACTAACTTCCAAAATTTAGTAGTCTATAAAACTATTCACAGACCCCACACTGAGACAATATGTGATCTAATGAGAAAACCAGTTTATCTAATTATTCCATTATGAAGAGAATACACGAGAGTTACAATGATCTATAATAATGGCACACCATAGCTCTAGTGAAATATGAAGAAGGACAGATTCTAAGATCCCTTTTATCTCTCTGATTCTATTACTCTCTCAAAAAACACCCTGCCTCTTGACAACAGTCATGACAAATGGAGATCATTTTTATGCTCTTCGAGTAGCGTGATGTTTTGTTCTTTGTTTCTATGTACCAGACCAACCATCTCTGTTACTCCACTATATTCTATGATTATCCGCCAAAGCAAATAAATAAACAAACAAACAAAACTGCCTTTTGGAAAACCATAAGGTTAAAAAAGATATATGGTACTGTAAACGTAGTATAAATATGATATTACTTGTATACAGTGAAGTTTCTCTGACTTCTAGGGAAGCACATCTCATGATATTATTGGTCATTTACAATTAATTAAGCAAGAGGAAAGATTTCAGTTTCCAAACCAACTACTAATCTAAACACATTGCGACTAATTCATCAGTGTAATAAAGACCTATGAATAAGATATACATGCTTCAATTTCTGTTTCTAGCAGTTCATCATAGCCATTTGTGGTATAATACTTATAATGAAATATTTCTCAGGAAGGAAAGGTTTACCACAAACACATTCTTATACAGAACTTTCACCACCAGATGACAGCTAGAGGGACCCTGAGGAACCTGGATATCCTGCTCTACTCTGGAAAAGGACAGAATTATAAAATGAATTATTGAATTAGATTATTTAGCACTACGGATCAGTTTAATTGTTATTATATTGAAAAAGCAGGGGAAGGGTCCTAATAAGACAGATAACTAAATCAGCAGAAATGTATTATTTTATTTCAAAAACCTTTCCACACTAAATCCCTCTCTCTTTGTTCTCTTTATTCATTAAACTTAGATAGGAAGTTGTCAATACTTTATATAGATGTTAACTCCTGTATTTCTAGAAAAATGAGAAAAGACAGCAACTTAAAAACTTCAACAAGTTTCTGTTCACAGAAGGGTCAACGCATGGTGCAACACTGTCATTTCCTGACTGTTCACATGATCGTTACTGAAATCTGTGTTCAAAAATGGAAACAGATACATTATTAGAGAAGACACGCTGATTCTCAGGTATTTTTATAACGAAGCAGACAGGAAAAGATAACAGTGGGCTTTCCCTTTATAATAAATGCCTGGGAAGTTCCAGAGGCCCTTGCACCCTGCCAAAAATAAACATAATCGTCATCAGCCCAGCAGCTGAAGCAGCAAAAACATAAAGGCAAGGAAAAGCTATCAAACCTTTACGTTCTGTAGCAAATGCCTCTTCTTTCTCTATGGATCTGACATCTAGTGTATTACACTGCTGTTGTCTCTAAGGAAACAGAACAATCGCATGACGAAGAATCTTCTCCACAAGGTAGTTTATCCCACGGAGCATCTTGGGGAGAGGAGGTACGAGCGCACAGTTCATTAGAAGGCAAACACACGTCTGCATCCGTCAGCAAGCCCATCAAGCAGTCGGGTGCAGCCAATGACAGAAAGGCAGATGTCACACACAGAGTAGGTACCGCTCCTTGGAAGCGGAAACATGAAACACACCTCTTGCAAGAGAATCCAAGTTCCGCTGCAAATTACTGACCCAATTAATCCAGTCGGCAATTCCATTCTGACGGGGCCATTAAGGAGCATCCCCCACCTCCTCTCCTAATGGCCAACTGCTTGACAGGAAAGCAGCCTGCGGTACTGTACCTGCCAAGCAAGCTGGGTAGGTAGGATTGGGAGGAAGGGAGAGTTAGGAAGGCTTGGTGTCTCGTTTTGTTGAGGAGGAGTTAATGGGAACGGTGGCAGAGTGAAAAAAATAGATGATGGTGTCTACCTACCCCTTGGATGTGAAGAGCTCCTGGCTTCAGAGGGGCAGCTCATCAGAGGGCAGCTGAGAAGGGCTGTGCAGTGTGAGCTGCCGAATGGGCTTTCAGGGACACCTCCAACAGGGCACTCCCAGGATGAGGACATCCCTGACACTCTGAGTCATCCTGTGCCCTCCTATCTCTTTCATCTCCTCAGTAGCCCTTACATCCGTCTGGCCCCGGTCTCCACCTCCATCGGCACCCCCACACTGCCGTGGCTGGCTGGCGTAACGTCAATAACATCGTAAGGGCTTTCTGGTAGTCCGCTGGTGTCCACAGAACTTTTGATTGTTACTCATCTGATCTCCCATGGCTAAAATTGCTTTCCTAAGAACAGTTCTCCCGTGCCATTCTGCTTCAAATCACTGATTCCCTACCAGTCTCCCAAATGAGGACAAACACCTTCCTTTCTGCAGTCACTGCCCAGACACTACAGCCTCAGTCTCCCAGTCCGTCTTATTTTACCACTTCCTTATACTTCCTAAGAGTCTGAGCAAAAATGTTACATAGGCCCTGACTTCTCTGCCACAGTAAAACAAAAAACAAAACAAAATGGTAAAAGATATACAAGTACTACACTAAAAACAGGAAAGTCAAAATGAAACCCAGACTAAAAACCTAAGTGCCTAGCAAAAAATTCTATCATTTGCTAAGATGCACAAAGAGGCAAGAAAAGACAACAAGACACATCAGACAGCTAACTGGTTAATATAAACACTTTGATACTGATGTTAAAAACCTGAAAAATAAAACGGATGTATGTGTTTGAATTCTTGGCAGAAAATGAAAGAGTTGATTTAGATGATATATCAGAAATAAAATAAAAACAAAATAGCAGTGAGATAATATCTCTCACGGTTACAAACGCTGAAGGCAGACAAGGGGGAGCAGAGCACAGAATGTGAAGGGCAATGTGAACAGCAATGGGTTAAAATTAATTTTGGGGGAAAAAAAGAACCACAGCACAACAGAGATCGAAATACCTTAATTTTATAATAAAAACACATGAAGGGGGAAGAAAGGCAGGGGGGGAGTGAAAAGAATGCATGTTTGGGAGAGGTGGGTTCTTGTTCTGATTCCGCACTAAGCAGACTGAGTGACCTACATGACTCTGGACAATGAAGCCCTTTGTGCCTCAGCTAACTGGTCTGTGAAATGAAGGGAGCTGGTTCTAGAACAGTGGCTTCCACATATGCTCCCTGGGCACCAAAGGATTCCATGAGGTGCTTCAGTCACCATGAAGGAGGGCAAGAGGATCAGATCTCAACCTCATTTCCATAAAAGCAGCTCCACTCCACTCCACATAAAATGTCATATAAACAAAATATTCCACTGCTGCTTTTTAAAAAAGTTTAAAAACTCCTCTCCTTATTATACAATTTAAATGAGAAGTCTCTGCTATGCTCATGCATAGTAGCCTGTTCTTTTCCTTTATACGACTTATCACGGTTTGCAATTATATGTGATTCGCGTTGACTTCTTGATTGGTCTCACTTAAGAGGCTGTCAACTTCCTGAGAATGGGGCCCACAGAGTTGACTGCACCCTTGGGTTCACACCACACACCTAACACCACGGCTGGGATATAGTGGGTGCTCAACAAATACTGGTTCAATAATGACATTTTATGATTCTACTTATAATTCTAATCTACTTGAAACAATGGATTAGCTAAACCTAAAAGTGCAAACTGGTGCAGGGCTCACTTGAATTTTATTTTTTATTTATTTGTTTTGAGAGTGGGAGAGATAGCACAAGAGGGGGAGAGGCAGAGAGAGAGAGAGAGAGAGAGAGAGAGAGGGAGAGAATGAGAATCCCACATAGGCTCTATGCTGTTGGGAGTCCAACCTCAGTGAGGCTCAATCCCACGAACTGTGAGATCATGGCTTGAGCTGAAATCAAGAGTCAGACACTTAACTGACTGAGCCACTCGGGCACCTCCTCACCTGAATTTCAAATTGAGAATATGTATTCAAAGGATAGCTAATGGTCAGGCCATTTGGGATGGTGAGAACACTTGAGCAGGAGGCCTAATGATGATGAAACAGTGTGCTCAGGGGTGCACTTGAGCACATGAAAACAGCAGCACTTCCCTCCCATATGGACTAAACACATCAGGCCAGCGATGCCTGTTAAAGCAGTCTTGGTATTTAATTTCTGGGCCAAAAGAATCTAAAAGTAATTTGAAATGCCCTAATACGTTAGGGAGTTTGCAAGGGGAATAAAGAACCACACACCATTCATTAAATGTGTATCAAAGTCTCTGCTGGAAAGGCCACACAGAGACCTTTGAAGACAGTGCTGTGACAGTGAATTATAAATCAGCTAAAGAAGTAGTGGAGAGACTTCAGGTTCAAGGTGGCAGGTTGAGCACATGCAGAGAGCTTACCCTCCTGCACCAAACAAAAATGATTTGAAGATATAAAAATAAATTGATGTATACATAGCTAGAAGCAACGCAAAAAAAGGAAACTCTTTAAATCTAAAAAAAGAAGTATCCTCCAAGGAAGAAAATAAACAAGAAGCCACTTGGTGAGCAAGGGTTGTGCAAAGCTTCCATGACCCCCACACAAGGACTGCTGCCTCCTTTGAGGAAGCTGGAAGAACAAACCCTCAACTCCCCCTCCCTCCAAAGAAACAGAGAAAACAGAGCATCTATAAAAGCCTTTAAAATTAATATATTTAATATCCTCAGGCACCTAAGGCATAGAATAGCATCCATAAAATGTTCTCTTTTTTTAAGTTTATTTATTTTGAGAGAGAGAGAGAGAGAGAGAGACAGACAGAATCCCAAGCAGGCTCTGCACTGTTAGTGCAGAGCCCCAATGTGGGGCTCAATCCTGCAAACCATGAGATCAGGACCTGAGCCAAAGTCAGATGCTCAACTGACTGAGCCACCCAGGTACCCCATATCCATAAAATGTTTTGAAAAGAAACAAATTAGAGATTTTAAAAATGAAAATCATAATTATTGAAATTTAAAAAAAAACACTCCAAACACAGGATTAGTATAATACTGAATCCAATGGAAGGCGGATCGTACATTTTCTTTAAAAGTTAAGAAACATGAGAGTGAAATTCAGTTTTAAACTCTCTATGTCAGAGTTCCAGAAAGACCAAAGAGAATGAAGAGGCAATTGTATCTGAAACAGATAATGGCTGAGAATTTTTCAGAACTGATGAAAGATATGAGCCTTTAGAGAATAAGAATCCTTTGAGTAATAAAACAAATTAAATAGAAATAAACTTTTAAGAAAAGGAGCTCATAGCCAGATAGATTATATAGTAAAACTGTTATAAATAAAAAATAAAAATAAAAAAATAAATTATAGTAGGGGCCCCAGGGTGGCTCAGTTGGTTAAGTGTCCAACTTCAGCTGAGGTCATGATCTCATGGCTGCTGGGTTCGAGCTCCACGTCGGGCTCTGTGTTGACAGCTCAGAGCCTGGAGCCTGCTTCAGATTCTGTGTCCCCCTCTTTCTCTGCCCCTCCCGTACTTGTACGCGTGCGCTCTCTCTCTTATTCTCTCTCAAAAAAAATAACGTTAAAAATTTTTTTTTAATTATAGTAAAAACTATAGCACTAATGTTATAAAGGAAACTAATGTTACTCGTAAAATATGAGAGATTCAACAGAAAGGAAGGAGAATCAGATTGTTATCATCAAAACTGGTTACAAGATAACAGAGGAATGATACCTTCAAAGAATGAAGCGAAAACATCTTTTGGCTAGATTTTAAATCCAGCCAAAGTATCATTCCATAATGAGGGTATGCCACGACAATTAGGCAAGAAAAAGAAAATGTATCCAAATTGTAAAGGAAGAAGTAAAACTATCTCTATTTGCAGATGACATGATCCCATATATAGAAAACTCTAAAGAACTCCCCAAACAGGGGTGGGCTAAAAACAAACAAACAAAAAAAGAATCCAACAAAAAACAAATAAAACCCCCCAAAACTATTAGAGCTAATAAGTTCAACAATGCCACATAACAAAAGGTCAATACAAAAAATCAGTCGCATTTCTATCAACTAGCAATGGGTAATCTAAGAACGAAATTAAGAAAACAATTTCATTTACAACAGCATCAAAAAGAACAAAATAGGAATAAATTTAATCAAAGAAGGGGAAGACTTGTTGTACACTGAAAACTATAAGATATCATTGAAGGAAATTAAAGAAGGTCTAAAAAAATAAAGGAAAGCCATTCCACGTGCATGGACTGGAAGATGTAATAGTCCCCAAATTGATCTGCAGATTCATTGCAATCCCTGTCAAAATCACAGCTGCCTTTTTTATACAACTAGACAAGTTGATCCTTGGTTCATATAGAAATAAGAGAAGAATAAAATAGCCAAGACAATCTTTCAAAAGAACAAAATTGCAGGATACGTATCTCCCAATTTCAACTTGTACTAGTATGTTCAAAGGTTCAGAGATATTCATAAATAACCCATTATTCTCTAGTTACAGAAAAATCCCTAATATATGACATTATTTGGCTTTGAAAAAGTTTCTAAACCTAAACACTGCAAGGACTGAGCAACAGATCGTGAAGGCCTTTTAATTATTACCTAAGTGATATCTCTCACTGCTATGGGCTCCACACCCCATGCCTCTGTTTTGTCTGTCAGTACAGCTGACAATGGCGTTGGTACAGCTCCCTCGCCCAAGGTCTTCACCGTCACTATTTCTCCTCTGCCACCATAACAAAGGTTGGGGAAAATGACAGACGGATGCAATCATCAGAAGCTCAGCTCCCGTAGACAGGAGCACGTGGTAGGAGGAGTCTAGGGTGTTTTTCATTTTGAAGATGTTAAATTTTTAGATCCACCAGTACTTTCTCATTTGTAACTTACTCCCACTGTATCCACACCAGGAAGCCATTTGACTGGATTCATTTAAAGGTTTACATGTTCAAGTTAGTTTTTGGAGATCCTTTCTTGGGAAAGATCGCCTTCCCCTATTTTTAAAAGAGAAAAAATATATCAAAAGCTTGTTGCTACTTGCACTTCTATTTATCCCATTTCTCTCCTTCCTTCTGCCACTACTTAACATTTAAGGACACAATAATTTAGAAACAGAATTTTGTTTCACTTTCATGACTCAATTTCATCCAAACTCTTTGAATGCATCTTTGATATCTGTGTCTTCATCATCACTAAAGGTTCTCTGAGTCATCACACAGTTCTCCAGAGTACATCATGGTCATTTCTGTCCAAATTGCTAAGAAACAATTCCTCTGTATCTAATGCTCTTAATGGAAAATGTACCAAAAGCTTCTCCCATAATATTCAGCCAGCTGGCATTTCCATCTATAGACACTTAATGCATTTTTTATTTTTAAGATTAAATTTAATCTTTTTTACACACATAATTAATAAACTTGATCTAATGGGAATACCGGGAACACTGCACTCAATAATCTGAGAATCTTTTAAAACAAACACAAGATGTTTAGAAAAAACTGTTCACATACTTAACCCTAAAAGAAATCTCAACTCTACCAAAGAATCTATACCACACAGAATACCACCTCTGACCAAAATTCAATAATATCAGAAAGCATCAAGGAATACCCCTAAAAGTCTCATGTGTTTGGAAATTTAAAAAATCGCCTTAGGGACACCAGGCTGGCTCAGTCAGAAGAGCATGTGACTCTTGATTTGGGGATCGTGAGTTCAAGCCCCACAATGGGTGTAGTTTATAAATAAATAAACTTCAAAACAATAAAAATAAAAAAATAAAAAATTGCCTTAACTCTGCATATTAGGAAAAAAGAATTTTAAAAAATAAATTAACTGAATGATCATCTAATAAAGAAACTAGCAACAGGATCTGATTCTTACATGCTTTCTCTTCTCTTTTTTTTTAAGGTTATTTATTTATTTTGAGAGAGAGGGAGCACGCATGAGCAGGGGAGGGACAGAGAAAGACAAGGAGAGAGAGAATCCCAAGCAGGCTCCACACTGTCAGCACAGAGTCCAATGCGGGGATCGAACCCACGAACTGCAAGATCACGACCTGAGCTGAAGTTGACCCGAGCTTAACCGATTCAGCTGCCCAGGCGCCGCTTCTCCTCTCTATCTAAACATTACCTCCAAACTGTCAATTTCCAAATTTATACTTCCAAACTTTATACACATGAACACCCTCCAGACATATATAAACTGCCTACATCTCTATTTGGGTATCAAAAAAACCCAAATGGAGCTCCCATTCTACCCAAACTTGTTTCACCTCTAGGTATCCCGATCTCTATTTTTCCAGTTGTTCAGGCCAAATTGACTTCTCTCTTTCTCTCATACTCAGTGTCAATCTGTCAGCAACATTTTTACCCCTCCATGTTACACCACTTCTAGACTTTTAAGCTCTCAAAAGGTCTGAGGTTCACAGAGATGATATCCATGGCAAATTAATCAATTTCTTAAAATGAAGATGTTAAATATGCATCTCAAGAAACTCTATGGAGAAGCTGTTAACAAGAATGTTTTTCTGGTGATAAACTGGACACAGGACAGGAGTGAAAAATAACAGCTGGACTTACAGAGAATTAAACGTGAGGTGGTGACAGCTGGGAAGAAATGACTGAAGAGAAAGAAGAAGTCACTTAAATTCCAAAATGAATTCCATTAAAAAAGTGAAAAACCAAGGAGGAAGACCATTCAATACTATTCAACAGAATCGTTCCTGAAATTCATGCTTGAAGATAAAATACCCAGTTTTACCCTGAAGATGATCCATTAGCATTATCCAAAAGGGAAAAAATAAGTAAGACAAAAGAGAAAGGTTACTTTACCAAAGGAGAAGATGCCTTATTTTGACCTTATCTTGACCTCTAGGATTATTCTGAATAGTAAAATAAAACCTCTCCAAAAGCTCATAAAAAATACAGAGTTTTACAATCTAAGCAGCCTTTCCTTGATTGCCTTCCAAAGCTTCAGTAAGGTCTGCAAAGTCATAACCAATAAACAAGCCAGGTCCCAAAATGTGACCCTGAAGAGAATGACTACAAGTAACTTGCCAAACTTAACCTAATTCAACAAGAATTTACAATTGTGCTTCATACTCCAGAAGCATACAAGTCAGTACAGTTTAGTCCCACAAACACCTGGAACATAGCAGACATAAAGGACATTCGATCAGAGCCCTTAAGAAAATGAAGATGCAAAGCACGTGCTTACAACTTTAAGGAATCCAGGCCTGATACAGAATCAAAAAGTCCTTAGAGAAAAGAACAGCACTTTTGGTGTTCAAATCACTGATAAACCAACAAAAGCTAAAGGAATTTAGGGAAGGAAAGAAGAGATCCATACGAGTTAGCTGTTTCTAGGATTCAAAGGTTTCATGGATAGAGCAGAATTTAAGCTTGGCTCATGGATATACAAAAGTGGAAAAGTCTGAAAGAGGCAAAGAAGGGCATTGAGGAAAGGGGGCAGTTGGCCTGGAAAGTTCATGAGCCTGCTCAGAGAGGCAGGAAGAGATACAAAATTTTAAAGGGAAAGAAGGAGGCAAGTTTGGCTGAAGCACAGGCTTCATATTGCATAAATGTAGCAGAAGATAAGATTCAAAGAGTAAGGTGGGTCCTGATTACACAGGACCTTGAATTCCAACATGAGGAGTGCCCCTTAATTCCACAGGCAGTGGAGTTTTGCAGACTTTTAAATAGGGAAGTAATATGATAAAGGCAGTAACTCAAGAAGATTAATTTGTTAGAAACATGTAGATAGATTTGAGGTTTAAGAAAAATGAAAAGGGCTAATTTAGTAGGTACTAAACTCAGGTACTTACTAATCAAAAGTGGGCAATATAAAGACCTATAAAGGTGTCAAGAAATATTCAGATTATTCTAAATTGCAACCAGATCACAGTATACACATTCTATTGAGAAATTCCACTTGAGGGGTGCCTGGCTGACTCAGTCAAAAGAGCATATGACTCTTGATCTTGGGGTTGTGAGTTTGAGCCCCACGCTGGATATAGAGATTACTAAATAAATAAATAAACAAACTTAAAAAAAGAAATTCCATTTGATGAAATATATAATTTTGAGGCTCAATGTCTACATGAAATTACCTTATAGTTATACTCTAGGTTTGGCTTGGGAAGCAATAAAGCTCAAATAAAAGCAGATTTCTCCAATATTAAGAATGATTACTTTTCAAGGATTTTTTTTAGCAATCATAATTAGTTCAAAAGTAACACAAAAGTGGATTATAGACAGACTAAAATGTAAGGGTTAAAAATATAAAACTTTTAGGTGAACACATAGGAGAAAACTTATGTGACCTTGGGTCAGGCAAAGATTTCTTAGATGTAACATCAAAAGCATAATCCTTAAAACAAAACAAAACAAAAAAAACAAATTGGGCTTCCTCAAAATTAAAATTTTGCTTCAAAAGATCATTAAGGAAATACAAAGATAAGACACAGACTGGAAAAAATTATTTTCAAATCATATATTTGATGAAGAACTTACGACAAGAATATATGAAGAACTCTTAAAAACTCAGTAAGATAAACAACCCAGTTATAGAGTGGGTGAAAGAAAGTGTCCCGGCTCAGAGGACCCCAAGGATACATGATGAATAAATGGAATGTGACATCCTGGATGGGAACTGCAACTGAAAACAGACATTGGGAGCAAAGTGAATGAAGTTTTAATAAAGAATAGAGTTCAGGTAATACTGATACCAATATTGGTTCACCTGTAAAATGTTAACAACGGGGGAAACCGAGTGCAGGGTAAACGGGAACTCCCTGTTCTATCTTTACATTTCTGTAAATCTAAAACTACTCAAAAACAAGACTATTTAAATGGGCAAAAGATCTTAAATAGACCATCATATCAAAGAAGACACATGAGTAGCTTGTAAGTACACGAAAAGGTGCTCAACATCATTAGTCACTGGAGAAATGCAAATGAAAACCACAATTAGATACCACTACTCACTAAGTAGGATGGCTACAATCCAAATCGTGACAGTATACGAAGCGCTGGTGAGAATGTGAGGAACCTGGGACTCTCATGTATTGCCGGCAGGCATGCAACACGGTACAGTCACTTTCAAAAACAGTTTGGCAGTTTCTTAAAAAATGAAATATACACTTACTCTGTATGACCCAGAAATTCTACTGCTAGGTATCCACCCAAGGGAAATGAAAACATTATGTCCGCACAAAGATGCAAATGTTCATAGCAGCATTATTCATAGACAAGCAACACCTGGAACTGAGCCAAATGTCCATCAACTGCTGAGGAATAAATAAAATGTGGTATATTCATACAATGGCATATTTTCAGCATTGAAAAGGAATGAACAATTGATATTGGATGCAACATGGATAAGCCTCAAAAATATTATGCTAAATGAAAGAGCCAGAAACAAAAGACCACACATTATTCTATTTATATGAAATTGCTAGAAAAGACAAAGCTATAGAAATAAGAAGTATATCAGCAGTTGTGTTGGGGCTACTGGTAGGAGCTGGGATGAACCAAAAATCGGTACCAGGAAACTTTTTTGGATGGCAGAAGTGCTCTAAAGCTGAATGATGGTGACAGTTGCAAAAGTATATAAATTTACTAGGAGTTATTTAATTGTCACAGTGGGTGAATTTTATGGTACGTAAATTGTACCTCAGTAACACTGTTAAAAAAAATAAAAGACAAATCAAAATGACAATGAGATATGACCTCACACCCATTAGGGTGACTAATTCAATAAAATGAAAACAATAAAAAATAGAAAACAAGCGTTGGTGAGTTTGTAGAGAAACTGGAACCCTTGCACATTGTTGGTAGGAATGTAAAATGGTACAACTGCAATGGAAAACACTATGGAGGTTCCTCCAAAACTAAACATAGAACTACTGTAACATCCAGCAGTCCCATCTCCAGGTATAGGTCTCAATGAATTGAAAGCAGAGTCTCACAGAGTTCTTTGTACACCCATCTTCAGAGGAGCGTCATTCAGAACAGTCAAAAGGTGGGAGCAAACCAAACGCCCGCTGGGGAATGAACAAACAAAATGTGGTATATACACATACAACAGAATATTATTCAGCCTTAAAAAAAAACAACAACAGGAAATCCTGAAACATGTTACAACATGGATGAACCCTGAGGACATTATGCTAAGTGAAATAAGAAAGTCACAAAAAGAAAAAAAAATACATGCTTCTACTTAGATGAGGCATCTAAAGTACACAAATTCATAGAAACAGAAAGTAGAATGGGGGTTACCACAGGCTTGTAGTTTTTTTACTACAAAAAGTTGATGTTTAATAGATGTGTCGTTTCAGATTTGCAAGTTGTAAAAGTTCTAGAGATCTGTTTCACAACAATATAAATATACTTAACACTACTGCACGCTTAATGGTTAAGATGGTAAATTTTATGTTATGTGCATTTACCACAATGAAGAGAGAAAAAAAAAAAAACAACAAGGGATGATGTTTCGACCATGTTAAATTTAGAGTTTAGAAGCACAGCTTGTGTTAAGCACAGGTAGTGGTAAACAGAGTGAGGAAAATCCCAAGGCGGGAGGTGAAACTCAGCAGACCAAAGTCACAGCCACTTGTAAATAGTTACCCTCCTAGGATTAAACCCTGAGGTTTGTTACATTAAATAATTGTTTCTCCTTACTGCATCATAATCAGTTATCACATTTGCTGTTCACCTGACCATCACGCTCACACACACACACACACACACACACACACACACACAGATAGGTACACATATACTCACATGTGTGGCTTCGTGTTTACAGCTCCACACTGAAGTTCAGGCAAAAATCTTATCCTATTTCTAGGACTACCTAACATGACACATGATCCTTGGTATCAGTGCTCTCTATGCTCCATCTTTCTTTTTGGAAGGATATACTTCCAGGGCTACCAAGTGGCCCCAACCCCAGAAGCGAATAATCCCCTGGACCATCCTCCTGAAATGAAGCCAAGCAAAGAACACCCAAACCAGGGTGAAGAGAGGCTCAAAGCTCTGAGAGAATCTTGTATTCCTCAGGTGCTAGGTTTTCAAAATCATCCCAGCAAACGTTAAGACAGAATTAGCGTCAGATGATGCTAAGAGCTTACCTTAAGAACCGTAAGAGCTTTCACATTCCGGGCTACATGAACAGGAGAATGAAAAGCAGCTTTTCTTTTCTCCAAAGATTAAATTAGATAGACCTGAAATATAAGGTGTCTGATGGCCCACTGGTGAGCAGATTATGTCACCATTGCCTAGGTTTTTCAAAATCACTACAGCAAAATGCAAGACAGAATTAGTATCGGATGAGCTATGATCTAAGAGTCAAATTATAATACTTAACCTGCTGGAAACAGCTCAAAATTATAACCTTCCCAATAGGTTCAATCTCAAAAGACCAAGACACCCAGAATGAATGTGATACTCCCTTCAAGTGACGAGAACATCAGACTCATCCAATGATCTAAGAGAAAAGTATCATCTTGTCAGTTTTCTCAAATAAGACTATCCTCAGCACCAAGCACAGAGCCCCAGTCACAGTACACATCCAGTAAATAGTTGTGGAAGACAGTGATTTCAATCCAGACCAACAAATCAGTACTATAAAGTCTACTGCACCCCACACTTTGTTTGGGAATACAGTTAAAGCCAGTTAATAACTCTCTTTGAAAACACCCAAATTTAGTGTATTAAAAAAGTTGCAAACAATGAGGCACTGAGTTTGGCACAGGACAATTACCCAGAAGCATCCTTGTCACAAAAGCCATCTCCAAATCCAGATTTATCCATCATTTTAAAAGAAGCATCATGGGACATTTGGGTGGCTCAGTCAGTTAAGCGTCTGACTTCAGCTCAGGTCATGATCTCATGGTTTGTGAGTTGAAGCCCCGTGTTGGGCTCTGTGCTGACAGCTTGGAGCGTGGAGCCTGCTTTGGATTCTGTCTCTGTCTCTCTCTGCCCCTCCCCTGCTCGCGTTCTGTCTCTCTGTCTCTCTCTCAAAAATAAATAATTTAAAAATAAAAAAATAAAAGAAGCATCACAAAAATGTGCCTTAATATCTAAATAACATAAACAAGTAGTTAGATTTGTTTTTTCAGAGTCTTACGAATTTCATAGGGTTTTAATAAATGGTCTTACATTATTCCTGGTCTCACAAATTTCTACTGATTTACTTAAAGTCATGAATAAGAACAAAGCAGGCAGAATTATCATATTATGCTAATAAGTTCACAAATACTGTAAGGATGAGATGTTTCAAGCGTAATTGTCTAAAGTTATAAAAAAATCTATGAAGTTGAAATAAAAGAAAGGATATGTTTTGATCAAATCAAAATAATGCGTAGACAGTCTAAGTATTAAATAGAAGGGCAGTTAAAATTGAACAAAATAGAACCATATTAAAGTTTTTAATTACAATTTAAATAACTTTTTTTATTATCTAGGTTAATTCTCTTTTGATGCTAAGTGTAGAGAAAACTAGTTGGCTCAGTTCAAATAGGCTAATATTTATATTTGCATAAGCAGCAAGAAACAATAAGGCAGTCTGGTTTCTAGGTAACAAACATTATCCAAGAGCTTCAACAGAAGAAGTTATCAATTAACCTTAACCCCTGGGCTGAAAAAACAACCTGGACCATTAAAGATGATGATGAGCATTCAGAAAAACAAAATACCAATAAGCAAAAAGTACTCTAAATTTGCAGTTTTTACCAACCCTTCCTTCAGAGTAGGGGCTGGCAAACTTTTTTTATGAGGAGCCAGATAATAAATATTTTTTATTTTAAGTTTATTTATTTTTATTTTGAGAGAGAGAGAATGTGTGCATGCACATGTGAGCAGGAGAGGAGCAGAGACAGGGAGAGAGAGAATCTCAAGCAGGCTCCACACTGGTGGCGCAGAGCCCAACACGAGGCTCGATCCCACAAACCATGAGATCAAGGTCTCAGCCAAAATCAAGAGGTGGACGCTCAAGTGATTGAGCCACCCTGGCGCCTCATTTTTTTTTAATTGAAATAGACTGCGGGGTGTCTGGGTGGCTCAGTCGGTCAGTTTCAGGTATATGGCATAGTGACTGGACAGGTCTGTATGTTATGCTATGCTCATCACTATGTAGCTACCATCTGTCACCACACATTGCTATTACAGGTACCACTGACTATATTTCCTAGGCTGTACAATATTTTAGGTTTTGAGGGTCATTCAACCTTAGTTACAAAGATTCAATTTTGCCACTGCAGCCCAAAAGCAGACAAAGACTATGTGTAAAGGAGTGTGGACTGTCCCAAAAAACTTATTTATGGACAATGCAATTTGAATTTCATATAATTTCCACACGATGTTACTCTTCTATTTATTTCACAAAATATTATTTTTTTTCTCTCCAGTTATTTAAAAATATAAAAACCACTGTTAGATCATGGGCCACACAAAGACAGCCAATAGGTTAAGTCTAACCTATTAAGATTAAGTCTAATCTGCAGGCTGTAGCTTGCCAATCCCTGTTTAAGAGAACACATCAGTCACAGGTGTGTCCAGTGGGACACTGGTCATGCTCTTCCCTGACGAAATTCAGAGGAATACATACACTAAGACAACACCAGGAAGTTTTGCTTTCTCTCAGAAATAAATACCATAAACTGAAATGTAATAGTGATTAACCGCTAATTAAGGAAATTAGGTATAAGGACTGTGTGTTTAGATAATTAGATCTTAAGCAACAGCAAATTGCTTGAATTAGGCTAGCAGAAAGTCTATCAGACATCAAGAATCAGAAGTTTTATAAAGATGTTTTGGCCAAAGGAAATACCTAATTTCTCTGAGAGACTTACAAGTAAGAAAAGTTGCTAGAGTATGGATGATAAGTGAACTGGTTTTGTTTGAGGTTTATTTGAAAAACCTTGTTTACTTAATATTTTCAACTCCAGGAAAAAAAAAAAAAAAACCACAATAAGCCAATCAAGGAAATATGCCTGACATCTAGTGGAGACTTACTGTAGGTACGTGACCTGTACTATTTTCTGAAGAAACAAACATAAAGAGGGGAGGGGATGAGGGAGGTGTCTGTTTAGATAGATCATGTTAGTGTCATTCATTCATTCAATGCATTTGAAGCGCTGACTACGCACCAGGCACTATTCTGGGCACTGGGAATTCAGCGAAGCATCAGACACAGTCCCAGCTTTTCTGGAGTTTACATTTTTGTGATATGATTTACTTAATTCTGAGGAAAAGACTTTAAAAGTTTAGAATACAGTATTACAGCATCCTAACCTCTTAGAAGTACTTTCAAATACATTAACCTTAAACAATATCCTGAGATAATTAAGTATTACTATTACCACTTTACAGTAAAGCAAACTGATATCTCTATTTTTTCTTTAATGTTTTTTTTGAAAGAGAGCGAAGGCAAGTGCACGAGTGAGTGGGGAGGGGCAGAGAGAGGGAGACAGAGAATCTGAAGCAGGCTTTGCAGTGCCAGCACAAAGCTTGACATGGGGCTCGAACCCACGAACCATGAGATCATGACCTGAGCCAAAGTCAGACACTCAACTGACTGAGCCACCCAGGTGCACCTGATGTCTCTATATTTAATCTAGTTTTTCTTCTATCATACCACACTGCCTCCCTTCTATTTTTCAGTCAACCAACATACCGCAATTCAATGTTCTCTCTTCACTCTAGAACTAACCGTAGGGCTCAAACAATGGTCTGATGACTGTATGTTTCCAGGGTAAAAATTTCTTACTGGGTTGCCTGTTAGGAAAGTGAGGTGTGATGGAAAGAGGCTGGGTGTGGACTCCAGTCCCAACTCCATCATTTTGAGCTGTGTAATCTTAGACAGGTCATTGAAACTCACCAATGCCGTTTCCTGACCCATTAATGGTTAATGATACTTATACTGCAAAGGTTGCTATAGGAGTTAAATGAAATGATATAGGAGAGGTGAGCAAAGGGCTTGGAATACTATGTGTGCTCAACAAATATCAACAACACTTGAGTCCTGAATTTATGAGGATCTGGATAAATCTCTACATCTAACATGAAATGTAAGCAATTAACATTAAAATATACTTTATCTCATACTTAACTTCAATTCCTGTCCCACATTTCCATTGGGGTTTTAATTTTATTTCTAGGTGTCCAATAATGGTAAAACCTTACATTCTTTATGTGTTCACAAACTTTTCTCACTATCACCATGAGAATCCAAACCACCATCATCTCTCATCTGGCCTATGAAAAAAACCTCCTAGCTGGCCTCTTCTTTTTCACTCTTGTCCTACTCTCCTATTTCCATGCAGGCAGTGACTTTTACAAATGCAAAATGCAAATATATCTCTGTCCTACCTAAAACTCTCCAATTTAGTATCATGTCCAAAATCTCAGCTGGATTCTGCCCACCTCTGCAGCCTTTCCCTCTCTTCTGTCCTACTGTTCCCCCTCTGCTGTGAATGTTCCTCCACTAAGCTCCAACATGGCTAATCCCCATTCATCTTTTAGGCTTCACCAAAAATGTTATTCTTCACAAAAGCTTTTCTTAACCTGCCACTAAGATATAAAGACAAACCATAAGGTAAAGGCATCTTACTAGAGAATTATTTTACAAATATAGACACAGATGTGATTTATATTATTTCTCAGGGTGTTAAGGTGAGTATCAGTTGCTAAAAGAAAAGCAAAATTAAAACTGCAACAAATCAGGAAAATAATGGAGTTGGGACTAATGGCTATCCATTTTGGGAAAGAAAAACCCTTAAATTATTTTTTTTGAAGTTTATTTATTTATTTATTTATTTTTTAATTTTTATTTTATTTTTTTTTAATTTATTTTTGGGACAGAGAGAGACAGAGCATGAACGGGGGAGGGTCAGAAAGAGAGGGAGACACAGAATCGGAAACAGGCTCCAGGCTCCGAGCCATCAGCCCAGAGCCTGACGCGGGGCTCGAACTCACGGACAGCGAGATCGTGACCTGGCTGAAGTCGGACGCTTAACCGACTGCGCCACCCAGGCGCCCCTGAAGTTTATTTATTTTAAGACACAGAGGGACAGAAAGAGAGAGAGGGGCAGAGAGAGAGAGAGAGAGAGACAAAGAATCTCAAGCAGGCTCCTTGTCATGAGCATGAAGCCTGATGCGGGGCTCAATCCCACCAATTGTGAGATCATGACCTGAGCTGAAATCAAGAGGTATATGCTTAACCAACTGAGCCACTCAGGTGCCCTAGAAAACCCTTAACTTCTTATCTTTTATCTGACAACAACAAAAAAAGAAAAAAAATCCAGAAATAAGAATTTTTTTATAGACACAGATACTCTTTTAATTTTGAGAGGAACACATTAATGTAAAATATGAAATGGAAGCCAGAAACAAACAAACAAAAATAACAAATTTGATCTTTAAAAAGTTTAGTAAGAAACATTATTCTCTACACTAAGATCCATCTTGACAAGGTTAGACTTTCTAGCATGTCCCGTCTCTTTTATTTTTTATTTATTAAAAAAATTTTTTTTAATGTTTATTTATTTTTGAGAGAGAAAGAGAGAGAGACCGTGTGCACGTGCATGAGTGGGGGAGGGGCAGAGAGAGAGGGAGACACAGAATTCAAGGCAGGCTCCAGGCTCTGAGCTGACAGCACAGAGCCCAATAAGGGGCTTGAACTCACAGACTGTGAGATCATGACCTGGGCCGAAGCTGGACACTTAACCGACTGAGCCACCCAGGTGCACCCCTCCCCTTTTTTTTTAATGTTTACTTATCTTTGGGAGAGAGTGAGCATGTGAGGGGCAGACAGAGGGGGGAAAAAGGATCAGAAGTGGGCTCCGTGCTGACAGCACATAGCCTGATGTGGGGCTCAAACTCACGAACCGTGAGATCATGACCTGAGCTGAAGTCAGACACTTAACCAACTGAGTCACCTAGGCACCCCACATGTGTCACTTCTGAACCAAAGCACAGGAAGATGGGTATGAGTTCCCGATAAGCTCCTTTCCCTGCTGCAGGGATCAATAAGGCCTCATGTTAAGATAGTGCAGCCAAAGATTGAAGCAGCCTAAACCATTAGCCACTGTCCATAGTTCAGCGGCTCTAGAGTCCTTCCCATCCACATGGGACTTCGTGTGAGTGACAAATAAACATCCATGCATTAAACTATGAGATTTGAGGGTTAATTTTCCACTGCATTATCACCTAATCTATCCTGATTATGTGATATTCGTATCTTGGGACCCTGTGGTTCCACTCATACCTTAGAGAAATTCTCTGTATGAGAATGCTCACACCAGTACTGTAGATTGTGGTGAAAAACTAGGAACAACCTCAGTGTCTGTCAACAGGAGAATGGATTATTTATTGTATAGTCATTCGGTGGAATGTCATTTGAGATTCTCAAAAAATCTCAAAAACATACTATTTAATAAATAAACATACAAAAGGATATGTAGAACATAACCACTTATATAAAGTTTTAATTTTTTTTTTTTAACGTTTATTTATTTTTGAGACAGAGAGAGACAGAGCATGAACGGGGGAGGGGCAGAGAGAGAGGGAGACACAGAACTGGAAGCAGGCTCCAGGCTCTGAGCCATCAGCCCAGAGCCCGACGCGGGGCTCGAACTCACGGACCGTGAGATCGTGACCTGAGCCGAAGTCGGACGCTCAACCGACTGAGCCACCCAGGCGCCCCTATAAAGTTTTATAATGCTATTTTATGGATGCATGAACATCTGGTAAAAGTGTAAGAATATGTATAGAGTGATAAATACCAAATAAATGTTAGGGGCTACTCTATGGGAGAGAGAAAGGGTAATGGGATTAGGAAAAACACAGGAAACCACAACTTTATCTACAAAGTCTTAATAACAACAACAACAAGAAAGATCTGGGGCGCCTGGGTGGCTCAGTGGGTTAAGTGTCCAACTTCAGCTCAGGTCATGATCTCACGCGTTGTGAGTTCTAGCCCTGCGTTGGGCTCTGTGCTGACAGCTCGAGCCTGGAACCTGCTTCGGATTCTGTGTCTCCCTTTCTCTCTGCCCCTCTCCCACTCACACTCTCTGTCTCTCAAAAATAAATAAACATTAAAAATTTTTTAAAAAAGGATCCGAGGTAAACATAATAAAATGATAAGAATCAATAAGAAATATTAAAGGTTCAGATTCTTAGCCCTCAGTCCTAAACTGAATTCATACTTAAATTTCTAACAGAAACCAGAGATGAGGAGGGCTTTTTTTTTTTTTTACGTTTATTTATTTTTGAGACAGACAGAGACAGAGCATGAACGGGGGAGGGTCAGAGAGAGGGAGACACAGAATCTGAAACAGGCTCCAGGCTCTGAGCTGTCAGCACAGAGCCCGACGCGGGGCTCGAACTCACGGACCGCGAGATCATGACCTGAGCCGAAGTCGGCCGCTTAACCGACTGAGCCACCCAGGCACCCCGAGGAGGGCTTTTTTAATATAGAGAGAAGAAACCTGAGGTGAACGTTCTCCTGAGCCACAGAAGACCAGGAACGTTCAATAACTAGAGATGCCAGGTGCCTCTGAAAGAAGGGAGAGTGGCTGCATTAAAAATTAGAGGTTTGGTTTAAAGACCACCTACAAAGCAGAGCACCCCAGTCCCCAATACCACACACCAAATGACTACTTTTTTCTAGGCCTGGAAAAACAGCTAGAGGTTCTTCTCTAGTGAAACTGACCAGAAAGTCTCTGAACCCAGGCACACCAGGTAGAGATGGCCACGTGGGGCCTGAATTCAGATGCGAGAGATTAACTGCAAGAATACACTAAACTGCTGGATTCCCCAACACACTTCCTCTGGTCAGGAAACACACAACCTTTGACCCAATAACTGTACCCTAGGTTTAAAGAAAGTCTTACCCTGTTCCACTGGGAAAAAACATCTGAGGTCTTTACCGCAGCATTTTACATGGAGGCAACTGGATGTCCATCACAGGGAGAATGAATAGGTATAATCTGCATAGGGCCACTTTACATAAATTTTTTAAAAGGAGGTACAAAACACTACGTAGTTTTCAAGAACATGTACTGGGAAAAAGATATACAATGAGCATTCTAATTAGAATGATTAGTCCTGGGGAAAGGGTGACCAGAGTGAGATATGCAAATAAAGGGGAATTTTTTAAACATTATAAATAGCACAAAATAAGAGAGGAGAAAAAAATTCAATTATCATGGTGTAATACTTTTAACTGTAATAATGAAAGCCAATTTTACTTATAATAACTATAATAATAATAATAATATTATAATAACACATTTAAATGGAAAAAACTCGCCAGTTAAGACAGGTTGTCAGATGACATTTTTTAATCCAGCTCTTAATTTACAACAAGCATGCTGAACACCTAAGGACACAGAAAGGTTGAATGTATAAGGGTGGGGAAAGTTACGCTATGCAAATATAGCAGAAGATATTAAAAGAGGTGTAGCGGATAAAATAGACTTGAGAACATACAGAATTATTAGGAATGAAGAGTTACTAGGTAAGAACAAATTTTCAACTTCCTAGTGAAATATGTAGTTTTGAAGATATGAGCAACATGATTAACAAACTTGACCTGATGTACATTCATTCACTATGAGCTCTAAACCCAAACAAGCATAGAATAAATGTTTTCATGCTTACTAAGAGTGTAATAAAAACTGGATCATATACTACATATAAGCCTGTCTCAACAAATTTGAAAGAACTGAACAGTGCAGACCGCTTTTTAGACCAAAATTAAATTAAACTAAAAATTAATAACAAAAAAGGAAACTAGACAATCCTCACATGTTTGGAAATTAGGAAAGTATACTTCTCAAAGAACAATAAAAAAATTACATAAGAAAACTTGGACACTACTCAGGGACTACTTAGAGAAATTCACAGCCTTAAATGCTTATATAAGGAGGGGGAAAACCTGAAATGAATATGCTAACCGTATCTTTAAAGAAGTTAAAGAGTAGCAAGATAAACCCGAAGAAATTGTAACAAAGGAGATAATAAAGAGTAGAAACAAATAATATTCAAAAATACAATGCATACAATAAGAGAATCGTCAAAACCAAAAGTTGGTCCTCTTAAAGTCCACTAGATGGGACAAACCTATGGCAAGATTTGTTCAAGAGGGGAAAAAAAAAACCCAGAGAAAAACTATAATTATGTGAGAGTAGGAATGAAAACGGGACATTAGCGCATATACTGTAGATAAAACGTCATGAATTTTGTCCCAATAACTTTGAAAATACAAATGAAATTGACAAATTCCTACAAATATAAAATGTTCTAGAGTGACTCAAAAAGAAATAAAAAATGAAGTCTTATAATTGCTTTTAAAAATGGAATTCACAGTTAAAAATCTTCCCACTAAGGCTTTTGGCAGAGATAGCATCATTGGTGAGTTGTACCAAATATTGAAGGAGCAAGTACATAATTTCAATTTTAGAAAAGCTCTTCCAAAAAATATAAAAAGAGAGAATGCTCTTCAGCTTTTTGAAGATAGCACACGGGGAAAACTTTGTCCTAAAAATAAAACAAAACAACAACAAACAAACAAAAAAACCCCGGGAAATTACAGGACAATTGGAACTCCTAAACATAGGCAAAGTCTAAATAAAATATTAGCAAATGAAATCTAGCAATGTATTAAAAGAAGAGTCAACTTGTATTTATTTCAGGAATATATGGTTGTTTAAAAAACAATGTAATTCACTACATTAATAAAGAAACTCATATGATCATGTCAATGCAGAAAAAACTTTGATAACATTCATTCATGACCCTGCCCCCCCCAAAAAAAGCACTCTTAGCAAACTAGGCATACAAGGGAATCTCTTTTACCTGATAAACAATTTCTTCTATAAAACCTACATCAAATAACATACGAATAAATGCTGAAAGCCATCTCTTTGGGATCAGCAACAATACAAGAATGCCTACTAAACCACTTTTATTTAATATTGCACTGGAGGGGCGCCTGGGTGGCTCAGTCGGTTAAGCGTCCGACTTTGGCTCAGGTCATGATCTCACGGTTTGTGAGTTGGAGCCCAGCGTCAGGCTCTGTGCTGACAACTCAGAGCCAGGAGCCCGCTTCAGATTCTGTGTCTCCCTTCCTCTCTGCCCCTCCTATGCTCTGTCTCTCTGTAATAAATAAATGTTTAAAAAAAAAAACAAAACTGCTTTAATATTGCACTGGAGGCTCTAGCCAACTTAAGAAGACCAAAAGAAAAAAAACAGATGATTAATATTTAAAAGCACAAGGAGTGAGGGGTGCCTGGGTGGCTCAGTCGGTTAAGTGTCCGACTTCAGCTCAGGTCATGAACTTGCGGTTCGTGAGTTCAAGCTCTGTGTTGGGCTCTGTGCTGACGGTTCGGAGCCTGGAGCCTGCTTCAGATTCTGTGTCTCCCTCTCTCCCTCTGTTTTTCCCCCGCTCCCACTGCCTCTCTCTCTTTCTCTCAAAAATAAATAAAGATTAAAAAAATAAAAATAAAAGTACAAGGAGTGGGAGGGAAGAAATAAAACTATCATTATGTGCAGGTGATATAATTATTTTAGAAAATCCAAAAAAATCTGAGTGAAAATTACTAAAATTAATAAGCAAATTAGGCAAGATGACTAGATAGTGGATTAAAATACAGAAACAATTTGCATTTCCACATACCAGCAACACACTGTTAAGAAACATAATTCAATAAAGATACCATTTGCATGACTGTGTATACATTTGACAAAACTCATTCAATTGTACACTTGAAGTGGGTGCCTTTATCATATGTAAATTATATCTCAAAAAACCTGTAGAAAAAAGGACACCATTTGCAACAGCAACAAATATACAGAAGAATTTTTAAAAGTACCAAAGAATCAGGGTGCCTGGGTGGCTCAGTCAGTTAAGTGTCCGACTTTGGCTCAGGTCATGATCTCAAAGTTTGGGAGTTCAAGCCCTGCATCGGGCTTCGTGCTGACAGCTCAGAGCCTGGAACCTACTTCGGATTCTGTCTCCCTCTCTCTCTGCCCCTCCCCTGCTCGTACTCTGTCTCTCTCTCAAAAACAATAAACATAAAAAAAATTTTTTTAAGTACCTAAGAATTAATCTATCATATATAATAACTTTCTGGGGAAAACTATGAAGTTTTAATGAAAGGCACAAACTAATATTTACTTTTTTAATATTTATTTTGAGAGAGAGAGAGAGAGAAAATGAGTGGGTAAGTGGGGAGGGGGCAGAGAGAGAGGGAGAGAGACCGATGTGGTGCTTGATCTAACAACCATGAGACCATGACCTGAGCTGAAATCAGGAGTTGGATGCTTAACCCACTGAGCCACCCAGATACCTCAGCACAAAATGATATTTAAATAAATGCAAAGATACAACAGATTCATGACATGGAAGACTTAATACTATAAAGATGTCAATTCTCCTCTATTTGATTTTTAGATTCCATGATTCTCAGGTCAAAATCCCAACAAAATTCTATGAGGGACTCAATAAACTGTCAATAAAATTTATATGAAAGAGCAAAGGGCAAAAAAATACACAAGACATTCTAAAAAAAAATTACTTAATCCCTTATAATTAAGATAGCATGATGTTGGTATAAGGATAGACAATTTGACCAAAGGAACAGGAGAGTCCAAAACCAGACCATGCACATTTGGACACTTCATTTATGACAACCGTGGCAATGTAGGTCAGTGGAGAAATGACTGATCACCCAATAAATGGCCCTGACACAAGTTATTATTCAAATGCAAAGAGAGAGAGAGAAAGAGAACTGGATGTTCTATACCACACCATACACAAAAGTCCATTCTACATAAACTAAAAACATTAGTGAAAGGGACATCTTCAAAACTAAGAGAGAGAGAGAGAGAGAGACAGAGAGAGAGACAGAGAGACAGAGAGAGAGAGAGAGAGAGAGAGAGAGAGAGAATGAGAAAACCACTACAATACTGGAGAGGCAAAAGAAAATTTTTTTTAATCAAAAAATGTAACAAACACTAACCAAAAAGGGGAAAGGTTGAAAAGTTTAATCAAAAAGTGGATTACAAGCAATAGGTAAAATTCACTATGGACACAGTGGGGAACAAAAGTATTTTTTTCCCAGCAAGAAGAAGAAACCAAAAGACGAGCAAAAAAACAGTACAAGAAAGTCAATCCAGTTATAAAGTCAACAGGCCTGATTTTGAGCAATCAGTGGTGTGTACAGGAGACGACCCCCCTGCACCCCGACGGGAGGTACCTGCACAGGGACGGGGGCGCCGGCACCACGAGGAAGAGTTCACAGAACCGAAGCGCACTGACTCTGCAATAAACATGAACTGTAAGTGCTGCTGTCAGATTTTCAACTTTTAGATTTGACCCTTAATGAATCTCAGAAGACTTAGCTATGGTCACTGAAGAGAACAGAAATATCAGCATTGACAATATGAAAGACAGATGACAGAAGTCAGGAGGCAAAAAGAGAAGGGAGAAGTAGAGAGAAGGTACTAATTTCCTCAGTTCACACAGTGCAAGTCAAAAGAAGTTACAAGATATAGAGGTTTAGGATTAGTATTTAAAATTACAAAGGTAAAAGTAAAATAAAATAACAGGTAATCAACTTTAAAAATGGTAATATAATTATGAAAAACCGGGATGGGTTGATACGTAGAGTTATAAGTGAGACTGGTTCCTTACACAACAGAAGGAATTCAACAGTGTCCAAAATTGGGAAGTCAAAAAATGGGGCTCTGAATACATCAGAGATATCGAGGTATCCGCCAGCAAATCTAAAAGCCAGACAACACACAACGAAGTGTGGGAGAATGTGCTGCATTTCATTTTATGCTCTTCTGTATTCTAAAATTTTTAATCTATAGGTATGTATCATTTTAAAAGAAGTTTTTCAGATTATTGAATGAGAAAGAAAATAAAAGATCAAGAACCCTAACTGCTTTTTTAAGGAGGTTAAAGAAAACAGATGTCTATTCCAACAGAAAAACTTCTCGACACCCGATAGAGACTAATGATCAAAAGCCTACTGACTTTATCCAGGAGGACACATAACATCACCATTTAATTCAAAGTGAAGAAACCAGTTTACAGGCTGAATCTTAAAGTTTCATCATTTCTCCTCTTCCTTACTCTTCCTCTTTCTCTACTTCTCTTTTTTGATCCTGTCTGGCTTTCTTTCATTTAGCATGAATATTCAAAGAAAGTAAAAATAAAACACCAGTTTTATTTACAGAATACAATCTTGTGTTTCCTAATTTTCTCTCAATACAAAACATAAAAATAAAAAAACCAACAAATTAAGTTGATTTTCATTTCCATGTTGTCTGAACCAGTTTTAAACACCCCTGTGGGCATTACAGCCATAGAGAAGAAATGATCACTACCGCTGATTTAAGGAAGAACACGCTAACAACAAAAGGTAACCTTGCTAAAACCAGTTCAATAATTGCTCTTCAATATATTAATTAAAGTTTCTGTTTGTGATCATTATCACTTAGACTTCAGGGCTCAGGAGCTATATGCTTCCATGTAAATATTTATGGTGATTTAAATAAATGAAACCTTGAAGTCTTTTTATTTATTTATTTATTTTTTATTTTAACGTTTATTTATTTTTGAGACAGAGAGAGACAGAGCATGAGCAGGGGAGGGGCAGAGAGAGAGGGAGACACAGAATCTGAAGCAGGCTCCAGGCTCTGAGCTGTCAGCACAGAGCCCGATGCGGGGCTCAAACTCACGAGCTGTGAAATCATGACCTGAGCCGAAGTCGGACGCTCAACCAACTGAGCCACCCAGGCGCCCCAAAATCTTGAAGTCTTAAGCTCCCCAAAAGTAAAGTAAAAACCAGAAGGTTAAATGTTCATGTTAGGTAAGTTGGCTGTGATCCAAAAGAATTCAGCAAGGTCTCCATTTCAGTATAATCCATATCCATAACCAGGTGTATACTTACACTATATTTGCAAGGTCAAGTGGTTTCTCGGGTTGCTCAGGAAAAACAGGATGTGGGGGTTCTCTGGTGGGTACACACCCCAAAGATTTACTAATTGCATGGCTCAGCTTCTTTGCAGGGGATTTCTGTGTCAAAGTAGAAAATAAGGAAATAAGAAATTAAATCTTCAAAATAATGAAAAGGAATTTCCAAAGAACATGGTGACAAGAACTAAAGAAAATATCTTTTAAATACAAGCTAAGTTGCATTATAATCAACCTTACCGGGCCTTACAGAATGGGATCTACAGTTGTCCCAAGGTCATTTGTGGTCCTTCATTTCTATACTTACTCCCTCATTTCTACCATGCAGTCAGACTATAAAGTTAACGTTAACTTTCCTTTTGAACATCTCTCTGTGCCCTTTGCATGAACTCTCTCTTCTGATGCTTCTAGATCATTTTTGGTAAGATGTTACAGTTAATTTCCCAATCAGAGTCAGAAATTTTTGGTGGACTAAAATACTAAAAGGCTAAGATAATGCTGAGAGCTCGTGGCTTTTGAACGTTAGCAAATTAGCTGACTAAGTCACATCCCAAAACATGCCTATTAAGAGAATATTCCCAAAATAAACGTGAGGCAGAACATTTGGTGCTAAGGGTCTGGCTATGTATACAGACACAGATGAGTGCCCTCACATAGACAGGCAGTCAGCATCAGACCCGTGACTGTAAATTCAGATATGCGGAAGGTACAAGAATAAGTTGGCATACTAATACATTTCTCTGTAAGGTAGAACCACACACGCCAAATCCAAAGACTATCAAGTCTAAGATGTATCAGTAAATATACACACTAGTAAACAATATGCCACAATTATTCAGAACATTCACATTGGAAACCCATATATAAAGGAAGCTCTTCATATATTGATTTTATTGCCCACCCAATTCCCTTTAAATAACACATTTGTCTGAAGTTTTCTTGGCAGGATGTTAACTGCAAAAAGGTGTAAATATTTCATTCTACTCCCTCTGCAACATATTACCATATGTAGCACTCTAATTGAAAAACAGAACTTGTTTGCAGCCATGTGCCTTATCGATATCACATCTCCACTTAACTTTTATATGCTGCTTGCACGTATTTAACACAAAATAAGCAAAACTCTTTGCCTTTAAGACTATGCAGGGAAAGTTAATTAACACCTTGTTTATAACACAGACTAAATAATACCAATTTCTTCGGAAACTTCATATATTGGCTCCAAATCACCTACCACTAACCCCTTCAACACATTAAATTCTGAGCAAAGCCTAAATGTAGTATTTCCTAAAAAGCGTATGAAGCTAAACAAAGCAAAAACCTGAATATCCCTCCTAAGTGCTCTCCATTTCCCCTTTGCCCAACAGGCTGAAATGTGACTTGATCCTCCCCTCTGTCTTCTACACTGTCCCCAGACCTCACATCACTTCTCTGTTTAACATCTTTCAAAGACTCCTAATCACTTATAGAATAAGATCTAAGTACCCACTATCACATTCCACATAAAAGCTTTCCTACCTGGCTCCTGCCTCTCCTCACACTAGCATAAATGACAAGCTGCTCAGTTAGCCCCAAACACCGTGTTCTCTTAGGTCTCTGTACCTTGGCGTGTGCCTTTCTGAGATCACCTTTTGCCAGTCTATTTTTCTGTAAATTTTCTGCTCATCTCTCAAGACTGCTTGCAAGTCTTGCTCTGGGCAGACTTTTCTCACAGTTTCATAAGCCAGAGACCACCTTTCCAAGCTACCCACTTACTGTGCACAAATTTCCACTGTTATGCTAACGATGCTATCATGCACTTTTTAATTATGTGCCTATTTCTGTGAAACTGGTGCTCCTGAAAGGTAGGCTCTACATGTTAATCATGTGTATAGTTCCAGGATCTGTTCCATAATGGAATATGTTATTTGAACAACGGGCCTAGATGAATTTTCTAGACTGCTTTTTCCTGATCAAACCATATAAACTTATTTCTTGAGTTACAACACAAGTAGGAGAGAGAGGACATCAGAGAATACCTTAATTCACCTTTACAACTAAACACTACATCTGTGATCCATGTATTAATTTCATGATATTTTGCTATGTCTGAGAACCCCCTGGGCCATTAATTCGTGTAGTCTATGAGATGGATTATCATATAGACTGCTTTAGCTGCATCCTGAGCAAAAACAACCATGAAATCACAGGTTTCACATGTATATTTTATAATGAACATTAAAATAACTACATAACTATTAAAATAAAAAATGGCTCCCTCTGTACCACCTAATAATCTCTAGTAGTGTGCTTGTAATTCATTTGAAAATACTGCTTTAAAGTCAAGGCTTAAGATCAGATCCAACTTTGAGTCTCAAAAATATAGACAGGAAGCTAAAATTAATACAAAGTCAATTCTAAATGATTAGAACATATCATGAGTTTTGACATGTATGGAAAGGGAAAAAGACTGAGAATAAATATACATATTCAGGAATTACAATATTAACTAAGGGCTAGGACCAAACCAAAGAGGATATATTACTCTGAAAATGTTATTTATTTGCTTATTATTTTAAGTAAGCTCCACACCCAACGTAGGGCTTGAACTCACAGCCCTGAGATCAAGAGTTGCATGCTCTACTGACTGAGCCAGTCCAGCGCCCTTACTCCGAAAATTTTAAAGACATTCATTCAGTTAGGTTGTCTAAATATGTAAATAAATGACTTCCTTACAAAGATAAATTATGATATGGACCTGAAGTGAATTTTGCTATCTAGGTAGTTTAGGAGGCTAAGATTAATAAAGCCTGTAAGCATGAATCCAAAAACGGCTTTAAGCACCAAGATAGGGACATTACCTCTCAGGCTCCCGGACCTGTAGGACAATGCCCAGGACTTGGCAGTCAGTCACCAAATATTTACAGAAGTTAAGAAGGGAGTGAGGAAGGAAGAAGGCAGGCGAGGCGCAGGGACTGGTGTCTTCCACTGTAAAATACTCTGCAAGAGATGCCACTTTCTGTCTCTGTAACTTTCCCCTCACTTGGACTCTAAAACTGATAAATATATGGAGAAGCCTTAACCTAAAAAAGTAAATCTCTTCTAAACACTCTGAGGTGATGATTTTCAAACTTCGTCTGTTTTCGATACCTTAATCCACATTAGTCAATTTCAAAACATTTCCTACCATTTCTTCAAAATACTACAGGGTACGATTAAAGAAGTCTATATAAGAGTGTATAAAATGTGTATGTGCACTTTAAAAAGTTATAAAACAAATACCTACCTACCCACCAGTATGCCTGAGAAACCGAAATATGGTTGTCACTCTGAAGCCTTGCTGTGGGATCTTAGGCTAAGAGCCCCCTCCCACCTCACTTGCTCCTCTGCCGGTAACCTGTATTCTGGATTTTGTATTAATCATGTCCTTGATTTTACTACTTTGGTGATTATGCATAAATACATGATTTAATACGTTTAAAACCTATATAGACTTACATAGATATATTTTTCTACAACTTGCTGCTCTCGCTTAAAATGACATTACAAATCATCCCTATCGATACATGTCACATTCATTTTTTCACCAACTGACTGTATGTCATTGCTTAATTATATCATAATTCATTCCACTGCTAATAAACACTTGGGATGTTTCCATTTTTTCCCTCTCACAGTGTTGCCATAAACTTTCTTGTCTAAGTCTCCTGGTAGCCATGTGTAAGAGTTTATCAGGGTGCAATTACTGGATCGAGTTATACACATTCAATTTTACTAGGCACTCGCCACTTGTTTTTACATAGTGGTTACACTAATTTCCATTCCCATCAGCTGTGTGAGAGACTTCCTAAATCTCCACGTTCTGGCTAACCCTTGTTATTGTCAGACATTTTAACATTCGCCAATCTAATGAGTGATAAATGATTTTAATTTGCAACCCTGACTGCCAAAAAGATTGAGTATCTTTTCCAATATTTACAAGCCAGTTGGTTCCTTCCTCTGTGAAATGCCTACTCCTGTCTTTGGTGTAGTGTTACATAGGGTTGCCTTTCTCTTATGGATTTGTAAGAGTTGTTTATATTTTTTTGCGGAAGACCTATGGAAGTTAGATCTTGCAAATAACTCCTACTTCACTTGTTTTTGACTAACAGTCATATTTTTTTAGGAAGTTTTTGTTCGGTTTGGTTTTAATTTTAGAGAGAGAGAGTGTGAAAGCAGGGGAGGGAGGAGGGGAAAAGAGAGAGAGAGGAACAAAGAATCTTAACTAGGCTCTACGCTCAGCATGGAGCCTGACAAGAGGCTCGATCCTACAACCCTGGGATCAGGACCTAAGCTGAAATCAAGAGTTGGATGTGTAACCAACTGAGCCATCCGGGCTTCCCACCACCTTAACCATTTTAAAGTGTACAGTTTACCAGTAAAGTACATTCACATGGTTGTGCAAACAATCTCCAAAATTTTTTCATTCTGCCAATCTGAAACTCTATACTCATTAAACAACCCCTCGTTTCCCCCTGCCCTGAGCCCCTGGCAATCACCAGTCTTCTTTTTGGTCCTATGAACTCTCTACTATCTATCTATTACTATAGATAACCTCATATAAGTGGAATCCTACAGTATTTGCCTTTTTGTGACTGGCTTCAGATACTTAGAATAATGTCTTCAAGGTTCATCCATGTTGGAGCATGTATCAGAATTTCTCCCATTGTCAAGGCTGAAAAATATTCCATCATATATACTGCATTTTGTATACCCATTCATCCATCAATGGACACATGAGTTGCTTCCAAGTTTCAGCTATTGTAAATAATGCTGTTACGAACATGGGTGTACAAGTATCTCAAGACTATGCTTTCTTTTGGTATATACCCACAAGTAGAATTATTGATAATTCTATTTTTCATTTTTTAAGGAACCTTCATGCTGGTTTCCATAGTGGCTGCATCATTTTACATTTCACCAAAGGTGGGTCCCAATTTCCTTACACGCTCACCAACACTTCTATTTAAATACTAACCATCCTAATGTATGTGAGGAATATTTTATTGTGGTTTTGATTTGCAATTCCCTAATGATTAGTGATGTCATATATCTTTTCATATGCTTGTTAGCCATTTATTTATTTTTTTAAAGTTTATTTATTTTTGAGAGACAGAGAGAGACAGAGCATGAGCAGGAGAGGGGCAGAGAGAGAATCTGAAGCAGGCTCCAGGCTCTGAGCTGCCAGCACAGAGCCTGACGCGGGGTTTGAACTCACAAACTGTGAGATCATGACCCGAGCCGAGAAGTCGGATGCTTAACCAGCTGAGCCACCCAGGTGCCCCAGCCACTTATTTTTTTAAGGAAATAAAAGTTTTATTGCATACATCACAAGGAAGCAGCAAGCTGGACAGCAAAGGAGAGGTTGTCTGCCACTTGCTACCCATTTTTATATCATCTTTGAGAAATGTCCATTCAAGTCCTTAGCCTATTTTTCAATTGAGTTGCTTGTTTTTTGTTGCTGAGTTACAGGAGTTCTATAAATTCTGGATATGAACCCCTAATCAGATATACAATTTGCAAATATTTTCTCCCATTCCATCGTTTGCCTTTTCATTATGTTGTGTTTATGTCCTTTGATACAAAGAAGTTTTTAGTTCTACTGATTTATCTGGAGATTCTTTTAGGCTTCCTACACTGACAGTCATCATCAAATAATGGCAATTTGGTTTCCTTTCAATTCAAACATCTTTTCCTTGTTTATTATGCGGCATGGGACTACCGATAAAATGCTAAACAGAAGCAGTGATGGCAAGCCTCTTTGTTTTGTTTTCAATCTTAAATAATTTCAACATTTCACCAGTAAAAATAATAGATACTATCAGTTTTTATAAATATCCTATATTAGGTTAAGGAAGTTCCTTCTATTTCTAGGTTGCTAAGGTTTTTTGTTTTGAAACTGTTTTCGGGTGTGCGTGTGTACGTGTGTGTGTGTGTGTCTGTGTGTGTGTATTTAAATTATCAGTGGATATCGGGTATTATTAAATGTCCTCTATAAGTCTTTTGAAATGATTATATGGACTTAGTCCATCAATCTATGAATTTGGTTGTTATAATAATTTATCTCTAATTGCTGGAATAAAACCAGGGTGATCAGGCTGTAGTATCTTTTGTACACACTGCTGGAATCAGTTTCATAGTATTTTGTTTAGGCTTTTACTTCTGTTCATGAAAACATCTTATAAGTTTCCTTTCTTGCTGTCCTATGAGGTTTTGGTATCAAGGTTCTTCTGGCCTCAAGAACGAAACTGGAATGCTCATTATTTTTTCTGGAATCTGGGAAATGTTACATAATATTGGAATTCATCTTTTCTTTGAGTGCTTGTTGAAACTCATGTCAAGTCATTTGGGCCTGGTTGTTTACTTTGTAAAGATTTTATGCTACTAATTCAAATTCTTTAATGATTATACTACTATTTGGGGTTTTTATTCCATTTTGAACCAGTTTTGGTAAGAAGGATTGTGTTAGGAATTTGTTCATTTCAACTAAGTTTTCAGTAACCAACGTACCAGTTTTCTTGTCATCTTTCTGTTACTGATTCTTAAGTCAAATGTACTATAGTCACAGAATATAGTCTGTGATACTAATTCTTTCGAGGCTTCCTTAATGTGGTCAATTTTTTTTGTGTTTGAAAAAAATGTGTAATTAATGGATACACTCAAACTTCCTATGGTCTGTGTTTTGTCTAATGATTCTAACAGTTGTTGAGGGAAGTGTGTTAAAATTACCCATTTTAACAACGTATTTTTCAACTTCTTATTGTGCCTCTATTATTTATGTATTTTACAGCTACATTAGTAAAGGTGTATTTGTGGAGAACTTTTTAATTTTAACATTTATTTATTTTTGAGAGACAGAGGAAGGCAGAGCACGAGCGGGGGAGGGCCAAAGAGGAGTGGAGAGGACACAGAATCCAAAGCAGGCTCCAGGCTCTGAGCTGTCAGCACAGAGCCTGATGTGGGCTCAAACCCACAGACGGTGAGATCATGACCTGAGCCGAAGTCGGACACTTAACCAACTGAGCCACCCACGTGCCCCATGTGGAGAATTGTTAACTACATCCTTTACCTTTGGCAAACTAGCTCTGGTTAAAAAAACAAAAAACAAAAAACAACTTTATTGTGATCAAGCATAGTGTAAAATGTACCATTTTAGCCTCTCTGGTAAAAATTTTTGCCCTGAAATCTATTTTCTGAAATTAATATAGTTTCACTAAATTTCTCTTGGTTGGTACTTTGCGTGGTATGTCTTTTTTTATCCTTAACATTCAACCTTTCTGTTTGTTTGTTTGTTTGTTTACTGTTTCTTATAAGCAGCATGAAGTCAAATAGAAAAATAATAATAACCATTTGATTATTATCAAATGGTGCCTGGGTGGCTCAGTCAGTTAAGCATCTGACTCTTGATCTTGGCTCTTGGCTCAGGTCGTGATCTCACAGTTTTTGAGTTCGAGCCCCACATCAGGTTCTGCACTGATGGCCTGGAGCCTGCTTGGGATTCTGTCTCTCCTTCTCTCTGCCCTTCCCCTACTTGTGCATGCACGTGCTCTCTCTCTCTCTCCTCTCAAAATAAACTAAAAAAAAAAATTTTTTTAAGTATCTATTTGACAAGGGGCGCCTGGGTGGCTTAGTCGGTTAAGTGTCCGACTTTGGCTCAGGTCATGATCTCAGTTTGTGAGTTCGAGCCCCTCGTCGGGCTCTGTGCTGACAGCTCAGAGCCTGGAGCCTGCTTTGGATTCTGTGTCTCCTTCTCTCTGCCCCTCCCCCACTTGTGCTCTGTCTCTGTCTCTCAAAAATAAATAAATGTAAAAAAAAAAAAATTTAAATATCTATTTGACATCTGCTGCTTTTTATCTGGAAAATTTAATTTGCTGATTACTAATATACTTTTACTTATTTCTATACCTTATTATATCACTTGGTTTATTATTTATGTCATTATTTTCCCTACATCTTTATCTTTTCTTACTTTTTAGGTTTTTTCTTTTTCTCATTTTGTTTTCCTTTTATGGCAATTATACTCTTTGAGTCCACTTTTTTAGTGGTTGCCTTTTGTTATTTGTTTTTTTTCCTGAACTAGAAGCAATGGCTATTAAGAATGTAATGTCGGGGCATCTGAGTGGCTCAGTCAGTTAAGCATCCAACTTTGGCTCAGGCCATGACCTTGCAGTTCATGAGTTTGAGCCCTGTGTCGGGCTCTGGACTAACAGCTTGGAGCCTGGAATGTGCTTCAGATTCTGTGTCTTCCTCTCTCTCTGCCCCTCCCCAGCTTGCACTATGTCTCTCTCAAAAATAAAATAATTTAAAAAAATTAAAAAAAAAAAAAAGAATGTAGGGTCAAGTTCCTGACGGTGCTTTGCACACAAAGTAAGGCTCATTTAACCCTCCCAACAGTCTTATGAATTAGGTGTTAACAGTCTCAATTTTATAGGTGTAGAAACTAAAGCTCATATAAACTAGGCATGTCTGATTCTTTTCACAGTATAACACAGCCCCTCAACAGGTAAAATCACTCAGAGAAAAGAACACATAGAGATTAGGAGGGACGGCCCCAGACAGTGAGACATTCTTCTTGCAAGGAGTCAGCAACAGACTGGGGACACCAAGCACCAGCATGGAGGTCGTGAAGGAGAAGCCTGGCTGAGGGATGGGGACACAGAGTTTCCAACTGATAAGCAGACTCCAAGTTAGGGAGGGAGAAGTGCCTTGCGCTGTTACTGCTGCCCTGTATGCTCCTGCACCAGGGCTAAAACTTGCTTTCCTCAGATAACTGTGGACCAGGCACTAAGACACCCCCCCAATTTTTGTTGCTGCTGTTGAGCTCAGCTGATGGTATTTTCAATCAGCCTCACGCTAATTGCTTGCACAGCACAGGCTTCAGCTCAGCTCAGGGCACATGCTGACAGGCCCTGACACTTGGGAGCACAACAGCCTAATGGAAAAAGCTCAGGATTGGTGCCTCGGAGGCCATTTCTGTCATGTTCACTTCAAATTACTCTCTCTGAGTCCATCATCCTGAGCTCCAAGCCACCACGGAGGGGATCCAAGCAGAAACATAAGCCTATTAAATCCTCAGACAAGCCAGGAACCTCCACTAACTATTTTAACATGAACACTTACCACAATCTTAATTAGCATCTGTACTCTCACTCTGTTACCTTAAAATCCTTTCCCTCTACTCATGCCTCAGCCACATTCGTGTCATCGTTGATTAGTTCTCTAGCTACATCTTATGTCAAGCCCACCAAAATTAGTTGATTATTATTATTATTTTACACATGATGCTTATTTACATTTACCCACATTTACCAATTCTTCTTGTATCCCATTTCTTCCTTATTGCTTCAATCTATTTTTTCCCAAAAGTATATACTTTATTGTTCCTTCAGCAATGGTCTATGGGGGCAAAGCTACTAAGAATCTTTGCAAAAATAGATCTTTTTTCTCCTTTGCTCTTGAATAGATTAGTTAAGTACAGAATTCTAAGTTGATCTTCTTGCTCTATCCTTTAATTGCCTTTCACATTTTCCATTTCCCTGTATCTGTGTTCAATATTCTGTATCCTGGTTAATTTCTTCAGATCTGTTTCCCATTTCTTAATTTTTGCTGTAGCTGTCTCTAATCTGCCATTTAACCTCTAATGAGCCTTAATATTTTTATTTCTAGAAGCTCAACTTAGTTCTTTTTCATATTGGCTTGTTCCGTTCTAAAATGTCACTCTTCCTAAATGTACTTCTTTATCTTTTTAAATGTAGAATTTTCTAAAGTTGTTGGCACACTAAAACTCCTATTTTTCTCTTGCTGATAATTTCATAACTCAGTTTGCAATTTTTAATAATGAGTTCACCTTTAGCGGAGACTGCTTTTTGTATGGAAGTCCCATTTGTACCTTCTCCAGCCACTGGAGTATTTTTAGTCCCTCTTTTTCAAGGAGGCTGCTCTTCTAAAGTCCCAGCCTTTACAAAAATATCAGTTCTATTCATCTTGAATGGATCCAAGTTAGATTTCCCATGCCATGGGGGCATTAAACCCCAACCACTGGCCTAAATCCAGTATCCAGTCTGAAACCCCTTGGGACACCACAATTTGGGGTTTAATTTTTGATAGCCAGATATTTCTCTTTTATTCAAGTTCAATTCTGCATTTTAGTTTTGTTGTTGTTACATTTAATCCAACATGCTTATCTGTCACTGGGGATGGGAGACTACAGTTAGCTCAGTCTACCATGTTGCTGAAGCCAGCAGTTTTAAGTTGGAGCAACAGACAGAACTTCAGAAGTTGAATTATTCTTGTGCTTCCAAGATAAATGCTACTCATCATGCATCAAATTACTTTTTTTTTTCTTGAGAGAGAGAGAGAGAGAGAGAACACACAAGTGGGGAAGAGGGGCAGAGGGACAGAGGAAGAGAAGAGAATCCTAAGCAGGCTCCATGTTCAGTGCAGAGCCCAATGGGAGTCTTGATCCCACGACCCTGGGATCATGACCTGAGCCAAAAACAAGAGTTGGAAGCTCAACCAACTGAGCCTTTCAAGTGCCACTACTAATTTTTTTATGTAGGATTTGGGCATCTATATTCTTTTTAAAACATATTTATTTATTTTTGAGACAGAGAGCATGAGCAGGGGAGGGGCCGGGGGCAGGGAGGACAGAGGATCCGAAGCAGGCTCTGTGCTGACAGCAGTGAGCCACACACGGGGTTCGACCTCATGAACTGTGAGATCATGACCTTAACTGAATTCAGAAGCTCAACCGACTGAGCCACCCAGATGCCCTTGGGCATCTATATTCTTAAGTAAGGATGGCTTATTGTTTTCTTTTCTGGTGTTTTCTGGTGCCTATTTGTACATGGAAGTTATGCTGGCCTAGTAAAATTGGTTAGATGGGTTCCAGTATTTTCTTGTGCTCCACCATAGCAGGTATAAAATGAAAATTATCGATTTCTTGAGATTTGAGAGAACAACACCTGTAAAACAGTCTGAGCTTGAGGCTTTCTTTAGTGTGTAGATCTGTGATTCTCATTCCAATATTTATGACTGGTTTGTAACCTATTCAGATTTTCTACCTTTTATACTAAATTTGTTAGTATCTGTTTTCCTAGAAAATTGTCCGTTTCATTTAGGTCTTCTGATTTATCAGCATAAAGTTCTTTTAGTCATATTTTTTAGGTTTATTAGTTGTACTTTTTCAGTTTCAGAGTTGAAATCTCATTTTGTTTATTTTCTATAATTTTTTGCTAACTTATATACTTAAGGGTATAATAATTCTTCCTTTGTGTATAATTTAAGGACGTAGGCTTAGACATGTGCTTTCCAGTCATTTAATTTTGATAATTTTGATTATCCATTATCTTTACCCCACAAGCTTAGAATTCCAGATGTGTATACAGGTTATTTCTTCTTTCTGTTGTTGATTTCTACTTTTACTGCACTGGGGTCGGGGAATGCTCCACTCTGACACAAGGTCAGAAGGAGAGGAGGGGCTGGGGCATGGGGACACTGGAAGGAAAAAGCTTCACAAGCGGAGTCAGTGGGAGGAATGGCAAGAAGTACAGTGTGCTGGGAGCGGAGCAAAGAGGAGAGAGGAGGCAGCAGAGCTTGGGTGGTGTAGGGCCTTCACCCCAAATGAGGTGGGAAGCCGGAGGAGTGTGTGGAACGGGCAAGGATGTGAGGTGTCTCATAGGATCGTTGTGACTGCTATACTTAGAACAGATTGAAGGTCACAAGTGCAGAAATGAGGGACACCATGGAGAAAGGCTCCACAATAATTTCAAAATGTATATATTTATACACATACATAAATAGACATGCAGTTATTAAAAGCAAGACAAATAGGCTCACAACTGAGAGCAACTCTTGTAAATTATACCTTTTGGTAGCATTTTGAACTCCCATTTTGTCCCTTCCAATGTTGTTTGCCTTGTTTTGTCTCATATTAATATTTTATACTGCCTTTTTTGTCCCTTTATTGTCAACTTTTGAATCCTTGCCTAAAACAGTATACTGTGTGCTTTTTGTTGTTGTTGTTTTGTTAAATCTGAGTTTTTACCTCTTAAGTAGGTGAGTTTAATTCATTTTCATTTATTGTAATTATTGATATGTATGTTTAAATTCATTCATAGCAACTTATTTTGTGCTTTGTATTTACCATGGTCTTCTTTTTTTCTACTTTCACATCTCCTTTTGGATTGTTCCAGTTTGTGTGTGTTACAGTTTTTCTTCTAATAGTTTTAAGGGTCTAGTTTTTTTTTTTTTTTTTTTTTTGCTTTGAATGACTGATTTATTCTTTTTTTCTTTTGATTTCTTTTTTTAAAATTTTTATTAATTTTTTTAATTTACCTCTAAGTTAGTCAGCATATGGTACAACAATGATTTCAGGAGTAGATTCCTTAATGCCCCTTACCCATTCAGCCCATCCCCCCTCCCACAACCCCTCCAGTAACCCTCCGTTTGTTCTCCATATTTAAGAGTCTCTTAAGTTTTGTTCCCTTCTAAGGGTCTAGATTTTATATAGGATTCTAGTAGCTGCCCTTATATTTTTAATGCACATATTTTCTTATAGAGTTGATTACATTTTGTCATCCTCCTCCTGCAATCCCATGCATGCTTTTATTTCCTTTTCACTCCACCTAAGCACAAATTCCATGTTGCTATCTTTGCTGATTAAAGTTACAACTTGCTAAAAGTCATCTTCTCTTTTACAATCAATGTTTACTCAGATTTAACATTGTTTTCCTGCTTTCTCTGCTTCTTCTTTTCTCTTTTATCCTATTGCTACCTTCTTGGTTCATTTTTTGTTTTTTTCTTACTGTATCACTAAGTGTATCTATCTTTAAATTAGTTCTTTCAGCAAAGGGCTGTCAAAGTCCTTCAAGTCTAAAAATGTTATTATGAGTGCCCTCACTGTTGAAAGATAGTGTGGGCAGAAACAGAATTTAGGTTCTGATTTATTTTCTCTCAGCATCTTTAAGACACTGTGCTACTGTTTTCTTAAAACCAGAGATTAAATCTAATATTATCTGGATTCTCATTCTTTTGTAGACCATCAGTCTTTTCTCTCTGGTATCTCTTTGGAATTTCTCTTCTTCATTATCACCGGGATGTATATACGTGTTGTTTTGTGTTGTTCCTTTTAAAATATATTCTTCTTGACATGTAGTAGGCTCTTTACACTTAAGGGCTTGCACTTTTTCTGTTCTTGCAACTCCTATTAGATAAATATTGTAACTTCTACATGGTCCTAAATGCCTCAACCTTTGTTTCAAACTCTTATCTCTTGATGCTGAGTTTTGAGAGAATTTCTCACCCTATTTTAGTCCACTAATTTGTTCACAGTTATATCCAGTTTGCTATAACCTATCCAATGAGCTTGTTCAACAAGCATATTTTTCATTTTAATTACTGTTGACCATTTCATAACCTCTGTTTCTTGGAAGCATGGAAGCATGGAAGCATGCTTGGAAGCATGGAAGTCTATCCTTGGTCCTCTAGGAAAATTAAATTGACCTATTTTTAAAGTTTCTTTCTCATTGTTCTGCTTCCTAACGTGTTGTTCTCCTATTTTTATTTCACAGTGCTAGGCTTCTTCTGGTGTTTCATGGTTCTTGGCCAGGCAAACATCTCCCACAGGGACTGTTCAGCTGCCATCTTAGCCAGCAGTGGCCTTCTGGCCAGAGGATCTCATGCGAAATCTGTTCTGACAAAGTAGGCAGATCAGCTTCGGGGTCCCGGCAGTAGTGATGACCTCAAACAGGCAGTGGGAGCAGCTCATTTCTGCAACTTCTCATTTAATGTATACCTTCTCTGCTTAAAGATGTCTTATGGCTTCAGGTCTGGAACATTCTTTTTCTTTTTTTTTTTTTTTTTAAGTTTTTACTTATTTATTTGAAAGAGAGAGAAAGCATGCACGTGCAAGCTGGGAAAGGGCAGAGAGAGCAGGAGAGGGAGAATTCCAAGCGGGCTCCCCGCTGTCAGTGCAGAGCCTGACGCGGGGCTCAATCTCACAAACCGTGAGATCAGGACCTGAACTGAAATCAAGAGCCGGACACTTAACCGCTTTACTGACTGAGCCACCCAGGCACCCTTCCTTTTCTTTTCAACCTTTAAAGGGAATTTATTCATCTAACTTAAAGTTTTATCATTTCTATGGGTTTGGTGCAGAAGAAGGAAGAAGTAGTGTTTGGTCAACCATCTCAAAACTAGATCTATTACTTCTTTAAATATAGTCTGTCTGCATTCTCCTCAGCCTCTTTCTGGGAGGGCAATGTTCCATTTATCCTCCACATCTTAACTGTTTTTTTCTATTACTTTATCCTTTTGCAATGTGCTTAGGAACATTTCTCTGCTCTAGTTTCCAGCTCACAAATTTGCTCTTTAGCTGGAAACACTGTCAATTAGCCCATGTAATGAATCTTATTTTGACAATCAAAATTGTAATTTCCCAGATCAATACTTAATTGTGTTTGGTAGATAAAATAACGGATCACCTCTCTCCAAAGGTTTCAACTATACATATTATAAAATCTGTTCTATTTATTCTATTAATTCTATGTCTGAGATAAATTCTTCTGTTATCTCCTCTGCAAGGTTGTGTTCCTCTGGTTTTTGGTGATTTCTAGCAAAGTGCTCGTCTTTGTTGTCAAGGCTCTGTTCAGACAGTCTATCTGTGTGCACTACCTACTCAGAAGGAAGACGTGTCTTCAGTGAGAGTGGCAGGGGCACAGGAGGTACCACCTCATGGAAAGACTTTGTATCTAGTCTTCAGAGCATGGGAGCTTCTTATTCTGGAATTCATCAAGCACCTGGAACTCAGCCCTGTCTCTCCAACCCCAGTTCCTATATACACTACACCTGCCTGAGACACCTCCATCACCATGCAATGGTACTGGGGTCACTCTGTCATTGTGCTGAGCCCTTCACAGCTCCCTATAACAACTGCTTCCAAGTGGAAATAGACACTATTCTTCTAGATGCTATTCCTATCTTGAGCAGCAATACTTTCCTGACCTTGTTTTGGAACAAGGTTTTCTTTTGCAAATGGATCCCATGTGCTTTTCATGGGGATTCTTCACAGTCTAGGGCCTGCCACGGGTTTTCTTTCTTTTTTTTTTTTTTTTACCCCCTCTAGTATACTTGCAGATTATTTTTAAAATTCCAATGTACCATTTCTAAGTAGCTGGGACAAGAAGGAACGGCTACAGCAGGACCTCAGTCCACTGTCTTGAAACAGAATGCCCACTTCTTTTTTTAAGTTAAAATTAATAAAAATTTATTTTGAAAATTTTATAATATCTCTTGTGATATATTATTACTTTTGGTCTTCAGAATAACTACTTCAGAAAGTAAAAAACTCGAATTGCTAAGCTCCAGTTTAACTTAGTTTGTAAAGCTATAATTTTAATTGATTAATGTATGAGAGAAATGTAATCCATGTAATTTTTGTTACTCTTCCAAGATGTAAGAGTATTAGCTCTCTGACAGTTATGAAAGTGTGGTTAGGTAAAATAAAATGTAATTAGTTGGCATATGGCTTCTGAAACATGCTTGTAAGTTACAACAACCTCTTAACCCACAAAAAAGGAACCACTGCTATTCCAGCTGGTCCACCAAGAGATGGGGCAGGAAGCAGTACCTACCAAAGAACAGCAGTACCTTGGTCTGAGCAGCGAACAGCTTCAGCCCCTCTTTCAGGAGAAAAAGAAGACAGACCTGTGGGAAGTCAGTATCGACAGACTGACTACTTAGGGATGCCATGATCGCCAACACAGTATTTATGGTTCTACACACACTGGGTGACAGTGGCACTTGAAGCACAAACGAGTGCTACATTAAACGCAAGTAAATTAAAACTGAAAAAGTTGTGAATGCGGATAGACAAAAACACAGTTCAACACCATGCCTTGCTCCCAACTGAGTTGCCATAACAAGCTGACCTGAGTGGAAAGCGTTGTATTTGTGTGGGAGGTGGCCCCCTTCACAGTCTACACAGCAGTGAAAAATGTGGTGCTGAGTGTGGACTGTCCTATAAAACATCAGTTTGATACCATGGATAGAATCTTCCTTCTCTGTAGCTCTAACTGGCAGTTCATATTCCCTTCCTCTTCAAACAATTTGTTAAGAGTTTTGTTGCTCTATAAGAGAATTAAAACGAATATATTCCTTATAAATGAAGATGTGGATAAACAGTAAGGCTCATACACTGCTGGTGGGAGTACACAGAGGTAAAGCCACCTCAGAAAGCAATTTTGCAATATCTAGTAAAACTGAGGGTGCACAGTGCCCCAAATCAAGGATCCCACCCCTAAAAACACACCCGAGAGAAGTTCCACACCACACAGGACGACCTGCACCAGAAAATCCATTAAAGCTTTGTTTGGAAAAGTAGAAAATTAGAAACAAGTTGAATGGTCAGTCAATAGGAGGGTAAAATGTGGTATATTAACAGAATTAAATCCTATATGGCAATGACAATAACTACAACATAGAGATCATTTAAAAAACAATGTGGATAAAAAGGAAGCTGCAGAAAAATATATGCACTGTGATATTATTTTGATAAGTTTAAAAATATTAGAAAGAGTCGATACTACCCAAAGCAATCTACATATTCAATGCAATCCCTATCAAAGTAACACCAGCATTCTTCACAGAGCTAGAACAAATAATCCTAAAATTTGTATGGAACCAGAGAAGACCCTGGATAACCAAAGCAATCTTGAAAAAGAAAACCAAAGCAGGAGGCATCACAATCCCAGACTTCAAGCTATACTACAAAGCTGTAATCATACTACAGTATGGTACTGGCACAAGAACAGACACTCGAGATCAATCAAACAGAATAGAGAACCCAGAAATGGACCCACAAACGTATGGCCAAGACAAAGAAGGAAAGAATATCCAATGGAATAAAGACAGTCTCTTCAGCAAGTGGTGCTGGGAAAACTGGACAGCGACATGCAGAAGAATGAACCTGGACCACTTTCTTACACCATATGCAAAAATAAACTCAAAATGGATGAAAGACCTCAATGTAAGACAGGAAGCCATCAAAATCCTCAAGGAGAAAACAGGCAAAAACCTCTTTGACCTTGGCCACAGCAACTTCTTACACAACATGTCTCCGGAGGCAAGGGTAACAAAAGCAAAAATGAACTACTGGGACCTCATCAAAATAAAAACTTCTCCACAGTGAAGGAAACAATCAGCAAAACTAAAAGGCAACCGACAGAATGGGAGAAGATATTTGCAAATGACATACCAGATAAAGGGTTAGTATCCAAAATCTACAAAGAACTTATCAAACTCAACACCCAAAAAAATAAATAATCCAGTGAAGAAATGGGCAAAAGACAGGAATAGACACTTCTCCAAAGAAGACATCCAGATGGCCAACCGACACATGAAAAAATGCTCAATATCACTCATCATCAGGGAAATACAAATCAAAACCACAATGAGATACCACCTTACACCTGTCAGAATGGCTAATATTAACAACTCAGGCAACAACAGATGTTGGCGAGGATGAGGAGAAAGAGGATCTCTTTTGCACTGTTGGTGGGAGTGCAAGCTGGTGCAGCTACTCTGAAAAACAGTATGGAGGTTCCTCAAAAAACTAAAACTAGAAGTACCCTACGACGCAGCAATTGCACTACTAGGCATTTATCCACGGGATACAGGTGTGCTGTTTTGAAGGGACACATGCACCCCCATGTTTATGGCAGCACTATCAACAATAGCCAAAGTATAGAAAGAGCCCAAATGTCTATTGATGGATGAATGGATAAAGAAGATGTGGTATATATATATACAATGGGGTATTACTCGGCAATCAAAAAGAATGAAATCTTGCCATTTGCAACTACATGGATAGAACTGGAGGGTATTATGCTAAGTGAAAGTAGTCAGAGAAAGACAAAAATCTTATGACTTCACTCATATGAGGACTTTAAGAGACAAAACAGATGAACATAAGGGAAGGGAAACAAAAATAATATAAAAACAGGGAGGGGCAAAACAGAAGAGACTCATAAATATGGAGAACAAACTGAGGGTTACTGGAGGGGTGGTAGGAGGGAGGATGGGCTAAATGGGTAAGGGGCATTAAGGAATCTAGTCTTGAAATCATTGTTTCACTATATGCTAATTTGGATTTAAATTTTAAAAAATAAAAAATAAAAATTAAAAAAAAATTTTAAATGTAAATATATATATATATATATATATATGAAAGAATGCTATATATTTTAATAGTCACATACATATGTATAACAAAAAAATACAAAAATATGAATGGAAATACTAAACACCAAAATCACAGTAGAGGTTACCTCTGAGGAGGAAGGAGAATGGGTATGTATTACAGATTTCTTTCCGTATCTGTACACAAAAATCTATTTCACTTATTTTGACTGCATATACAGAATTTCATAGGTATAGTTATTATATATCATAACAAAATTTAACCATTTTGCTACTATTGGATATTTTGGCCATTTCCTTTTTGGGGGGTAGGGATGGGCCTCATACAGAGATCCTAATATATTTGGTGCAAATGTTTTTATGGAAGAATTCCTAGATGGGGAATTGTTGGGTCAAAGGTTGTATTCATTTAAAAATCTTATTTTTCAAATGTATCCATTCACACTCCTGCCAAGAATCTTCTAGAGTCCTCTTCTCCACATTGCTACCAGAACTGGATGTTATCAATCTCTAAAGAGTCAGGTGGGCATAAAATGAACATGTCCATGACCTAAAGTAGTTTAAAAACTGGAACAAGTGGGGAAGGCCAACTTTTAGAAAGTTCTTTTTTTTCTTATTTTTTTAAAATTTATTTTTGACAGAGAGAGAGAGAGAGAAAGAGAGACAGAGCATGAGTGGGGGAGGGGCAGAGAGAGAGGGAGACACAGAACCCGAAGGAGGCTCCAGGCTCTGAGCTGTCAGCACAGAGCCCGACGCGGGGCTCAAACTCACAGACTGCGAGATCATGACCTGAGCCGAAGTCGGACGCTCAACTGACTGAGACACCCAGGAGCCCCTAGAAAGTTCTTTAATAAACACTAAGGTATAGAGACTAATGACATCCTGAGGACTTACGATATAATGGAACATACAGACAAACGAACAGATACTTACAGTGGGGTGGTGAGTGCTTTGAAAGAGGTGTTCAGTGGACCACAGCAGAGCACAGATACAGAAATCAGCCTGGGAAACCAGGAAAAGAGGCAGCAGCTAAGCTGAATTGTAGAGGCTCTACAGAAGGTGGCAAGGAAAATGGGGAGGAGAGGAGGAAAGGGGCACCTAGAACAACAGATTCAAAGAAAGGTAAGAAAACATGGTGGAAAAGCACCTGCAAGTAGTTTAATACTGATAGAGTGCTGCCTGCAAGTGGAAACGATAAATAAAAGTCCCAGACCAAAGATCCTTGTAAAAGCTTTCAAACATTACTCCGTAAGACAGAACTTCAGTGTGTTCTCGATCATTTGATTTACAAGTTGCTTCTAGCATAGACTGAGCGGACAGTTCTCTGGCTCAAAAGCAGTGACAGGTTGCATGGCAAAATAGAAAAGGTGACCAATACTTCAGGTTTCAGCAAACAAAGGGTCTAGTCAGCTAAAACAAAAAGAAGCAGAGCACCGAGTACTATGGAAGTAGACTGACAGGCAGTCAGGGCCCCAGGAAAGAGAGGCTGGAGGGCAGAAAGCATGGGGCGAAAGAACCCAGAAGACCTGCCATGTGCTTCTGTGCACAGCAGCGCTGTCCGGAGCCTGGAATGTAACAGGTACTAGAAATGTTTATTGAAGGATCACCAGGGCAGAGGGCTCTTTGCCTGGCTTAGATCACCACCCGTATGACTACACCTGGTCACCCAATACCTGCAGAGACTTTCACAAACACTGCCACAAGTCGAGGCAGGAGTCAATTAACAGCATCCATGAGGCAGACATGCCAAAGTCAGGACCGAAGACCACCACCACCACTATTACCTAACACTGCTCTCAAATAGCTTCTCAAACTTGCCTGAAGATTAAAAAAAGAAATCCTGGGGTACTCGTTATAAAAATAAAACAAAACAAGGCAGATTCTTTTGCCTCAACCCAGACCTACTAAGATAAAATTCCCAGGCGGAGGGGCTTGGTACTTTGTATATTTAATAAGCTGCCCAGCAGTCTTTTCAGGCAAATTTGGGCAACCGCTACTCTAGAAGTTCCTAAGAAGGCAGAGGTTTTTTTGTTTGTTTTTGTTTTTTAAAGTTGTAACGATTGGAAAATTACTAAGTTAGTTTCCTCTAAGTGATACAGTTGTCTACTTAGAAGTGGAAGCAAACTGACTGAAACATTATTAGAAACATGTATTGAGAGAAAAGTCAGTAAGGCCTCAAGATGGAAATGTCTATTAGACCACTGAACACAGGAGTCCTAACCTGGATAAGAAGACTGGGCTGAAATTAAGAACTGCAGGAATCTATCCATGTCCGGGGGGATCATTTAAAAACCTAGAACTGTGTGAAAAATTCAGAGGGAGGGCACTGGAAGAGAAGAAAACACAGTTCAGGAGAGAATGCCAGGGAACACATATCTGGTTTATCAGAGGTAATCAAAGGTTTAATCAATAACACATGAACATTCCACAATTGAATACTTTGTAGTCACTAAGTGGACAGAGAATGTGAGGAATATACAATACACATGTATTAAACTTCTTTGCAGAAAAAGTTCTCCCCTAAATCTGCACCAACAGATCTCAGAAAGCACCAGACGACAATTCCTGATATATGTGAGTTCACATAGAAACAGGCAATTCACATTGCTGGATCACACGGACCTCTGTAATTCTCTCCACACATGGAAGTAGGGTATACATTCTCCAGTTCCGCTCTGGTGGCCAGCTGTCAGCATCAGGAACGATCTAAAGCTGGACAAAGGGCTGTGGGAAGTCATGACCACCAAGAGGAGACCGCTCATTTGAAGAAGCCATTCGGGTTAAGTCACTCATTTCTCTACAGATGGAAAACCACCCTATCATCTCTTTGCTCTAAGAATATTCAGGCTGGTTGGAAAAAAAGTGCCTTATTGTTCATAAACTATACACCAATCCTTTCTTTGATAAGCATCCATCTTTCTAAACAGCTGGGTCCATTTCAAATATTCTGCTTTCAAAAACTCAGCACTTTTGCAGCTGTAAATGGATTTAAGAATAAATAGTGCATCCAAATATCATAGTAGAGTGGGGGCGATGTTCAGATGCTGAAAAAAGCAATATTTTAAACATCCCGATCAACCTATTGAAAATGTTGATAAATGCTGTCAGGATATCTCCAGCCTATTCCTTCTATCTCTCAGCTGGCACCAGAAAGTCCACAATTTCAGAGGGAGCTTGGTCAGTGAAGCAGTCAGCTGAGCCATCAGTCAGGAGAACTTCAGGGCCCTTCTCCCCAGACCTTCATACCACAGGGACAGGAGGAAAGATAGGCACCCAGAGCTCTGCAAGTGCCTAGCAAGGCTTCTCCCAACTAACACTCAGAGCGACAGCACCACGGTCTGCCTTGGACACTACCTGGGGCTGATTCCAGCACAACCTTTGTCATAAGGTTATCACACCATGCTTGTTCCACAAGAAATCCAAGACTCCCACTTAGATTCTCATAAGGCTCTGCAATACCCTTACATGACCCCATCTCACTAATCCTCACTCTCAAATCCTTCTACTTGTCTTCATAGTCCCCATCCCCCAAATCCCTTCTCTGGCAAAGAATCCTCTTCTCTGAGTCTTATTTCACCTTCTTGCCCTGGGAGGAAACCTGACTTTCCCTGAGGGCTCAACTCCCCCCCACCCAACCAACCCTCCCCCCCTTCACAGCCATTCAAGATGCACCTGCTTTCTCTCTCACACCCTCAAACTGCTGGATCTCCAGCTGTGGATACGTGCTCCTAGAATCTCACTGCCACTCCCAGATCATTTTCTCTTTTTCTTAAAACCCCAATTTTGAATGTCACGTCATCGGACCAAAGCATCAAACATCCCTCTGTAGTGGAGTCCACCATTACGGCTGCCATAATTCTTGTTGATTCCAACATCCACATAGAATTGACCCTTCCCATATGCTAGTTATAGGGGGTTGAATGGTGGCCCTGAAGGATATGTCCAACACCCTGATCTCTGGAACCTGAGAATATTACTCTATATGGCTAAAGAGTGAATGCTACCTCCTATGGCAAAATGCAATTAAGTTAAGGATCTTGTGACCGAAGAGTTTATCCTGGATTATCCGGTTGGCCCGTATGCAATTACCTGTATCGTCATAAAATAGACACACAAAGGAAAAGAGAAAGAAGAGGAAATGTGACCAATGAGGCTGTGACTGCGGTGACACAGCCACAAATCAAGAAAAGCCACCAAAAGTGAGAAGAGACAAAGAATGGTGTGATGGTTAGTTTCATGTCAACTTGCTGGGCTACCGGGAGCCTAGATATTTGGTCAGATTTTGAGTGTTCCTGTGAGGGTGTTTTTAGATGGGATTAACATATACTCCCCTCCCTGCTATAAGTGGGCTTCATCCAATCAGTTTGAAGAGCTGAAGAGAAAAAAAGGCTGGCCCTCACCCGAATAAGAGAGTATTCCTCTGGCCAGTCTTTGAACTAGGACACTGGCTTTTTCCTGCCTTCAGACTTGAATCGCAACATCTGCTCTATCTGGGTCTGGAGGCTGCCAGCCTTCAAACCCAGACAGGACCTACATTAGCAGTTCTACTGGTTTCCAGGACTTCAGACCCACACTGGCTCTACACCATCAGGTCTCCTGGGTCTCCAGCTTGCTGACTCATCATGCACATCCTGAGACTTGTCAGCCTCCATAATTGCATAAACCAATTCCTTATAATAAATCTTTACAGATAAATATATATATATAGGTTCTGTTTCTCTGAAGAACTCTAATACAAATGGATCCTTCCCTAGAGTCTGCAGAGAGAGTGTGGCCCTGCTGACATCTTGATTTCAAATTTGTGGTGTCCAGAACTATGACAGAATAAACTCCTGCTTTAAGCTACCAAGTGAATAATAATGTGTTCTGGCACCTATAGGAAACTTATACACTGGGACTCCTGGAACTCACCTTCAACAACCTTTCCCTCACTCTACATCGGCCACCAGCCTCAGAGTCACATCCTGGCACATCTTATAGCCAATTACCGTACGTCACCTAAAATCTCAATTTCAAGTGCTTCATTCTCCTACAAACTTCTGTCTAGCTCACTCCTTCAACAGAACTTCAATGCCAGCAGGTCCACTACTCCACTGAGCCTACCACCTTCACATTGTTCCTTATCTAACCTCATGGCCTCATTTCTCCTTTAACCAACCTACACTCCATGGCCCATTATTATATTCATTTCTTTGCATACTCTCCAACCCCTCTTGCCAGCTCTTCCTTTGTCAGACTCTCTGTCGAAACCCCAACTTTATCCACTCTGCTCCTTTACCCTCTACACACTGGGGAAGTAAATACACAACTATGCTGACTGGTCTGACTTTGGATTTTATAACCACCAACCTCAAGTTAGTCATTCCAATCTCAGTTTAAATGTCATCTCTTCAAAAAGGCTTTCCCTGACCAGGTTAAAAAAAAAATAATAACAGCTTTATTGAGATATAATTTACATACCATAAAGTTCACCCTTTTAATATTATAATTCAGTGGTTTTTAGTATACCAAAAGAGTTATACCACCATAACTAATATGTCATTTCAGAACATCTTCTTCACCCCAAAAAAGAAATCCAATACTCATTGGCAGTCAACCCCCATTCCTCCCTTTCCTCAGCCCTTGGCAACCACTTCTCTGTCTCTTTGCATTTGCCGATCCAGATAAATTTCAGATAAATAGAATCCTACAATATGTGACATTTTGTATCTGTCTTCTTTCACCTGGCATAGTTTTAAGGTTCATCTATGTTTTAGCATGTATCAGTACTTCATTTATTTTTATTGTCTAATAATATTTCATTATATTGACATACATTTTTTTATCCGTTTGTCAATTGACCAATATTTGGATTATCTCCACTTTTTAGCTATTCTGAATAATGTTGCTATGAACACTCATATACAAGTGTATGTGTGGACATGTATTTTCTCCCAAAGGACAATTTTCACCTAGAAGTGTTGGACCACATCATAACTCTGTTTAACATTCTGAAAGGGACACCTGGGTGGCTCAATAGGTTGAGCGTCGGATTTTGGCTCAGGTCTGTGATTTTGATCTCGCGGTCTGTGAGTTCGAGCCCTGCAGCGTCAGGCTCTGTGTTGACAGCTCAGAGCCTGGAGCCTGCTTCAGATTCTGTGTCTCCCCATCTCTGCCTTCCCCCCACCCCCACTTACACTCTGTCTCTCTCAAAAATAAACATTAAAAAATTTTAAAACAAACAAACATTCTGGGGAACTACCAAACTGTTTTCCACAATGGAAAAATTTTACATTCCCACCAGCAGTGTACCGGGGTTCCTGTTTCTTCACACCCTCATTAACACTAGTTATTGTCAGTTTTTTCTTATTTTAACCACTGTAGTGGATATGAAGTGGCATGTGATGGTGGGTTTGATTAGATATTTCCCTAATGACTTAACGAGGTTGAGCATCTTTTCATGGGTTTATTGGCCATTTGTATATCTTCTTTGGAGAAATGTCTATTCAGACCTTTTACCCATTTCCCCCCCAAAGTTACCTTACTTTTTTTTTTTCATTACAAAAACACATGACAGAAAATTGGCCATCTCACTTCAGTAGTATTAAGTATATTCACACTGTTGTGAAACACGTCTCCAGAACTTGTTCATCTTGCGAATCTGAAACTGATTACACGACTCTCCTTCTTTCTTTCCCCCACCCCCAGCTCCTGGTAACCACCACTCTACTTTCCCTATACCCATGTTTAAATTGGGTTATTTGGTGGTTTTGTTGAGTTCGAAGAGTTCTTTATAATTCTGGATACAAGTCCCTTATCAGGTAAGTGATTTGCAAGTATTTGCTCCTTTTCAGTGAGTTGTCTTTTTACTTTCTTGCTGGTATCCTTTGAAGCAGCAACTTTGTCATTTCAATGAAGTCCAATTTATCTATTTTTCTTCTGTTGCTTGTACTTTTAGTGTCACATCCAGAAGGTGCAGCATATCCCAAGGTCGTGAAAATCTATGCCTGTGTTTTGTTCTAAGAGTTTCCTGTTTGTAGCTCTTACATTTAGGTCTCTAATCCATTTTGAGTTAATTTTTTATATGGTATAAGGTAGGCGTCTGGTTTCATTCTTTTGCATGTGGATATCCAATTGTCCCAGCACCATATTTTGAAAAGCCTATTTTTCCCCTCCTGAATGGTCTTATCACCCTTATTGAAAATCTATTGACAACAAATGTAAGAGCTTATTTTGGGACTGTCAACCCTATTTCATTAATCTATACATCTACCCTCATGCAAGTACTACACTGTCTTGATTACTGTTTTACTGATAATATAGGTTTTGGAGTCAGGAAGTATTGAGTCCTCCAACTGTGTTCTTCTTTTTCAAGATTGCTTTGGCTATTTTGGGCCCCTTGCATATCCATATGCATTTAGGATCAGCTTATAGGGTTATGTAAAGACGCAGCTGAGATTTTCATGGAAATCGCATTGAATCTGTAGATAAATTTAGGGAGTACTGTCATCTTAACAATATTGAGTCTTTTGATCTATAAATGTGTAGGCTTTTCTATTTACTTAGGTCTTCTTTAATTACTTTCAATGATGTTTCATAGTTTTCACTGTACGTTTGCTATGCAGCAGGTACCTAAAAAGAATTCGTTATGGGAGTTCCTGTCTACTGGCTTTTGTTTTCCCTGTGTGGTAAGAAAGGAGGTCATCCTTTGAAAGAGAGGGAAGAGTGGGGGTAGATGGTTTTTAACAAATGGAGTTTTTTATTCCTACACAACTTTAATTGACTATTGCCAAGAATGGAAAGCAAGGTGATCAGAGCAATGTGATAGGACTGCACTACTGAGAATCAATACAAAGTTGGGGATCATGAATTTATGCTAATACTAGTCAGCCCTTTTGTATGGCTTTCTCCAGAAGTACTTAGGAGAAAGCAGACAGATTTAAGTCATCCATGAATTTAGTTGACAGAGATCTGGATAAAAAATCACCGGACAGTGGAGTTTATGGTACAGGAAGGAAGCGCTGTATCTAAAATGGTAAGGAGAAAAGAAAAATGAGAGGACTGAACGAAAGCAGACAGGTCAATGGAACAGAGGTTGGAAGACATGAGGGACGGTCTTAGGGAGAGATGATGAACAAGTCAGCTGGAACGACAACGGGTACCAACACAGAATGGGGTGTCTAAATCAGTGGTTTTCAAGTAGAGCAGGTGGAGTTGGCAAAACGGTCCAGGTGGAAGTGAGGGAGTGGATGTCTGAGGCTCAGTGGAGGAGAAGACAGAGTTGGGGAAGTCAAGAAACTGTGTGGCCAGGGTCTTAAAAGATCTGACTATACAGATACCGAAACCAACCAAGAGGTGACCATAATTCTGGTACCAATCCATACAGGGGTGAAGGAAAATGACCAGAAAGTCAGGGGCTAACTGCAGTCAGGAAAGAAGAAGGGGGCTGGAGTTAAAATGGCATGAGCCTCAAGGCAGTATCCTGCTTCTTGTCGTTGTTTGATCCAAGAGATTCAGGGTGTGATGGGCTAGAAGTGGAAGGTGGAAAGCAAGGAAGAAAATAACCAGGATGAGGAGTAGGATATGCAGAATTCTAAGGTGACTCTCAGCAACCCTTGTCCTCATCAAATGTCTCCCCTTTGAGCGTCTTTGGAACCTGTGAGTATGATGAACTATCACTCCTTTGACTATGTTACAGGAACATTACCCTGATGGGTTTGATCCAATCGGGTGAGCCCTTTAAAAGGAGCATTTTTTCTGGCTAGCTACAGAAAAGAAAGTCGGGGATATGTGGTCCAGTAGGCTTGGAAGAAAGCAAATGTCCATTCTGTAAGCTGATATGGGGCCACATGGCAAGGAACTGCAGGTGGCCTCTGAGGAGAGTCATCCCTGGCTGGAAACTAGCAGGAAAATGGGGACCTCGATACCACATCTGCAACAAAATGAGTTCTGCCAACAACCAGTGAGCTGGCATGAGGACCTCCCAGTACTGATGATAACCACAGCCTGAGCTGACACCTTGAATTCAGCCCAGGAAGACCTAGAGAATCTAGTCATGTCATTGCCTGGACTCCTGACATACAGAAACTAAAATAACAAATTTCTGCTTCAAGCTGCTAACTTTGTGTTATTTGTTATGCAGTAACAGGACACCAAAACAGTGTCCATAAACTGTTTACCCAGGAAATCCCAGCCTATGCATGTCGTCCCTGCATAAAGAATAGTGCCCCCTTTCACTCTCAAGTAAGTCTGCTTTATATGATAAATTATATAGCCACCCTAACAATAATTTCACTTCCCAACCCCTTAAAACTCACAGATGTGAGAGAATAAACAGCTACCACCTGAAGGGATGCAGGAGAAGGGGACGTTCTAGAGGAGAGTCAACCTCAATTAAGACGGAGGTGAAAGAAAAGTTTCAAGAAGCAGTAAAAGTGAGGGCAGCTTGCTGATTACAGCAGGGGTTTTTTTGGTTTTTGTTTTTTGAGAGAGAGAGAGAGAGAGAGAGAGTGAGCAAACAGGGGAAGGGCAGAGGGAGAGAAAGAGAATCCCAAGGAGGCTCCACGCCCAGCATGGAGCCCAACTTGGAGCTCGATCTCATGACTGTGAGACCATGACCTGAGCTGAGATCCAGTCAGACACCTGACCAACTGAGCCACCCAGGCGCCCCAGGAGCAGCAGTTCTAAAGGTTCTTGAGATGTGGAGAACTGTAAGAAGGATGGGGGGGGGAGGGTGGGCAATGAATCACCAACAGATCACGATTGGAATGGCAGTGCCACGCAAAAGAGCAAGGCCAGACAGCTTCAATGGTGACAGCGACTCATGAACACGAGGTGGGAGCTATGGTGGACACGGTTTCAGCAGCTCCTCTGAGGACTGTGGGACGTTGGGCTAAATGCCTCATTTACAGATTTTGTTCGGAATGTCTTCATGTATTTGCCTTACCTCATGTTGTAACTTGCCACAAGTGGGGATATTGCCCTATGCCTTTGAAAAAACCAATTCTTCTAAAAAGGAACTTTCATGCACTGCTGGTGGGAGATGAGCCGGTGCAACCACTGTGGAAAACAGCATGGACGCTGCACAACAAATTAAAAATAGAATTATTATATGATCCAATAATTCCACTACCAGGTATTTACCCAAAGAAAACGAAAACACTAACTCAAAAAGATAACACGCATCCCTACATTTATTGCACCATTATTTACAATAGTCAAATTTTGGAAGCAACCCAAGTGCCTATCAACAGATGAATGGATAAAGAATATGTGGTATATAGATACAATGAAACATTACTCAGCCATAATAAAGAATGAAGAATAAAGAACACCATTTGCAACAACATGGATGGATCTAGACAGCATAATGCTATGTGAAATAAGTCAGAGAAAGAAATACTATATGATGTCACTCATACATGGAATTTAAGAAACAAAACAAACGAACAAGGGGAAAAAAAGAGACAAACAAAACAACAGACTCTTAACTCTGGAGAACAAACTGGTGGTTACCCGAGGGGAGGTGGGTGAGGAGAGGGGCAAAATAGGTGAAGGGGATTAAGAGGACAATTAAGATGATCACTGAGTGAGGTATAAAGTTGTTGACTCACTGATTGTACACCTGAAACTCATACAACACTGTATGTTAACTGCACTTGAATTTTAAAAATTAATTAAAAAAAATTTTAAAGCCTCCTGCCTAGTTTTACACTCTGTACAAAGGAGTTATTTAATTATGATGTGACTATTTGGAACTGGGCAGAAGTGTATCAAGAGGCACGGCATACCTTCTTCTCGCTGAATGCATATTCTCTCAGAATTCAAGAGATGTGAGGAGAGGTGCACTAGTCACATGAGAATTAAATACCTGACAGAGGTCTTGGTCTCTGACAACAGAATATGTTCTGAGTCAGTAAGTAAATTATTTAATATCACTAACGCTCAAACAAGTATCCTAGACACGTGTGTTGCCTGTTAATATTTATTTTTTAAAAAGATGCAATAATGTTAACAGATTGCTAAACAAATCCAAGTACTTCCTTATTTATAGATTTTTGAAGAACAAGAGAAGTAACTTTGTTCAGAGGTGGAGTCTGCCCTCTGCTGGGAAGAAATGCAAAACTTCCGCATATTCCATATTACGTAACTGCCTCTACTGAGGCACTCAGCTAAACAAATGGTAGCTGTGCTACAAGTGTATTTTGTATAAACACACACACACACACACACACACACACACACACACACGCACTTCCTGCCAAGTGGAAATCAGTCAAATACCTCTTGGTAAAGTGAAGACCAGGGTAAGCAGAGATCTGAATGTAAAGCACAGGGAAGGTCAGGAAATGGCTTCTTTCTAGCCTTCCTCATATATCTAGAAAGGGTTAAGAGTTTCTCTTTGGGAAAATGGAAAAGTTCCAGACAGATGGTGGTGATGGTTGCACAATAATATGAATGTGCTGAATGCCAGTGAAGTGGACACCTAAAAAGAGATAAAATGTAAATTTTATGTTGTACATATTTCACAGTAACTGAAAGACAGAGATGAGAGATAGAGGAAGAGGAAGAGGGGGAGGAAAAGAGGGAGGGAAGGATGCATACAGTAAATCAGAAAAGCATGGATGCCCAACCAAGGAAAATGAAGGTCAGGGTTAAGATCATTAAACAGGGATTAAAAACAACAGCACTATATTTGAAATACTTTAAAAGAATCTTTCTCCAAATCTGAACCATTTAAATAAGGGAATAAAAGTCCCAGTAAACATTATGCATCGTTGTTTTAACAAAGTGCTCTTTTAAAAAGCATAACTTTGTAGAAAAATAGGGTAGTCTCTATGGCTGAATTAACCATTTAAACAGAAACGCTTGTTCAGGTCGTAAGGCTTTCCTCCTGTGTGGCAGACTTGGATGCACGGCTGGGTGTCCTTTCACTCACCCATTTAACAGATCCTTACTGAGCATTAACTATAGGCCAGGAAATTATTTCCAAACATAACTGCACCGTCCCACTCACCACACCACACATGCTCCTTGTGATGGGACTTTACCCCCACCACCGCCACCAGCATCCTCTCCCTCCCCTGAGCTGGACTGGCCCTAGTGCCTTGACACTGTAACCAACAGAAGTTGGCAGAATGTGGCTGCGTGACTTCCACAGCTCAGGCAGAAAAGGCCTGATGGGTTTCCCCTAGTCCTCTTGGAACACTTGGTTCTCCAGATGCTCCCTCAGGGGATGCTGTCTCTGAAAACACCGCCACCATGCTGCGGAAAGCAGAGGCCACGTTCAGAGGCCACACAGGTGGCTCCAGTCTACAGTGTGGCTGAGTCCAGCCTTCTAACCATCCCAGGGCAGACACTGGCCAAGCGAGTGAAGAAGCACCCACCCCACTGGTACTTCAGTAATCCAGCAGAGACCTCAGAGGTCATGGAGCAGGGACAACCCAGCCCCCCTGCCCTATTCAAACTCCTGACACCAAACCCATGGGTGAAATAAAATGGTTGTACTTTGGGAGCGTCTGAGTGGCTCAGTCGGTTAAGCGCCCGATTTCGGCTCAGGTCATGATCTCACGGTTCGTGAATTCGAGCCCCGCGTCGGGCTCTGTGCTGACAGCTCTGAGACTGGAGCCGCTTCGGATGTCTCCCTCTGTCTGCCCCTCCGCTGCTTGCACTCTGTCTCTCGCATTGTGTCAAAAATAAATAATAAGACGTTAAAAAAAAATGGTTGTTTTATGTGACCAGTTTGGGAGTGGCTTATTTTGTAGCAACTGAAATACTGTACGTGCAGGCCTCCTAATGGCAAGGTTACTTGAAATATGACCCAAGACCAAGAGAAGATGACGACTATATCCTTGCAAACTGGAATATAAAAATCCATACTGATTCCATGGCCCACTGTCTTGTTTCCATGTGGAGGACCTTCTCTGGAGGACCCCAGCAGGTGGTCACTCTCTGCCCCTCCCTCCTCGGACCAGACTGGTTGGTTCTAGAGAAGGAATGAACATGCTAGCTCAGCCTCGTTCCCTCCCCTGTTTGCTGGTATCCGCAAGCTCTACAGAAAGCAAACATGCTTCTCTGCTCCCAGAGCCATGAGCCTCCAGGCTCCGCTGCGTGCTGGGAAGGCCCACCTTGGGTTGGCTTATATTCAGTTCAGGGGCTACTGGCAATCCATTATTTCCTCACAGTTAAAACCACCTTCTCGAACAGACTGCCATGTGCCCAACTCCCGGCTGCAATTGTGAGTGGGGAAAAGTGAAGTGGGATTAATGGAGTCTCCTAAAATCCTGCTAAGAACTGCTATTAGAAAAAAAGTCTTAGGGGGCTCAGTCAGTTAAGCATCCAACTCTTGATTTCAGCTCAGATCATGATCCCGGAGTCAGGGAATCAAGCCCGGCATTGTGCTCTGCACTGAGCATGGAGCCTGCTTGGGATTTCCTCTGCCCCTCTCTGCTGCTTGCGCTTTCTCTCAAAAGAAAAGAAAAGGAAGAGAAGAGAAGAGAAGAGAAGAGAAGAGAAGAGAAGAGAAGAGA